>NC_044904.1:16408527-17008527 GCF_001633185.2 Quercus lobata | reverse complement strand
GCCGGTACAGAAAAAAGTTTTATTTATTTATTATTTTTTTATTTTTTAAGTTTTGTAATTTTTGAATTTTTTGTTAGGGCAAAATGGTAACTTATTTGCATTAATTTATTAGTATTATTTGTTTTCTTAGTATGCAATGGTAACTTTTAAGCTTTCTATTTTTTATATTGTTGTTGTTGTTGTTGTTGTTGTTGTTGTTGTTTGTTTGTTTTTTTTTTTTTTTTTTTTTTTTTTTTTTTTTTTTTTAATTGATACTAAAGTTTAAAACCATGAATAATCTATATATATAAATATATATATATATATAACCAAAACTTTTGAAACTCCCACAATTTTTCACGTCAGCATAATATTTAAATTAAATTAAATTTTCCACCTCATCACTGTTTTCTTTTTCCAATGCAATTAGACTTTTAGCCAAATAAGAACACTCTCCTACCGCCTCTACTCTCTCCTATTTAAGAATTGCTTGCGTAGAAAACCTAAGCCCCAAAAACTATTCGCGGAGAAGATGATGTTTGAGGACCCTCACTACAAAGTGAATGTTGAAACTGACATCTTTTTATAAAGGTTGGTCAATATCTTATATTTTATATGTATGGCCGTTGGTCACCAATATTTTTTTATTATTTTTATTTTAAATTCTTTTTATTTTAGATTTTATGATTAGATCTGCTATTATCTTCTTTTGCCGCAACACAATTTTCTCCTTAAAACTTATTTTTCTTCAAGAATTTTTTTAAGGGCGGCTCATGCTTCACAATTCACATATTCCACTTATGTATTGGACTCCTCTCCTTCTTCGGTCAATGCATCAAGATTAGGGTTATTTGATTTGTTCAATAAAAATTATAGATTTGTTACTTTTTCTTATAAGTTTGTCAATTGTTGTTTTGTTTATTTAATTGCTGGGCCTGAATCTTTTAATTAAATCTTCAAATTTTTTTAACCTTTTAAAAGTTTTAATATTTTGAATTTTAACATTTAAAAGGTAACTCATATTTCCCTAATATTTCTATGTTGTGTAGACATATTTTTTTTGTTTATTATATTTCTCCATTGTGTAGTCACATAATTTTTGTTTTGTTTTAATAAATTCTTGGCTCAAAATCTTCTAATTGTTTGGTTTACATATGAATTTTTAAGTTCATTTTTTGCAATACATTTAATTGTCTGGCCAATTTCAATAGTAGAAAAGCTATAATCATGGATTCCCTTATTTCTATTGTATTTCTCTAATGCGTAATTAGATATATATATATATATATATATAGTTTTATTTCAATACTTTTGAAGCTTGAATCTTCTGATTTTTTTTAAAAAAAAAAAAAAATTTTGGCCTTTTGGAAGTTTTAACATCATAACTTTTGGGTTTTGTTTTTTCTATTATCAGAAATTATCTAGAAGATTTCAATGAATATCCATGGATTATTCTTTTTGAGGGTAACCCATCTTTATCTTATATTTCTATTCCTAACTTTTTTTTCCTATATTTTTTCTTTAATTGTCCGTGTTTACGTCTCTTTTATTTTTCTTATTTTTACTTTCATAGCGTATGTACATGTTGTGTATGTTCTTTAATTCTTTTTTTAATGATTTTTGTGTGAGTATGTGTCATCGTATCTGGGTACTTAGGCAAAATCTATAAAGACTAAAGATGCTTATTTTTTGTAATGAATCTTGTGTTTTTCATGACTTTAGTGAGTCATATTCTTAATGATCGAAATGGATTTGTTTGACGTGGATTTTGTTCATATTGGTTTCAAAGTTTATTTCTTGGCTTATAATATAGATTGTAATATATTTATTCATCAAACTGTTTAGTTGAGTTTGTTTTCGAAATTGTTTTCAGTGTTGGACATTTTCTTGAAGCATGTTGGTATCATATATTAAAATACTGTTAAGTTAATAATAATAATAATATAGTTTAATAAATGTCTGAAACGTATAGCTGTTAACAAATGTTTTAGCTATATGATTTTATTTTACAAATTCAATTTTGGTGTTGTAGTAAAATAAACAAAGTTTAAATTATATATTGTACTCAATACATTTCCCGTGCATCGCACGGGTTAGCGACTAGTTAGTTCTGAATTGAGGAAATGTTTTATGGTAAACTTTTATATTTACTATAATACACACACACACACACACACACACACACATACATACATACATACATACATATATATATTTATTTATTTATAAATATAAAAAATAGCAGTAAACTCAAAACGGTATACCGGTATTGATCGATATCCGAAATATATCGTACCGTTGGCCAAACCGATATAGCCTCCGGTACAGTATTGACTCCCTTGCTTAAAAGGGTAGAGACGCAGAGTACTCCTTTAGAAATGAAATGGAAGAGATAATTTATAAAATAAATCCAACCGAATGAAATGGAATATGGTATATTTGCTATAATTTGTTTTGAGAATTTATATGGAGGTGTCGAGACTCGAAAGTTAAGAAATATATAGTTTTATTATTACCATTCAACTTATAATAGTTTTATTCTTGTAAGGACTCGATTCGTAATGACCCAAAATGATATTGGGTTCGCACGTAAAAAAGGCCCAAACAATATCATTTGTAGAGCGTGGGTTTGAAAGGCTAAGCCTTGGTCACCGGGCGAGGGTTAGTCATCTTATTCGTACAGAATTAGGCTGTGTTCGCTCGAGGAGTCTTTCTCCTTGAGACGGTCTGGGAGGCTTTTTTTTTTAGCCTTTTTTCCCCAGCCTCCTTCGTGAGGCATCAATCTTTACATTATATAGCCCTTCTTAGTTGATCTTAGCCCTCCACTTGTTGATCAAACAGGTGTCTACTTCAGTACCCGACCCATCAGCTGTCTCCCCCTTACTTTTTGTTAGTTGCAATGATCGAAGTCATCCTGTCCAGGCGTCTTTTCTCATTAATATGGTTAGAACGTTGGCGGGTGCAATTAATGTAAAGGGGACGTATTTACTTTTAGCCAGTTTTGTACCGTACCCCCACGTGGGTCCTATCCTACTTGCCTCTCCTTCAGGGGACTTTTTGGGGGCAGCCTTTCAATGAGATGTTGCTCTTCCCTTTGAAGTCTTGAAGTGCCGAGGACAGGGTCATCCTCGGCTGTGCTCCCGGCACTTCGGCCTTTCCCTATTCGTCCTCGGCAAATCCCCTTCTCGGCACGGGCCCTGGGCCTTAGTAGAGCATGGGTCGGATCATAAGTTCCCTGGCCCCACAATTCTCTTATTACCATTTCAATCCCTTCTATTAAATTTCTAAACAAGGGAATGAATGAAATATTCTTTAAAAAAAATCTCAAACGAACTGTAATGTAGGGCTTGTGCCCAAAATTATATGTTAGGCCTTGGACCTTGGTTGAGGACGTTGGGTGGTCCGAGGACAAATAAATAGTAATGAGGATGTCAGACTCAGAGCCCCATAAGTAAGTTACAAATGAGAAGGACGTGTGTCCAAAGTGTATTTCCTATCGTCCAAAATGTATATCTTATTGTCCAAAGTGACATTCCAGGAAATTCTACTGATAAGGACGTGTGTCACAAAAGTATGAGGGGGATGGGAGCTAAGAAATATCTAAGAGGAAGCTGCTACCACCGCATTGAATGCTCTGTAGCTAACTCTCTGGCCGCATTAATGAAAAAAATGATATCTGAACAGTGTTTTTTAGCCTTACAGCTACTCTCAAAGACTTCTGGAGGGTGCTGATGGGACAAAGATCAACCCAAACAATCTACCATCCATATGGAGGATAGAGATGAAGAGGGAGAAGTAATAGAGATGAAGAGGGAGAAGTAATATAAATTAGAAAGGAGGCCCTAAGAGAAAGGGATCGAGAAAAGAAAGAAAGAAAGGACTGAAGCCATTAACACTGTATTTGTAATCAATTCCAAGTAATATATACATGAATTGATCTTCTCGAACTGTGCCGAGAACGATTTTCTTAAGATAATATCCGTCCACTTTTACGTCACTGTGATTTGAATCCATTGTAATTGTTATCTAACTCATTAGAACCTAGTTTTCCAATCCATTCTCTACAAATTCATTGTATTGGGATTTTTGGGCCTAAGTTCATTTATCATTTGGGCTGGAGACTCAAATCTGGTCCTCACATGTAACATTTAGTTTTTTAATTGGAAAAAAAAAAAAAAAAAAAACTAAGAAAGTTAGGAAAAGTACAGGAAAAAATTGTTAGCCTACCAAGTTTGCACTAGAAGCCATATTTATATTTTTAATCAAACCTCAATTAGGGGTTTGTATTTAGCTCACCAACTATAGCCAACCCAAGCTAATCTTTTTGGTGCTTCAGGTTGGCCTTTTATAAGTTGATGAATTGGGCTAGATTATAAGTTTATATTGAGGTTTTGGGTTCGGTAGACAATTTTCAATCCAAGTAACAAAATCCAACCCATTATACTAATATTTTAAAAAATTATATTTTAGATTTGTTGTTTTATTTAATTAAAATTTAAGGATTTAGTTTGAATTCGTTGCAAAAAAAAAAAAAAAAAAAAAAGGATTTAGTTTGAATTTGTCAGTTTAGTTTATTTTGATCTTTAATACTAAATTTGGATGAAATTGAAATATTATGCCCAATTGTATTTATTTATTGAATGACAAGCTTAAATAAATGATTGAAAATCCTTTTTTATTAGGACAACCAAATTAGCCCCTAAGCTAATGACCCAAACCAAGTCAATGCTTTTGGGTTGGGTTGATTTTTAGAGTAGGCATGAATTCTATTGAAGATTTCTCAACCCAATGAGAGCGGGTTGGGTTGGAAAATCTCCTGAATCCAACAAACTCTACCCATGCACACTATTGTCCACTGGCGAAGGGAGGGGGAGGGGGAGGGGGAGGGGGGGGGGGGCAGAACGAGGCCATGGCCCCTTTGGGTTTTGATAAAATCCCCCCTCCTCCTTGTATTTTCTATGAAAAATAAAAAATTTATATTAATTTTTGCACGTTAGTCCCCCTAAAAAAATAGTCTGGCTTCACCACTGCTATTGTCTAATATGTCCATGAAATGTGTCTTAAATTATAAGGATACTTTGGGGAAAAAAAGGGAAGTCAACGTACATACACAAATTGGTGCTATTGTATATGGCCACACCTCCCATTTTGTTAGAAATATTATGAAGAATGGGCATAAAATACCTCTTGATTTGTCGAGTATACTAAAAAAATGATGTAGATTTATAGTAAATTTAATTACGAAACAATATTTTATGTAATGTTGAGGATTAAGACATGAATAATGAAAGGGAAAAAAAAAAGTCGATGACTTAGAAACACGGATGATTTCGTTATCTTATCTAATGTTAATTAGAGAAACGACAGAGAGATATTAATTAGAATAATATGACAAAAAAAGTACAAATTTGACTAATCCTAATGAGTTTTTGATGAGATCATAAGAATTCATAATTAATCTCGATTTAATTGAGATTACAACTCAACACCCATTGTTTTGTTTTGCTTTTGGCAATAGCCCAAAATTATTATAAACTTATATTATTAAAAAAATGTTAGGCCACGTCAGCACCATACCTAGCAACCTGTGCAGAATCTCCAACCAGCTGTCAATCCCTCATTGGTTTCAAACAAAAACAGTCCCTTCGTTGACAAAACGTGCACAAAATTCCAGCCAATAATCACAAGTACACGTGGCAACACAGTTTAGATTTGGCCGTATCTGATTGCCACACAACCCAAAAAAAAAAAAAAAAAAAAACTCATTATAAACAGAACCCATCCAGCACGAAAGAAAAAAATTACTGAGACAGCGATAGTCTCAAAAACTCACCTATTTTTCTCTCTCTCTCTGAAAAAGATTTGAATCTTTTGTTTTGGTTTTTTGCACAATTGAAAATAAAAGGCATGACGTCATATTGTTACCGGATAACCGCCGGGGCGGGCGTGTCGAACCGACCAATTCGGCTGAGCAGGATGACGACGTCATCGTCACGGACGGTTGAGATTTCGCGGCTCCCTCAGAATTATTGCTCGAATCATCATCAACGGTCAAGAATGGAGTTGAGATCGAGGAAGATTATTAGAGCGGCGGTGGTGGAGGCGGTAGGACCGTGCGGCGATGGGGAGGATAAGGCTGCGGCGGTGGAGAATTTGTCTTCGTTGACGACGGAGGAGGAGAGCGAGAGCGATCAGGATCGGACTGCGGAAATAGAATCAGAAGAAGAGAATGAGGAGAAGAGGAATAAGAGAATGGATCAGAGTCAGAAGGTGAAGGTGGTGGTGGCAGCGGCGGTGACGGTGGTGATGGGAGTAGGGAATCGGGTGTTGTATAAACTGGCCTTGGTTCCGTTGAAGCAATACCCGTTTTTTCTCGCTCAGCTCGCCACTTTCGGGTACTTCTTTTCTTTTCTTTCTTTATTAACTTTTTTTTTTTTACTACTTTCGAAGCTCATTTTGGAATTTTACTAGTTTGGAACCTCGAGTGAAAATCAATGCGTAATAACTCATTAAAATTTTCAATCTAGACTAGTACTTCATTTTAATTTTTAATTAAGACCCAAAAAAAAAAAAAAAATCATGATCGTTGGATTAAACGGTTGTGGCGGGAGATTTAGATCGGACTAAGTACTAGCACATTCCATGGCATATTATTTCGTTTATTTTATTTTATTTAATTTTTGGGATTAGAATATTTAAAAAGTTTTTGGAAACTGGGTCTCATATTCCAGTTATGATTATTATGCATGGATGTAATAAGTTAAAAATGAATTAGATAATTATTGCTTGTTATTATTTTCATCCATGTCATAAGTTAAGAAAACTTTTGTGTATATATAAATATTAATAATTGGGTTTGACTAACCTATGCCCTTAGGTTTATTGGTTTTATTATATATAATTTTAGACTTGGGTGGTTGTGCTTTTATGTTCAAGTATAGATTGATTTAAAAAAAAAAAAAAGAAGCTTATATAATATTAAATACATTGTAATTTTATTATTATTTATGTTTTGTTTGTGGAAAATACTATTGACTTCATTATATTAAAGAGACAACAAAGTTTTGTACACAACCTGTCGACAAACAAACCCACACAGCCAGAATTGAAATAGACAAATAGTGATCCATCTATAGGTGGATTTAAAAGGAAAAGATTTTTATGCTACCGGTAGTAGGAATTTTTATACAACCATCTACACATAGCAATATTTAAAAATGAGTCATATGATTTACATGGTTTTTTTTTTTTTTTTTTTTTTTTAAACTTGTCACGTGGGTTTGATAAAAATTCTTTGCATAAAAAAAGTAACTCTTTCAATAAAAGGTCCGGTTAATGTGCCCTAAGAGTACACATTAAACTTTTTGTTTTTAGAAACATTTTTTCGAGAATTGAAAAAACTGTCATTACTTTTTCAATTCTCGAAATTTTTTTTTTAAAAATAAAAATTAATGTGTGCACACATTAATAAAATCCTTCAATAAAAAGTAAAAAGCTTTAAAGTTCCTATTAAAAAAAAAAAGCTTTAAAGTACTGTGATTGATTTGTGACCATTTGTGTCAGAGCGTTCGCACATCTATTATTTTTTTACTAAAAGAATATTGCAGCCGCACTTGCCATTTGGTTCATAAAATATTTCTTACTACTATTATAAGTTATAACTAATAAACTTTTTGCTTCACTCATTCTTTAATTTGTTCTTACAAAAAAAAAAAAAAAAGATGCCATTTGAGGCTAGCACATTGCTACTTCTTTAATTTATTAATTAAGACCATTAGTATTGGTAGTACTAAAAAGTTATATTGTTATTTTTGGCACTATAAATACTAAAAAACATGCTGCAAGGGAATGCCCAAAAAATTAGTTGTTGAGCTATAGTGCATTGTGGCTAAGATGGTAAAAAAAAACAATATTTTATTAATAGTTATATTATTTTATTGTGTTAATGGTAATAGTAGTTGTTGTTGTTGTTTATTTATTATAGTAGATATATTATTTTATTGTGTTGAATGATAAAATAAAACTATTAATATTGGATGTTTTGTAAAATAATGCAATAAAATAGATAAAATAGTTATTTGTGACGTGAAATTGTTAAATTTTTGGCACCATCAATGCTCTTACTACACGGCACATTTGCTTATGATGTTTTTATTCTCACCCGCCACCTTATAGCATACTGTATATATAGCATATCGTACGCCTAAAGTAATTTTTTTATTTATTTAATTTAATCTTTTGAAGCCACACACCTAAATGCCAAAGGATTTGTTATCTTGTATAACATGCATAAAATCCTATAAGCACAAAATCCACTCCTTGTGAGAGACGATTTTGTATATAATTATTACACTACCACTACCACTACCACTACCACTTTCACCTAAGGTTAACTGTTGTTTTATATCACCGTTATACATTTAACGATACTTACATAGATGGGTTCCTTAAGTATAGAATTTACTTCTATGCGAGAGATGATGTTATATATAACTGTTACAATGTTCTAAATTCTCACCTTATAATATGATTTTTATTTGAAGTTTTATAATGTGATATATGAACTAAATAAATTTTTTTTTTTTTCCTGATGGGCAATAAAATGTTTTTAAAATCAAGTGAATCAGACAAATATTAAAATTTGGCCTTTTTCTTCTTCGTTTTATTATTTTTCATGTGACCACAGCCTTGGATTCAAAGTTGCCATCATCCCCGACGGCCAAAGTTTAAAATCCATGCTTTGCACGCTACATTTCTTTTTTCGAATTTCCATTTGTCTTTTGCCGTGGGCTGCCGTGCCCAATTTCCCGACTCCAACCCCAATTTTAAACTCCACGCTTTACAAGCTGCATTGCCATATGCTTTCAAGCTATATATTGATGAAAGACCAAAGTGATGTCTATCAAAAAGCATAACCTTTGAATTTGGTTTGATGTGACACTCCAAATGCAATGAATGACATTTTAATTTGGTGAACGTATCAGAGGAGTTATGTACTTGCGTGTTTTGTAGACATCACTTTTTTTTTGATAAACTTGTAGACATCACTTTGGTCAATGGGAGTTGTGGTGTGAAGGAGATATTTTTACTCATCATATCGATAATATTAGTTAGAATTAATTAGAAAAATATTAGACAAAAAAGTTAAAAAATACTAGTATTGTAACTATTGCTTATTAATTAAAATAATTATGTTAGTGTTAATTTTTATTAGTAGATTCCAATAGTTACCTATAAAAAATTACTAGTAGATGTAAATATTTTCAATAATTTGATGTATATATAAACTTATTTCACATGTATTAGTACAAATGGGTAGTAGATACCTGGCTATGGCTTTAAAAAAGCTTCCATTATTGTCATGGTATATACGGAAACATAGAAAAGGTTGAAAGGTTCAACAATTGAGAAAAAGAAAAAAAAAAAGAATTATATTAAAAGGTTCAACTCTTTTTGTTGTCCTATTTGGCACAAAAAGAAAAAACAAGAAAAAAAGAAAAGAAAAGAACATTTGAGAAAAAAAGTCTGAAAAAGAAAGACGCAGCGACCGCGAAGTGTTAAAGTCCAAATTTAGTGGTGGGCCCAACTTCAATAGAAACCATAGATCCATGGTGAGACATGGTGGGCCTAAATTTTGAAAAAAGAGTCTAACGTCGTAATGTCAAAAGCCCACATAAAAGGGTGGTGGGGGACTAGGGTGAGATGTGATATAATGACCTGCGGTTACTTTCTGCCTTTAGATTTTGATGGTTACTATAGTTTCCTGGTGGGCCACGTGGAAAATTCCAATAATAGAATCTGCCACGTGTTTCTCTATTCCTTTTCAGCTGAGTCAGACCCTTGTGTTTTTGGCTTTTTGCTGCGGTCCGGCGAAAAAGAGTCACACTCAATTTTGGCCAATTTGCATAATACCCTCTTGAGATTCTACAAATTACAATTAAAGTCCTTATTCTTTTGGTTCTTCCCCATTAGTTTTCTAGAAGAGTGATGTTAGTTAAGGGTGTCAATTCTAGTTAGCGTGTTGGGTTTATGTCGTGTCAAGGTAGGGGTATTCGACTAAATGGCTTAATCCTAATCTGACCGATTTAATAATCGTGTAATGATCCTTCAACCCTAATCCAACCTGTTAATAAGGCGGGTTGACCTTACCCAACCCATTTCACACACTTGATAAACGAGTCGTGTTCAATTGACACGAATGTAACACAACCCATTTCAACCTGCATAATATTTAATATAACATCTATCTAGAAATAAATTTTTTTTACATCCCAAAAGCAGTGCATATATTTCAAGTTTTCAACCCACATTCAAAATAATATAGTTCAATAAAAATATAATATTCATATAAAAATAAGTTTTTTACACTCTAAAAGAAGTGCATATACTTCAACCCAAATTCAAAATAACATAGTTCAACAAAAATATAATATCTTTGGAATTCACCAAATGCTAAGTATCAATATTGAAAGAATTGGAGCAAACAGTAGATTAATTCTGACTATGACTACGATTATTATCCAGAGAGAGAGAGCAATAACCGGTTTGAGACTTTGAGTTTGAGAATTGGGCATGAGACTATAAGATAATAGAGTGACTAGCTGGAAAAAAGAAAAAAAAGAAAAAGAAGAAGAAGATAGTTATAATAAGGTTTAGAGATTTAAGGTTTGTAGGGTTTAGAGATCTAGGGTTTGTAAATTTTTAATTTTTAATTATATCCCTTGCAAATTTTTGTAATTACTTACTTTTCTTTTTAAATTTAAAATATGTGTTGGATATAAAAGATATTTGATAAATCTAAAATAAAATGAATATTTATTTGTTATATGAGTTAAACAGGTTGTGTTAAGTGAGTCATTTTTGGTTGACACAAATAAATTGGTATGTCAAACGTGTCTATTATGATTTATGCGGGTTGACCCGCTTATGACACGTTTCTTATCATGTTAAGTAGGTCATTTCGGGTTGACAGAAATAAATTGGCATGTCAAACGTGTCTATTGCGGGTTATGCGGGTTGACCCACTTATGACACATTTTTTATCGTATTGCTTTCAAGTCGACCCGTTTATGACCCAAACCTATTAGGACACAACCCTAACCTGCAAAAACCCATGTCGGGTTCGTGTTGTGTTCGTGAGTTGGGTCGAACATTGACACCCCTAATGTTAATTAGGATACTGACAAATTTTACTAAAATAAGCTTTACAAATTTAGGTATTATAATAAAAAGGAAAAAAAGAAGAAGAGTAATTTAGAACATTCAAAATATATATGTATATTTATATTTGGTTGAAATTCACCAATTATATTCATTGTTACGTTAGTTTGTAAATCTTATGTGGCAAAATTTGTAGCAATTTTAGTGTTTTTTTTTTTCGATAATAATTAATGACATATACAATGTCAAAAAAGCAGCTTTTTTATTTTCCTATAAAAGTTTCCTAAAATAGTTTACTAATTAGTTGTAAAAATATAAATAAAAATAGGAATAAAAATTATATGAGAAAGAAAAAAAAAGGAAAATTGTCAATAATTGATCTTTAAAGTTTGAAATACATATACATATATATAAGGTGGTTCAGTGGTTGTGCTTTTTATATTTATACATTGTAATTAATCTTGCTTTGATCTTTGTTTGTGGTGACATAAGTCCCTTCCTGCACCTTTGAATTCTTCTTTACTCTGATTTCTTATAAATTGATCCTGACTCCTTGTTTACTATAACTGTTTTATGTAATTAATTAAGGTTATTAGTTTTTTTTTTTTTAATTTTTTTTTTAATTATTATATGTAATTAATGGAATTACTCTGAGGAAGGATTAAATACTTTGCCTTCACTACTATGGACTAAGTTGTGTTTTACTGTAAATTTTGTTTTTCAGATATGTAATTGTATACTTCTCCATATTGTATCTCCGATACCATGCTGGCATTGTTACAGATGAGATGCTTTCCTTGCCAAAGGCTCCATTCCTTGCTGTTGGTCTCTTGGAAGCCCTTGGTGCTGCTACTGGAATGGCAGCTGGAGGTAATGCCCATTTCATTATTCTTTTATTTGCTTCATGGGATTATATCTACGGACATTCTTGGTTGCTAAATTCTAAATGTTTTGCTCAATATGATCTTATAGTACTTCTGTCTTTCCATCAAACATTCTGGTTGCTTGAGAATTAGAAATTCAAAAAAGAAAAACACATCCTGGTTAGTTATTTGATAAATCCTGCACGTCAAGAAGCCATTACCATACTCGACAGGAATACCAAAGAAAGGCTAGATAAGATGGGTAGATTATAGCAGCTATGTAAGGCTCTTTTTTGCGCAAGGCCAAGTGTTGTAACCAAAAAGTCTGTCAAGGGGAGGGCCATAGCAAAGCACCTTGCTCAACATCCTATTAAGAAGGAACAGGAGTTTAAGGATTCTTTTATATGAGAGGTTGTTGTCACCGTAGAAGAGGGCAGGACAAGGGAATTTTTACTTTGACCGTGCACAATGTTCTATCAAATTTACCCAACTTTGGGAGTTCAACATAGTAGGTGAAGAAACAACTGCTCTAGTGTAGGCTTTGAAAATTAATTTACTCCAAATTTCCTATATTCATATATTATCCATTGCTTGAAGATCTTTTAGATGGATTTTTTTCATTGTCAGTTAAGCATCAGTCCATGCACCTTGCTTTTGTCTTAACATTTAAATTTCTATTTATTTGCTGATTGCATAATGAAATCCTTATCTACTGCTGAATCGGGGGCCTCATCTTTGTGAGCTTGTGGTTCTCTCTATAGTGCTTCTTGTTCATTTAGTTTTCTTATATTTTACTTTTTGTTTAAGTACTTATGATAGGGATTCAATTAAAAGGATGCATGTAAATTTATCTTCGACAGCTATCTATTACTTCTTGGTTTTTGCTAAGATAATCGAGTTGTGTTATGCTTTTATTCCACATACAATAGTCATTAAAATATCATATATTTTATTTCTTGTCCTTCCTTGGATCAGCAATTCTTTCTGGAGCATCAATCCCAATTTTGTCTCAGGTAAGAGGCACTAATGATAACTTTCTTAATTTTGTTTTATATATTTTTTGACAAGTAAATTTTTTATTCAAGTAGAAAAAATAATTCATGCACACATGACACACCGTATATATAATAATTATTAAATATATTGATGAATTTCTGTGAGTTCTCTAGTCGTAGTGTTGTGTTAAAATGCATTGTTTTGAATCTGAATGGCTAAAGCTTGCACTTTGTGGTTTAACAAGTGATCCAGCCGGATGGATTGCATGACAGAAATATAATTGATCATTTTGTGTCTCTAATAGGGACAATATATACGTGGAAAAGAAAAATGTAAGTAAAAATTTATACTTTAAAATTACTTTAATGTATATAGGTGAATACAAGCACTAATATAGTGCATACCATATATGTTTAATAGTTTTTATATGCTACCAGGTTGCATAATTAATCATTCAGCAGTTCAGGAATCCAGTATCCACTGAATTCTGGTGGCGAAGTTTTTCTCTGGAATACCCAGTTGGGTTGTTCTGTGTTTTGAAGCACTACATAAAAATAATATTAAATAATTATATATAATAATTAAATATATATTGATGAATTGCTGTGAGTTCTCTAGTCATAGTGTTGTGTTAAAACACATTGTTTTGAATCTGAATGGCTAAAGCTTGCACTTTGTGGTTTAACAAGTGACCCAGCTAGATGGATTGCATGACAGAAGTATAATTGATCATTTTGTGTCTCTAATAGGGACAATATATACGTGGAAAAAAATGGAAGTAAAAATTTATACTTTAAAATTACTTTAATGTATATAAGTGAATACATGCACTAATATAGTGCATACCATATATGTTTAATAGTTTTTATATGCTACCAGGTTGCATAATTAATCATTCAGCAGTTCAGGAACCCAGTATCCACTGAATTCTGGTGGCGAAGTTTTTCTCTGGAATACCCAGTTGGGTTGTTCTGTGTTTTGAAGCACTACATAAAAATAATATAAAGAAGAGTGATGATGGGCACAAGCGTAGTGTAACTGAAAATTTATCTGGAGTGGATTGGCTCAAAATGTAGAATGCAATAATGCTTTTGCTCTGGTTCCATATTTATTTATGCAAAATCTAGTATTCATATTCCCAATAGCTCATGCAGGCTTGAGACCAACCAACAATGTTTCCTTTTCAAAAGGTAGCTCTGAACTTGAATAATCAAAATGATCCTGAATTATTTTGCAGACCTTTCTTGTGTGGCAAATTATTCTGTCAACTGTTTTTCTTGGAAGGAGATATAAAGTCAACCAACTACTTGGATGCTTTCTTGTAGCCATTGGTGTAATCATAACAGTGGCAAGGTAAGCCATATATATATCTTCAATTAAGATTATTGTCTCATGTTGATGCTCATCTATTAGCTATTGATGATCATAAAGTTTGAGAGTATAGGTTTAAGAAAAAATACCTTGAGGCAGTAATGTAAAGTGGGCAAGCTCTCAAGTTTATTGTCTGTCTCATTCATGATTCATGGGATTGTAATCTAATAACATGCAACACATCTTAGGTCCTATTGGACCAAGATATGGGTGAGATATGCTGAGAGACTATGGTATAAAGAGTTTCAGACTCTAAAACTGGTTAGCATTTTTAATAACAATGGTTCTACATCTTCATCTATTGATGCAGGTTGAAACTAAAACTCGATGCAGGACGGAAATTGAAGTACAAAACAATAAAATTAACATAAGAATTAGCACCTAAGGTTGCCAGGAGACAGAACCAAGCGAGATAGAAAATGTAGGAGTAAGCATCAAGTAGGAGAGAACAAATATAGGAGTCATCACCCAAGGTTGGCTGGAGTTAGACAATTGGAAAACTCCAAGAGAAACATTATTAATCAATGTTGTTATCCATCATCTTTATAGGAGTACAATATTGTGCTTATATAGGCTACCTAGGACTAAAAGCTAAGTTTAACTCTAATTGACTTAGGAAACCTTATTATAAATGTCATGGAAAATCCCAATTATAATTACAAAAATAACCTAGACTTTAGGAAATCATATAAAGTACTAATTACCTAATTAACTTCTAAGACCTAAAATAAAATATAATCAACAAGCAAAAAGATAATTGACTCCAAAAATTAAATAAAAATAAATTAGAATATAGTTTCCTTCACGGTTCCCACATCATCTTTGCCATTGGATCAGATGATTGAAACATTTTCTAAGTAATTTTTCTAAACTCCTTTCAAAAGTTTGAAATGAACTGAAGCAAAGGGCTGGTTGTGTCTTATTAATAATTCCATTGCCCTTATTACAGTAAATCCTTTATTGGTGAATGGTAACTAAGAAGAAATCTTAGGAAAAATGCTTGACCAGATAAACTAAATTAGAATCCAACTTGTAAATTAATGGACATTTTTACTAATTTCAAGTATGCTACATATGGTAATCTTTAGAATCTTTACAAAGTAAAGTAGTAAACCCCAAACCGAAATCCATTTGCTCATAATAATTGTTATTACAAATGTCTTACAATTTTACTTTTTGATTGCTTGACTCTGTTTACTTCTCAGTGGATCTAGTGCTGGACATTCATTGAAGGAAGCTGGTATATTTTGGAGTGTTTTGATGGTAGTTTCATTTTTATTTCAAGCGGCTGATACGGTGCTAAAGGTTGTTGGCTTTTCTGACTGATTATTGATTTTTCCCAGTTTTCTTCCTTGTATTGTTCTGCAGTAACAGGCAACATTTTTATCATTTGTAGGAAGTAATCTTTTCAGATGCTGCCCAACGTCTAAAGGTCTGTATGGTGGGCTCTTTTAATCTTATATGTTTCTAGATTAAAAGTATTTCTATTTCCAACTTTTATATCATTTTGAACCATCATCAAATGATGACAACATATCGAAGGGGTCAAATATATTGCATGACCAAAATTAACCTTACACAGTCAAGGAAATATGAGATGACTTTTCAATTTCTCAGTTAAACAGAAATGATTTTTTTTTATTTTTTTTCTCATGCAAGATTCAGAAGCTACCCAATTGTATGCATGTTGGTGATGTTGTAATTTTAAACTTTCCAATATGTTTGTAATTATTAGTTATTTCTCTAAAATTTTAGTTATATTGATACAATTCCATTTTTCCTGTTATAGGGAGGTTCAGTAGACCTATTTGTTGTAAATTCCTATGGATCTGCCTTCCAAGTAGGTATCTTATGGTCATATGGGATCATTATCTCTCTTTTTTTAAAACTATTTTCATTGTCATAACTAAATGGTAGCCTAAGGTGCTTGGATCTATGTTTAGTGCAGGCCTTCTTTATCTGCCTTCTTTTACCTTTTCTGTCAAAATTATGGGGTATTCCATTTAGTCAACTGCCAAATTATCTTAAAGACGGTGCTGCTTGCTTTCTGAACATTGGAACTTTGTCAAGTGGTAAGCTACATTTTGTTTGCAAAATTATCTTCCTAAATCTATTAGCAAGCAAAAGAAGGCAGATAAATACACCTCATTCAACACTATCAATACACTCCCTCTCTTGACATCTGTTAAGGAATTAAACAAGATTGATATCTCAAAGCCAAACTAATGCAATATAGAACCTGAGTTAATTTTGACAAAGAAAATAAGGTTTATTCAGTGGATCATGCTTTTACTGGGTATGGGAGAGGTTCTTGGTAGGCAGCCTTACTCCCAAGTTTTGGAGAGGTTGATTCCTGGACTCCAACTCATGAACCATTTCTTGGGAAGGGTACTTGCCACCACTAAGGTCTGATCTCTCTCTCTCTCTCTCTCTTCCCTAGAGTGAAACTTCACCTTTATAAAGATGGAAATCTTATAGAAGCTCTTTTAAACATCAAACCTTGGTGTTCGCCGAGTTGAATCTGAAATTTCTGCTAGACTATTAGGCTTTTAAAGATATGGGGTGGAGTCCTGCTTGTAGCAACATTGCCAATTATGTCTTCTGTACCTCATAAAATAATTTAATTAACATTTCTATTAAAACTAACGTATATAATATGTCAAAGAAGAATAGGGAAATTTGAGAATAATACATAGATTTGCCTTTACAAATGCTTGCTATTTCAATTGTAATTTGAATGCACAAGCATAGGGAAATTTGATAATTATACATAGATTTGCATTTGCGGCCAGAAGGGTTGTAATCCTCTGGGTTTCAGTTATGGTTTCACCAAGATAAATAAATTAAATTGAATCAAGTTGTGTTCCTTTTATTTCACCTGCTACAGTTATCTTTCTGCAATGATGGAATTTCATTTTAAATGAAGTGATTCATTCAGTTACGTTCAAATTTCTGGCTGCAGGATGTGATGGTGCTCCACTGCTACCTTTGCTGTTTATTGTTGTCAACATGGGTTTCAACATATCATTGCTCTATCTGCTCAAGATCTCTTCTGCTGTAGTTTCTAGCCTTGCTTCCACATTTTCAGGTATGTCATTTGTTTTGTCAATGCAAGTCTTGTACAAGGTCAGTAAGCTCAACAGTAATTGCTCCAGAGGGTGCATTATCTGAGACCACTAATGTAGCATGGTAAAAACAAGAATTAGACGCAAATGCATTAGTTATCTCAAAGTCATCTGGGAGTCATAAAGCATTAGTTAGTGATTTATAGTTGCATTAAGTACACTCCATAGCAAATATCCCTGAGGACCCTCTTGACTTGAGCAATATTCCCACTTTTCCCTTCTCTAGAATTGGCCAAGCTTAGACAGAAGTCAATTTCAAACCCAAATCCTCACAAATATCGAAGTTCTGTTTCACAAGGAATGTTTGCTTGTGAAACACTGAACATATTGTATTCAATGAATAATTTTAATTAATATGTTGGCCTCATCTCGGTTTTTATTTTTTATGGCAGTGCCAATATCTGTTTATGTGTTCACGTTGCCGCTACCCTACCTTGGTGTTGCATCATCCCTTCCTACAGGCTTTGTTGCAGGAGCCATAATTCTCGTTATGGGCTTGCTCATCTATTCTTGGACACCATCAGTTCCCACTAGCGCCTCGCCATCGCTTCCCAATTAGATTATGATCATTATTACTACAGCCATTGTTGCTCATAAGTGCAACAGGAAAAAATTGAGGAAGAGGAAGACAGATTCTATTTGTAATTGTAATTTTGTTGCATGGAAATGAAAATTTGCATTTTGGGGTTTTCTTTTTTTGGTGAAAGTAGGTAGGGGGTTGAGAATTTGGTGTAATTTTAATGCCAACAAAAGAGCAAAGAAGAGTGAACCATAACGGTTGGATAATTGAGAAAATATTGCATTGTGCACCTTTTTATTTATTTATTATTATTATATATTTTAAGTGGGGGAAGAGGATCGAACTTTGGTGTTTTTCGTTAGAAACACTATGAAATACAAGTTAATCTAAATAATGAAAATAGAATAAGGTGGTGGTGCAATAAATCAGACAATCATACTATTGCGGATTTGAGAGATAGTGTAGTGATTCCAACAACTACTGTAGTGTTTGGGTATTAGGGTTCAAATCCCACCTGCCTCTCTCCTATTACCTCGCCAAAAAAAGACAACTATACCATTAACATTTTTGTAATATTGACAATTACCATTTACTTTTACCTAGAAAATGTTTAAAATATTAATTTTGTGCAAGGAGCCATCTTGATCTGGCTATATCCTGAGAAACCGTCCATGAAGGACATTAAAGCACTACCAGCGGTGTTATCCACTAAGACATCTATGTGAGGCAAAGGGAAGTAGTCCTTAGGACAAATCTTGTTTAGATCTCTAAAATCCATACACATTTTCACTTTCCCATCCTTGTTGGGTACATGCACTACATTGCCTATCCATTCGGCTTGGTGCACAGGTTTGATGAACCCTACTTTCAACTGTTTTGTGACTTCCTCTTTGATCTTAAGAAGCCATTCAGTTCTCATATTTCTCAATTTCTGCTTGACGGGCACCGTGTGAGAATGAGTATCAATGTGATGTTGTGCTATCTCGAGATCAATGCCAAGCATATCTTCATAAGACCATGCAAACGCTTCTTGGAATTCTGTGAGAAATTTTTTGAGATCTCTTCTTTCTTGTTGATTTAGGGTTGAGCCAATTTTAATTAAGAGTAGATTCTCATTATTGCCAAAATTAATAGTTTCAAGAATTGGTTCTACAAGTTCAATTTTCTTTTCCAATTGTTTATTAATTCCATTTTCAAATTCATTGGAATATTTAAGTGTAGAATTTCAATACTATGGGACACATCAAAATAAGTCAAATTAGATTTCATCTTATTAAAAATGTTGAAAAGTACATTGGAACTTGCATTACAAAATATCTTTTTCATGCTATTAGAAAACCCAACCCAAGTCCAATTGCTAAGTTGCCCATCAGTAGGCAGGATGAAAGCAGAAGGATCACTTGGCTTCTCGGTGGTGATGGCGAGCACGTTCCCCTCCACTTTTAGCATAGTTCCCATTGCTTCAGTGTCCATGTAGTCCATCCAGTCGACCTCTCCTTGAACTTCCTTGATTATCATAGTAGACTTCTCCTTGAAAGTGAACTTCTCTTTAAAGAATATCTCCCAGTCAAGATTCACTTTCCCATCCTTATCTACCCAAAGCTCGGGAAAACCACAGAAAGGAAAGTCGCCTCCTTCCTTTACAAAGTTCCAATTGAGTCTAACGGGTTTTAATCCTTCCTCCACATTCCTACTAGGATGATCCTTCTTCAAAAAGGATGGTTTGTAATGCTTCCCACTCCTAGTGATATTTGCCACATCATCATTTGGGACCCTTTTCTTCAATTCAGACATTCCTTTGGGAAGTATCCCCCATACGGCTATAGCACTCTTCAAATTCTCATCTTCTTCATATCATATTTCTTGGACTTCCACTGTGTTGACCTCTATACTCTTTATCAATTTCGAACAATCCTAATCAATTTCTTCCACTTGCACCCATTTTTGATATGGGGGAGGAGCTCAGTGGTATCGAGTAAAGGATTCTTCCTAATGTTAGGCTTGGTGATGATATTTGGGTTTGGGAGACTCCCATTGTTTATCAAATCTTGTATCTCATGTTTAAGGCGAAAACAATTGTCGGTCTTATGACCAGATTTATGATGAAATTGTCAATATTCAATGATGTTCCAAGTAAGAGGCACAGGCCTAGGCATTCGAATGGGATCTAAGGGTTTAAGAAATCCTTTAGAAGTAAGGTCCTCATACGACTGGCAAGGGTCATTCCTAGGTTGGAAAACTCTTGGTGGGCTTTTTTTGTGAAGCTTGGATAGACTAGAGGTATGATGGCACTTACGTTTACGAGATTGGGTGCTTTAGAGGTGGTTGCTCCTCCCCCATATGTCTTCTTGATTGGAGGCTTGTTCTCCCCTTTCTCTAATTGCCCATTGTTGATGGCATCCTCAATCCTAGTCCCACAATCACACAATTCTCTAAAAGAACTAATAGACGATGACAATAGCCTAATATTGTATGCCAGAGGCAAATTCTTAATGATTATGTTGATTTGGTCCTTCTCATTTGGCCTATTAACCATCTTGGATGCTTTCCCTTTCCACCTTGTCATGTAATCGGAGAAAATCTCTGCAACTCCTTGCTTAGTGGTCTCCAAATCCCTTAAAGTTACATCAATCACAATATTGAAAATGAATTGTTCCACAAACAATTCTACTAGCTTATTCCATACCATAGTTTTGCTTGGATCCAAGCTATAGTACCATCTTGATGCACCTCCCGTGAGTGAGAGAGGGAATGCATGCAAAGTTTGTTTCTTATCTAACCCTTTCATTTCAGCAATGCTTATGTATAAACTAACACGTTGCTTAGGATCTCTAGTCCCATCAAACTTTTCCGCATTAGAAATCTTGAACTTGGAAGGCAATGCAATAGGAGCCTTGGAACTCAATCCACCCATGTTGTAGAGACAATCATCCATCCCTTGAGCCTTGCGGAACGCTAGTTGCATCTTCTCCATTTTCTCCTTCATAGCCATAGTATTTGTGGTGAGTTTCTCAAATTGCTTGTTCCTTTCATAATTAGCCTTATATTTTTTTTGTCCCATTCTTCCTTTTCCTCTTCATCATGTATCTCCACATGTACGGGTTTCTTTATTTTGCTTTCTTCTAGCTTGGAGAGGTGGCCTCCCATTTTCTTGAGAGCTTCAACTTGATCTTCTATAGCCTTGTATATCTTTTGTGTAATTGGAGCAGCCATTTCTTTCCATGGTATTTCTTCTTGAAGTATCTTTTCTTGAGGTGTGAGTTCGACCTTAATCAAGCATCTTCTGTTACTTTCTCGAACCCAAGTTGAAGTGGGGATGTGCTTACTTGATCTTGGTGGTGTAGTGGTGCTTGAAAAGAAGTCCCATTTTTATTAAGCCCATGTCCCAATTGAAAGCTTATTTTATTTAGATTTTCTTAGAAAGTCTTTAAGTCCATTTTAAGGAAGGCCTAATTACAAAATCACTTCCTTTCCCCTTATGAACCTTGCCCCTTGTTTCTATGGGCTTGGCCCGTTTACAATAAAGTTCTTATCTTACTCTCATGGGCTTCCATTAGAATGTACTTAGAGATTTTTAACCGTTTGTCTCAAATATGGGCCAACAATGCATTCATCACCTTTGGGCTCTTCTTTTCTTATATTCATTGTCAATTTTTTTGAAGTAGCCTTCCAGCTAGAATATATTGTGGCTTTCCTCTCAAGGCTCATGATCTCTCATCATTTTGGGTCTTGGCATGCAACAAAGAGGCCTAGGATTAGGGAGATTCATATTGCCTTTGTAGGATGTTGGATGCTAGGTCCATAGTATATTTGTTACCTTAGGTCCAATGTTCTCCTTTTCAAGAGGCCATTGATTTTGGGCTTATGATAGCAACTAGGCTATGGTTCTATGAACCTTCCAAGTTAAGATATACCTTCAGACTTTTGGGTAAGCCTCTTATATGTGAGAACTTCTTTTCTTTTCATCCCAATATCTTAGGGCATGCCATAAATTTTGGGTCATCCTTTCAAATTTTTACATCTTTTATTTGTCCTTTAGAATTAGGTGAACACAAGATATATGGTTGAACAAACAAAAGATATAAAGGGTACCTCTTTTGATAAAATCTAAGATCTCTCTAAGTATGGGTAAGCTCCTTAAAGCTAAAGAGATAGATCAATAGGTCACTCACAACTAGGTGGGCCATGATTCCAACCTTAGGCCTAAAGGGACCGTAATGTATTGGTGGCAAACCATTAATGTACTTAAAGCCCATTATAGGTGATGGCACAAATTGTCAGTTGGTGAGATGAACTTCAGAAGATTTTGGCCCAAATGGAGACTCTACCTTCCCACTCATCACTAACCATGGCAAATGGACAAAAGAACCAAGTGAAAGTGTGTGCAAACAATATTAAACAAGCCTTTATCAAGATTAAGAAACGAAGCACATTGGAATTAAACTCCCTATCCCCAGCGGAGTCGCCACTGTGGGCACAAGCGCCCGTGACATGGTGTCATCCTTGCGATTGGGTATAAATGGAGTCACCACCTAGTTTAGGTTTAGTAACCATAAATATAGCGTCCTTCATGGAAGGATTGATCTTTTGCCAAAGCACGTGTCTGGAGTTTACGAATGGGAATGGAAAGGTATTAGTCACCTAACCCCACTTAACCCATGGGTCGGCTTCCGCTCATTGTGTTCCAAATCTTAATCTCATTAAAGGCAATTTTAATATGTTATTCTAACCCCCACACACACTAGCATGCATCTCCAAGGGCAGAAACACCACATGGTAGAATCAAACAAGCATGTTATGGCATCCAGACATCAAAGACATGGTCAATCCAAGAATATTTATGTTATTTAATCAAAACAAACTTATATTCAAACCAATGCATGTTCTTGTGAATGCATGACTTACCTCATTGCATCACAGCACCTATGCATTAATGCATTTTTATATTTTATGCATGTTCATGACATTCAAATGATCTAGAACCCTAACAAACAAACAAGAATATAAAACAAAGCAAAATAAGATAAAACAAAGAGACAGAGACTCAAGGATAGACAACATATGGAAAACGAATTAGGGTTTCTGGTCTTGAGTATGTATGCACATCCCAACTATATGCGTATGCATACTTTGAGTATGCATACGCATGTGTAAGCATACACACTTGAAACCCTAACCCAAAAACTCAGAAAACAGAAAATCTAACAATCTAACATATTTAGAACACAAACACAAAGTAAACCTAGACTAAACAAGCATATTAAAGCAGATAAAACACATATAAGAACACAAAATCAAAAGAACAGCAAGGAAAAGCAAAGGGCCAAGGTTAGAAACTTTACCTTAACACTAGAACTCTCTAGAGCTTGATTTTGATCGTTCCCCTTAGTCAATTTAGTCACTACCAATTCAAAATAAGTTATTAAACTTTAGAACTCAAAGATCACCAGCAAAGGTCCCAATCGAATAAAACTTGACTTGAGGGTGTTTTGTGAAAAATTCTCTCTTTGATTCACTATTTCCTAGTGAATCTTATGTGTTTTACCACCAGAATTCGTCCCATTTATGGCTTTATATAGTTGAAAAATAGGGGTATAAGGCGGCTCCAAGACGATGTGGGCAAGGGTAGCCTAACATTATTGGGGGCCAAAGGCGAAAAATTTATGTGAGGCTTTTAATATATAAATATTAATTATATAAAATTATTTAATACTAATCAAATCAAGGTTAATTTGATACATTAAATACATAATTTGATGAATAATACTAACTAAACTAATGTTAATTTCATATAGAGAATTGAACATTATAGTTGAACCATAAATATTATTAAAAGAAATAAAAATATATTACGATTAAAAAAATACTTTATTTTGGATATATAATGATACATAGTTAAGTAAAGTTAAAATCTAATTTTTAATTTTATATCTTGTTTTTAAGAGAGGGAGATATATATTATTTGGTGTGTGGCTTTGTAAGATATCATTTTACAGAAATGAAAGTCTCAAACTATTAGGGGAGATTACTTTATAATTGATAATTTAACACATTTGCAATATTTTTTTTTGAAACATTTTAAAGTTTCAATTGGGTTAGGGTTCTATTTGTCTCGTACATTGAGCGTCTTAATAGAAATAAAAAGGAAAAATGCACTTAAAGCACTATAAAATGTTCATAATATGATGTGACATTGACTCTCATTGATGAAATTCATCAATCTAACTAATAAATGTTTAAATCACTTTTTTGTGATTAGTAACATGGAAATTTGTATGCTAATAGTAAAATTTATAATATTCTTAACATCACTAATAAAAAAAATGCACAAACTTTAAAAAATATAATTTTATAAAATTTGGGCCTTTAACCATTGGAAGTGGGGCCTTTTTCCCTAAGGGGATTTTTTTTTTAGGTGGGGCCTTAGCCTTGGGCTGGCCCTGGATGTGGAATTCATTCCAAATCAAGTTTTAATGCAGAAAACCTTTCCTTTCATAGTTTCTAGAACTCTAGCATGCGCATGCATGCATGTGTACGTGTATGCATGCATGAGCACGCAGAGCTTGAGCATGTGTGTGCATACGTGTATGCATACGCATGCCTTAGGGTTTTCGTGGTCTTCATTTTCTAAAAATAGTTTATTTGTTCTAAAAATAAGTTATATTTTTTTCATAAACACTTGCCTTAAGTTAATTTTGATCTGATCGGGCCTTAAACCAACCTTGGGCTTTAGAATTCTAACATCATTAGGGAATGGGGGCCTGAGTCATAAGGGGTAAAAAAATGTGGTGTCTACAACCTCCCAGAGTTCGGGCTCAGAGATAGCCATTGAACGTCATTTAAGGGTTCCCAACTAGAAGCCGATGTTGGTGCTAGATGGTGCTCCTCTTCCTTCGGATGCTTCAATTAGGGACTTTGTCGAAAGGAAGGCTGACTATGTGGCTAATGTCGTGGAGCAAGTGCTCTTTCTTCCTCAGGATATGATTGAGCTAGGGAATCTCAAGAAGCATGAGGTGTTCTTGTCCTTCAAAAGGGACCTAGCATTGGTAAAATTTTTAGTCCCAGTTTTTCTTTTTTTATACTTACTGTTACTCCATGTATGTGTTTTCCATACAATATTAAGCCCTGGGCTAACTACTTCTTGGTGTTTTCTTTTTGTTAGGCTGTTTAAGTATCCAATGTTACTAAGGAATGGGTGGATCATGCCATGGCTCAACTCAAGGAGGAGGAGTCAAAGAAGTTCGTGGCCACTAAGGCCCAGGCCTAGGCTAAGAAAAAGGCCAAAGAGACCCTCAATTGCTTGACTGAAAGAGAGAAGGCCAAAAAGAGTGCAAAGGCTATTGTGGCCGAATTCGAAAGACAAGCCCAAGAGCAGCGTGGTCACCTTTGAAAGGCAGAGGAGTAGCTAGCCATCATCAAGGAGAACATCCAAGCTTTAAAGAAGGAGTAGGAGGGCAAAAAGGAAGAGATAAAGAAGGCTGAGCAAGTGGCCTACGAGCTTGAGCAGGTAGAGATCAAAATAGCACTTCAATCTCAACTTAAGGAGTTTTGCCAAGGGTTCTGTCAAGAAGTCTAGGCTGAAGCTCTGAATGTGGTCGAAGTGGACTCTTCTTCAGAGTTGAGGAATCCATAAGGGATCATCTATCCCTTTGCTTTTAGAAACAAGGGGGTTAGTTCATCTGCCCTAGGGATGAGCTTTTCTACTCCAACTCCTTAACCTCCAACTGAAGAAGGGCAAAAAGAAAGTGTGGCAAAGAAAGGGATCGAGGCTGACAAGTAGGGACTACGAGGGTAGGTTTAGGTTAACATTCTCTTGTAACAGGACTTATGATCCTATAACCTACCTTCCTTAAGAATCTTTTAAATTGTAGCTCCTTACCATATAATTAATGAAAACTGCTTTTTTCTTTTAACATGACGTGTACATAGTGTATTGTATTACTCTTTCTTTTTACTTCTTCCTTTATTTATTTATTTATTTATTTTTTTAAGGAAGAGTTGCCAAAGAATAGGCGATCAAAGCCATTGTGAATATCTTAAGGGTCCAAGAGCCACATCAAATTCTAGGTCCTTATGTGGAAATTAAATAAACCAAAAGTTCATTTAGCATTTATAAAGCTAACTTTAAGCAAGGTAGGAGTCCTGAGGAGTCAACCAACCGATGCTCTATTTAACCCTTAACTTATTTTTAGAGCTAATTTACCCAAGACAGGTAAATTATCTTTAGAGAAACTAGTCGAGGAGTCAAACCTAGCCGAGGTTCTATTTCACCCTTGGATTATCTTTTAGAGCTAATTTATCCAAGGTAAGTGACTTGAGGAGTGCCTAGCTGTGGTTCTATTTAACCCTTAGATTATTTTTAGAGCTAATTTACCCAAGATAGGTGACCTGAGGAATCGAACCTAGCGAAGGTTCTGTTTAACCCTTAGATTATTTTTTAGAACTAATTTACCTAAGGTAGGTGACCAAAGGAGTCGGACCTCGCTGCGGTTTCGTTTAACCCTTAGATTATTTTTAGAGTTAATTTACCCAAGGCAGGTGACTTGAGGAGTTGAACTTAGTCGAGGTTCTGTTTAACTCTTATATTATCTCTTAGAGCTAATTTACCCAAGGTAGGTGACCCGAGAAGTCGAACCTAGCCGAGGTTCTGTTTAACCTTTAGATTATTTTTACAGCTAATTTACCTAAGCCTGGTGACTCGAGGAATCGAACCTAGCTGAGGTTCTGTATCACCCTTAGATTATCTTTTAGAACTAATTTACCCAAGGTAGGTGACTTGAGGAGACGAACCTAGCTGAGGTTTTGTTTGACCCTTAGATTATCTTTTAGATCTAATTTACCCAAGGCAGGTGACCCAAGGAGTCGAACCTAGTTGAGGTTCTATTTAACCTTTAAATTACTTTTAGAGTTTAGTGTATGGGTTGGCCCTTATTGTTCCCAATTTTGCTTTAGATCTTGACAAGCCTAGTATTAATAATAACACACCAAGACAACGTGAACTTAAACCAGACACAAAGCATGAATAATATTAAGTCTTTTCATTAATAATAATACTTACGCAAGTTATTTACATTCCATGGCTGAGGGAGTGTGTTTTTGTCAAATTCTTCCATGTGATAAGCCCTAGTTCTTGCAACTGATGTGACCCGATAGGGCCCTTCCCAATTGGGGCCTAGCTTTCCCCATGCTAGATTCTTCATATTTCCTACAACCTTCCTTAGGACTAGGTCCCTAGGTACAAATGCTCTTACCTTGAGGCCTTTATCATACCCTTGTCTAAGCCTTTGCTGATAATGAGCTAATTTGATGATGGCAATTTCCCTCCTTTCTTCAATCAAGTCCAGACTGGCAAAGAGGAGCTGCTTGTTTTCGTTATCGTCAAATTGGTTAGTTCTCATTGTCAAGAATCTTGTCTCTAGGGGGATAACTGTCTTAGAACTGTATGTCATAGAAAAAGGGGTTTCGCAAGTCGATCTCCTTGGTATGGTACGATATGCCCATAGAACGTGGGGTAGCTTATCCACCCACTTGCCCTTTACCTCGTCTAACCTTTTCTTTAACCCATCCATTATAACCTTGTCGATGGCCTTGGTCTATCCATTACTTTATGGGTAGGCTGGTGAGAAATATCTGTTTCTTATCCCCAGTTCATAACAGTATCTTTGAAAAGTTTTGCTATCGAACTGGAGACCATTATCTGAGATGTGAGTGTATGGTTCACCAAATCTTGTGACAATATTCCACCAAATGAACCTCTTTATGTCCTAATCTCGGATATTGGATAGGGGTTCTACTTCAACCCACTTGGTGAAATAATCAGTTTTGACGAGGAGCCATTTACAATTCTCAATTGCTTTTGGGAATGGTTCAACAATATCCAATCCCTACTGTGCAAAGGGCCATAGATTGGAAAGAGGGTTGAGGATTCCTCTCAGTTGATGGATGTTTGGGGCATATTGTTGGCACTGGTCGCACTTCTTAACAAATTCTTGGGCAGATTTTTGCATACTGGGCCACCAATACTCTTCGGTAAAAGCTCCATGTGACAAAGATCTTCCCTTTCTGTGACTTCCATAAATTCTTTCATGAAACTCTTCTAGCAAAGCTTCTACTGCCTTAGGATGTATGTACAACAGGTATAGGCCCGAATAAGAGTGCTTGTACAATTTTTGTTCCTTGAAAAACCAGTATCATGGGCCTTCCTTCTAATCTTCTTGACCTCTACTCTATTTTTGGGAAGTGTCCCATTTTTTATGAATGACACCACTAGGTCCATCAATCTTGATCCAACGTGCACCGCGCTTATTGATACGGGAGTTCTGTTGCCATAATTCGAGGTTGATAGGTTTTCTACTATTATGATCCTCGACAAGTTTTCTCCTATGGAGGTGGCTAGGGTTGTAAGCAAATCAGCATGAGTATTTTTGCTCTTGGATATTTGGTTTATGGTAAAGGTTCCAAAGCTGGCTTGCAGCTACCTTACCCGGCTTAAATACTACTGCATTCTCTGATCTCTGGCTTCGAATTTTCCTCGGACCTGTCCCACTACTAGCCTTGAATCACAAAAGACTTGAATGGATTTCCCCTTCGAGTTTTTTGACAAAGTCCAGGCTGGTCATAAGGGCTTCGTACTCTACCTTACTATTGGTGGCCGAGAAGTCTAATCTCAAAGATTTCTCGATGGTGATGTGTTTTGGGGAGATCATGACTATCCCAATTCCTAAGCCCCTCTGATTAGCGGCCCCATCCATGTACAACTTCCAATGTGGCAGAGGGGATGCTGAAATAGCCATTACACCTTTGTCTAGCATACCATGCTCCTCGCTATCTCCATTCTTTGTTCCTTTAGTGAATTCGGCCACTAGGTAGGTCAGAACTTTCCCTTTTATGGTTGCCCAAGGTAGATATTTGATGTTAAACGCTTCTAGTATGGTTCCCCACTTCGCCACTCTCCCGGTGAAGTTTGACTTTTGGAGCAAAGCTTGCAAGGGAAGTTGGGTGAGGATAACAATCATATGGGCCTGAAAGTAATTAGGTAGCTTCTTCGTGGCATGTATAATGGCTAAGATGACCTTTTCTAAAGGGAGATAATGGGTTTCTGCTTCTTGAAGGGACTTGTTCACATAATAGACGAGTTTTTGCACCCCTTCTTCTATTCGAACCAGAATTAGGCTAATTGCATGGGTCGTAACTGCTACATAGGCATACAAGATTTCTTCTTTTTTAGGTCTGTATAAGATTGGAGGATGAGTCAAATACTTCTTTAATCCTTTAAAAGCCCTGTTACATTCCTCAGTCTACGTAAAATCCTTCCATTTGTGAAGTAACTAGAAGAATGGCTTACATCGGTTAGCTGACCAAGATATAAATCTATTTAAAGTGCTAGTCATTCTAGTCAGGTGTTGTACCTCTTTCGAGGTCCGAGGTGGGTACAACTATGAATGGCTTTGATTTGATCAGGATTAACCTCTATTCCTCGGTGTGTGATTATATATCCCAAGAATTTTCTAGATCCCATTCCGAAGGAACATTTAGAAGCATTCAAGCGTAACTTGTATTTCCTTAGGACTAATAAGACTTCATCCAAATCTCCTAAGTGCTTAGATACTTTTTTGCTCTTCACCACCATATCATCTATGTAGGCCTCTACAATAACCTAAGCACAACAGTATTGGCTAGCAATTTCGGATAAAAGATTTCTTTGATAGTCCCTGCCCTTTTCAGCTTATTAACCTTTTCTTTTATTGCATCTGCGTGCTACTTAAAGGAATATTGAGGTTGTTGCTTCATTGGTATTGCTATTGGGTTCACATTAAGGTGATGGCATATAATCCGGATCGACCCCTAGAACTTCATACATGCTCCATGTAAAAACATCCAGGTTATTCCTTAGGAAAGCCAAAAGTTGAACCTTCTCGGCTAACAGTAGTTGTGTCCCTACTTGAAAATATTTCTCCTAGTTCTCCTCAAGGACCACTTTCTCCAATTCTTCACACTGTATATTGGCTTCCCCGTCTCGTTTAGGCCCCCATTCTCATCAGTTACTAATTACTATGCAGTAAGGCTTGGGTTTGGATGACTAATTTGCAGTGCCTAATGCCTCACCGCAATAACCATGAATTGCCTTGCAACTATTTGACATCCTAATAACTCCCTAACGTGCCCCTCGGTTGGGTACTTTACTTTCACATGCAGGGTGTAGGACACGACCCCTATTACATGGAGACAAGGCCTTGCCAAAATAGCAATGTAAGGAGAATAGGCATTTAGTACAATGAAGTCCACTTCAATTGTCTTTCCATCAAATCCAACTAAGGGGATATCGTAGGGCTTTAACCTTAGCTTTACTTTCTTGATATACCATCACTCTTTTCACGTCAAATCCTTTGATTTAAAGCGTAACCATGAGAGTGTCATCATTGGGTTGGAAAGTGCCCACCTTATCTGCCTCGCAAAAGCCCAAGATTGGCTCCTCTTTGCTTTTACTCCACTTGGACTCCCTGTGCTCTTCTCTAGCTGTTAGCTATGGAGTAATGGTCATTACCCCAGATGAGGTACCAACCTCTCTTCTTGGAGCAGCAAAAATAACGTTGATGGTCCCTATGGGTGGGCGCGGTGCCAAATCCCTTTGAAGACCAGAGTCTGAATGCTTTCCACGCCCAGATGGTTGGTGCATGAACTACTTCAACTTTCTAGCTTTAACCAACTGATCCAAAAATCATGCAGTGTCCTACAACCTTCGGTCGTATGACCTCAGTTTTGATGATACTACCAATATAGGTTCTGGTTTCGCTTGGTGGGATGCTTCCCATCTTGTTTGGCCATTTAAAATACGGCTTTTTTTTTATTTTTATTTTTTTTTTATTTTTTTTTATCTTCTCTAGCACTCCGTACATGGGCCCCTTGAATACATAATTCACTGCCTATGCATTATTTTAGGGTGCTTGATTGAAAAATCCCTCGTCGGCCTGTTGGGGTCAAAATGATCAAGTTGAAGGTCTCTTTGCTTGGGCATAAAAGACTTTGGCCTTTCCTTTACCCTAAGATTGGTCATCTTCCACCCTTTTATGCTCCTTTACTCTATCCATTAGTTGGTGCATATCCCTAGTAGGCTTCATGGTAAGGGATTTTCTTAAGTTTGAATTCATCGGGAGCCCTATTTTAAAGGTTTGGACTGCCACGTCATCAAAGTCTCCATCAATCTCGTTGAAGAGTTCCCAATATTTGTCCGAATATGTTTTCAAATACTCCCTCTCCCTCATTGCCATAGAAACTAGGGAATCCAAGGGTTTGGGGACCCTACTACATGTAACAAATCTAGCATCGAACAACCATGGTAATTCTAAGGCTATCCACGGGTCGGTCTGGGTTGGGTTTGTGCCCAACCCGAAATCGATCCGCCGGAATCGGGTGGGAAAAAAATGCACCCGCCGCCGACCCGCCAGAGTAAACGAGTCGGGTGGTTCAGATCATCAACTGGTGGTGGGCGGGTCAGTCAGATCATAGATCTGAGAAGATGGCGAGAAAATGGAGAAAAAAACACGGATTCGACGAAGAAATGCAGATTCCGGCGATATTTCCCTTAGGTTCTGTGAGATTTCGCTAGTTTCGGCGAAAATCTCATTGGATTTGATGAGATTTCGCCAGATCCGGTCAAAATCTCACCAGATCTAAGGGAAATATCGCCGGATTCTAGGTTTCTTCGCGGGATTCTGGAAAATTATCGCCGAATTTTGGAAATTTTGCTGGAATCTGGAAATCTTTCGGTCGGTTCGGGTTTTTTGGGTTTTAGGGGAGGAAAACCGATACCGACCCACCGGAATCGGTTTCTGGTGGTGAAGACCCGCCGCTGACCTGCCGGAGAAGTAGGGTCGGATCAGGTCGGTTCTTCGGGTGGGTCAGGTTGCCGAATCAATCTGGACAGCCCTAGGTAATTCTTCGTATAACCTTATGGAATCTTTCTCCAACCCATCAAACCATCTCATGGTCATGGGGCCGAGGCTGGAAGGGAAAACCTTGCATATGAGGGCCTTGTTTCTGGAGTGAATGGTTATCTTCTGATTAAAATGGCTTACATGCTCCATCGGATCTGTTTTTCCATTATAAATGGTGAATGTTGGCTACGTAAAATGGTGGGACAACTCAGCATTCTTAATATAGCGAGAGAAAGGGGACTAAGAAATCTCACACAGGGCTTTACTTATGGCATCACTCCCCAAGTTTCCTAAGGGAGGTGTCCTATGTCTTCTATGAGGATGCCTTTCTCCCCCCATTGAATGAGAAGGTTTTGCATGGACCTCACTTCGTGGGCTCTTAGTTCTCTGTCTATAGCTTTGCTCATCTACGGAGCTGGAACTTTTCCTTGGTGAATGGGTCCTGGACTCCCTTATGTGCACTCTTTGATGAAGCCATTGTCGTAGGTGACGAACCTCCACTCTGAGATCATGCATCTCCTGGTTTTTTGGAACGTGCCTTGAGGACACATAGTGGCTTTGATTTGTGTGATTTAAATGAACAGGTGCATCCCTTATATTGAGAGATTGAGCTAGAGCTTAATCCCTTCTATGTTCAAGGTTCATAAACTCATCCTTATGCCTGGATCCTACTAACTCTTGTCCTTCGCTTTGAGCCATAGTTCCACTTCTCCTTGAGTTTGCCATTTCTTAGTCACTCAAAACTATGAGTAAGGATTTAAGGTGACCTTCCCACAGATGGAGCCAATTGTAGGGGAACCAATGATTAGGCCCAATTAAAAGAGGAATGGGTTGAAAAGCAAGCTCAATGCAATTAATTTGTAGAGGTGGATTATTGAGGTCAAACTTTCGAGCCGTAATAGCTTCACTTGGTGATTTAAAGAAAGGAAATTGCTAAGACAATAGTTTAAGAAGAGAGTGATAGAGAGAAAAGCAAGGATTTTTATTCAAGTTCTTCCTCAGGCTGGCCGAGGAGCAATGATTCTTTGGATTATACACTTCTCAGTTATACAATTTTTAATTCCTCTCTCTTTACTTTCTATTTCTTTTTCTAATCCACCTTTTAGGAGGATCTTCCTTACTATATATAGCTACTAGGATTGCATCCTAGCCTTCCACTTGGATGGTCGTTGATCCTTCCTTAGATACTTGTCCCATCGTTGCTTTGCTGGTGGTGGTAGAGTAGGATGCAAGTTGTGGGGCACTGTTCAGGGGCCATTCTGCCATTGATGTGGCAAGCTGAATTGGTATAGTGCATTAAATGTGGAGGTGATGGGTACTTTATCTGGAAACTTCCTCCTCTCATTGCTTACATGTCTCTACTTCCTTCCTCGACCTTTAGTCCTATGGCCTTGGTGATTTGTCTAAAGTCTCTCGACGCTCCTCGGGAGGGCCGCCTTCCTCGGTTTCACTATCTGGATTATCTTGATTGTGCTACGCTTGAGTTGGTGAATAGTTGGGCCCAATTGCTCCTTAAGTCGACTCGATTTGATGATCTTCCTTCTTTGGGCTTCCTCCTTCCACAATAATATATATATATATATATATATTAACATTAGTAAATAATGTTGTAGGAGGCAAAATTTTAATCCAATTATAAAATGCCACATCAAAATTTAGTGACAAATTCCAAATTTATGTGTCATTAAATTAATTGAATCATATGATGACATGTGTCATCCAAAATTGATGGATAATTATCTTTATTAACATAAATAAATAAAATAAAATAAAGATAATTATTTATCTTTGTTAATTATTATCTTTACCAAAATATGATCTTTATCAAAATAGATAAATAGAGATAATTATCTCTAAACAAAATTTGGCTTAATTAGAGTCTACTACATATCATCAAGCATATCAATTCAAAATGGAGTTTATTCTCTGAAACCACTATAAATAGACTCAATTCAAAAGTAGATTTGTAAAAATTGTAAACCCATATTCATGAACGTACTTCCTTTTGGTATGAACGGTAGAGTACACTGGTAGAGTACACATTCGAGTGTTGCAACTTTTTGCCATAATCCATGGCAAGAAAACCACCAGTCCACCAACACCAGAATTCAATATCAGAAATAATTTTTTTTTAAAGAAATAAATACCTTTATATATAATTTTTCCCAACTGCCACATCGCCTCAAAAAATCAGGCTTAGTGCTTCAATTGAGAATTTTAAAATTCACCGCTCAAAAATGTCCTTATAAGAGGGCAAAGTGGGGGAGCTACTTCGTAATTTTGAGGAGGCACATGCTGACATACACAACTAAAAAAAAATAAAAATTAAGATCTAAAAAAACAATCTACATATTGAAATTGAATATTAACCAAATGAGGTTGTGCACCATCTGATCTGCGACCAAACAGAGAAAAAAAAAAAAAAAAAACTACCAATAGGTCTCGAGGTTCTCATCACAGAGGGCAGAGACGCCATTGACTTAGTAGCCTTTTTCCCCATTTCTCTAAGGTCATCTTCCACTATCAGCACCTGATTCCCACCAGTAACTTTCCCTTCTCTCTCCCCCTCATGTCGACTCATTTGTACTAGTTTTAATTTCAAAATTTTGGATGTAATTGTTTGGAATTTCGATTGTAATGTTCATCACTTTTTGTAAAAAATTCAAACCCTAACTCTTTGATTCGTTTTAAATTTGTTTTAGTCTTAGAAAAGTGTTTTTAAAAGAGGTGGGTAATAGAAAACTAACGGAGATATTCTCAGGTCGGCAAAGTGTTAAATTTTAAACTACGTATAGTCAAAGCGCAAACGGCCATAAATGGGTTTACTGTAATTTGTCATTTTTATAACCTAATTCACGAACATGCATTAACTTTTTTTTTCTTTTTTTCTTTTTTTGAGGGGGGACATGCATTATCTTGATAAAGAAAAAAGGTATTAATATTAATTACCATAAGAGGTGGAGATCCTTTCAAGATATGGAAGTCTGAAAATAATAATAAAAACATGACAACTTTTACAGGAAAGTTTGAGTAATACAATGAATAATTTTTTCCCCTAGTAATACAACTTACAGGATATGTTGTTATTAATTTATTAATTTTCTAATTATGCTCCTATTTTATTTTCAAAAGCATTTACAAAAAAAAAAAAAAATCTCAACAAACATTTGAAAATCCAACTAATTGGGGCACCTTTTTGTTGCCTGATTAAAAATAACATTAAAAAGAAGGTTATATTGGTCTAAGGTGAGGAATACACTAGTTATTGTTCAGAATGAGAATTTTATAGGCAATAAAATATTGCCAATAATTTTCACTTAATTCTTTTTTTTCTGCCACCATAAATGAAATAATTAATCCAATCACAGCTTGGAGCCAATAAAGTTTGTGTGGGGGGTCCGAGGACCGAGGAGGATCGGACCAGGGAATAATTTGCTTGGTCCAAGCCCGTAGAGATAAATGTGTTCTGAGGGTTTCACCCACACAAGGATGGAAACAGAGTCAAGACAATTGGTGTCTTGTGATGTTCTAGGGTAAAGAGAAGGGGTTGAGATGCAGACAAGGATGATAGGAGGAAGTTTCCTGGAAGGAACACTTCCCTCCTCCGCATTGAATGTCTTGTACCAACCTTATCAGCTGCATTAATGAGGAAATGACCCTTGAACAATAACTTCACAGCTAGCAGCCCCTTCCACCACCTTCAGCAAAGTTTTGATGGGACAAGTATCCTTAAGAAAGCCTAGAGGCATATAGGTGGAGGGTTGAGATGCAAGAAATGGGGATATAAAAGGAGGGGAATCTCCCAGAAAGAGGGGGGGGCATTTTCTCTAAGAAATAGAAAAATAAGAAAGTGAACAGTGCATTATCTAGTGTAGAACTTAAACAAAATATATATAAGAACCTAATCCTCGAACCTGCCCTAGGAGAGCTTTTTTTTAATTCTCTACTTGTGTTATACCTCTCTGTTACTCCGGGCTCTTTGGCCTTAGATTTGAACCTGGCTTAGAATTGCACTTGAAGTATTTTCCTACTCTTTAAAGAAATTCTATTGTTTGGACTTGATTTGAAAGACAAGATACCATTGTTCTTAGTGGGCTTGGGCCTTTATTTTCTGAGTAACTATAGTTTGTATTTTAGAAGTATTAGGTTTTTAAGATTTGATTTAAAATATAAACTAGAATTTATTTTTGAATTTGAAAGTAATCCAAAATGTTTGGAGCCAATAAAATTTGTATTTTAGAAGTGTGTGGCCCAATAATTTGTGGCCCTGGCCCATTTTTACATTGGGGCCCAAGGCCCTAGCCGAGGAAGGGTATAGCTGAGGATGTGTAATAAAAGTCCAAATAGTCTTGAGACATAGCCGAGGATGATTCTGTCCTCGGCATATCCGAGGTCCCCCTAGAAGAAAGGGTTAAAACGGTATGGGAACAGTTTGGAAAAAAATCTAAAATATCTTTGTCAATAGAGAAGGAGACGCTGGATAGTATAACGACCAAGGACAAAAGGAAAGCTGCCATTACTGCCATTCAATACTCTGCACCTGACAGAGCCATACTTTTCAGCTTTTACAACCACCCCCAACCACTTTAGGTATGGGCTGACAGGACAAGTCTTAAGTCCTAGAGAATTGAGCTTACACGTAGACGCTGGTAAGAGGATAAATACCCGTATAAAAGGATAAGAGAGGCAGTGTGAGAGGGGGGGGGGACAACCCGTCCTCCCAGCCATGGTGTCCTAGAAACAAGGAGAATGAGAAGAGCATAGAGCTCCCAAGACTCCTCAGATGAGATTCACTAACCGGAGCTAGCCCGAACCACCGTCTGGTGACTAAGACCTAGCCTTTCAAACCCACGCTCTATAAGTGATATTGTTTGGGCCTTTTTACTCACGAACCCAACATTATTATGGGTCGTTACAAATTGTGTCCTTACAATTGGCGCCGTCTGTGGGGAAGGCTTGTGTCTTGGCACAGGTGGTGGGTTGAGATAATCCCTCACATCATTTCCAACAGCCGGATGTAGTGTTCTAGCGTAAAGTTCCACTAGGGGCTGCGTTTCTTCACTAGGGGCTGCGCTTCGTAGCGTCAGCAGCATGGATGGTTCTAGGGGCTTGGCTGAGGAGCTAATCCCCCTAAACCAAGGTCCCACGCCATAGCCGAGGGGTTAATTCCTCCAACTACTTAAAAATCAAGTTTTGGACAGAATCAAGGTATTGCATGGTCCTCGGACTCAAACCTATGGGGAAACCAACTACTTAAAAATCAAGTTTTTGATAGAACCAAGGTATTGCATGGTCCTCGGACTCAAACCTATGGGGAAACCAACTACTTAAAAAATCAAGTTTTGGACAGAACCAAGGTATTGCATGGTCCTCGGACTCAAACCTATGGAAAAGTCGGGTGCTTAAGGAGAATTCTAAGTCGCTCAATCCTTGGACCAAATACCAGAAAAGGCTAAGGTTATGAAGGTCATTAGGAAGATGACGAAACGCCTTATTACTCAGCGACTTGCAAGGGCTGTTCATTTTGGGTTATATATCCTAGGACGATTACTTCCTACACGACACCGAGCATTCGGCCATCATCTCGTTCAAGTTTGGGGTATACAACCCCTTTTCAGGTCGGTCTTATTGTACACGATAGCTCCAATAAGTTCATAGTAACATCTTTTTTCTTGATAAGGGATTTCGGCTCTAAGTATTGTTTTCTCAGGTCGGCGTTATTATGCCAGACAGCTCTAATAAGCTCATCATAATATCTTTTTCTTTTTTCTTAGTAAGGGTTTCTGCCCTAAGTATCATTTGTTCAAATCGGCATTATTATGCCAGATAGTTTCAATAAGCACAGGGCAAGGTCTTTTTATTAACTGGGATTTTGGCCTTAAGCATCGTTCGGAATGTAAAAAAAAAAAAAAAAAAAAAAAAAAAAAAAAAAAAGAGTCATATGGTAGTACGTCTATTCATGGCATAACTATTTCAGAAAAAAGAGGTAGAATATACGAAATAAAGCAATGATGACTTTTATTAATATAAAGAGGTATTACAGTGTACAATGAAGGGCTTAAACAAGCCTATATAGAAAACGAATTACAAAAACAAACAAAAAACAACAAAACAAACAAACAGCCAGAAATCTTTTTAAGCTATGCTCCCAAGTCTTTCCAAATTCTGTCCCAGTAGCACCCATATTGAGAGGAGGACCTCCCTTGGTGGAAGAGGAGAAGAAGAGGAAGAAGGAAAAGCACCAGGATGGATCTGGTGATGGGAAAGAAGAAGAAGGGGAGGCAAAAGGAGGCACCAGTGAAAGAAGAGAGGAAGAAGCAGGGATACTTTGTCCCTGCGTCAGTCCTGACTCCTAACACGTTGGTGCCATGTTAGCTATGCTCATAAGAGAGCGGCTGGTATTGATAATGGGTGACCCCAGCTCAGTCGCACCAAAAGTTTGACGCGACGAGCCCCTGCTTTGGATTTTGGCTGAAGGGAGGATGAGAGGTATCTTGAGTCTCTGCCATCCCTGTCCTGATTGAGCCATCTTAAGTTTCGGAGGGACAGAACGCTTCTGAGAAGGATATGATCTTTTCATCCCCACTCCTACTTCAAATGTGTCACACTATAAGTTGTGGCTATGCTGATAAGGAAAACTTAGAATACAGCTTGAGGGTTGAGGCTTTAGGAAGGTTAAAGAGTCTTTACGCGAAGGGAATACCCTCTCGTTTGGCTTCTTATATGGAAGGTGAATTCAGTGGCATTTAATCTGTACATATCTCTAAGAAGATCTGCAAGTAAGGTAGTGTCTGTTCAACTCTCCAATGTCATCTGTAACTGTTAGATTTGACTGGCCTAGTAAAGGCAATTTATTAAAGACGCGTCTCGTACACTGAAACGATGTGAGCGCATCGTGTGTAAATCTAGAAGAATGTCTCGTAACCCGGCGCATTTCCTAAGCAGATGAAGAGACACCAACATTAATGAAGGGCAGAGCTAAACGAACTGTAATAAAGGCTTGGCATCACCAAAACCCTCATCTCCGTCCAAGAGGTCGGACAGCAGGATTTTGAGGGGCTATTCTGTGGCCCAATAATTTGTGGCCCTGGCCTATTTTTACATTGGGGCCCAAGACCCTAGCCGAGGAAGGGTATAGCCGAGGATGTGTAATAAAAGTCCAAATAGTCTTGAGACATAGCCGATGATGATTCTGTCCTCGGCATATCCGAGGTCCCCCTGGAAGAAAGGGAAAAAAATGGTATGGGAACAGTTTAGGAAAAAATCTAAAATATCTCTATCAATAGAGAAGGAGACGCTGGATAGTATAACGACCAAAGACAAAGGGAAAGCTGCCATTATTGCCATTCAATACTCTGCACCTGACAAAACCATACTCTTCAGCTTTTACAACCACCCCCAACCACTTTAGGTATGGGTTGACAGGACAAGTCTTAAGTCCTAGGGAATTGAGCTTACACGTGGACGCTGGTAAGATGATAAATGCCCGTATAATAGGATAAGAGAGGCAGTGTGAGAAGGGGGGGGGGGGACAACCCGTCCTCCCAGCCATGGTGTCCTAGAAACAAGGAGAATAAGAAGAGCATAGAGCTCCCAAGACTCCTCGGATGAGATTCACTAACCGGAGCCAGCCCGAACCACCGTCCGGTGACCAAGACCTAGCCTTTCAAACCCACGCTCTATAAGTGATATTGTTTGGGCCTTTTTACTTTCGAACTCAACATTATTATGGGTCGTTACAAATTGTGTCCTTACAAGAAGTATTAGGTTTTTTAAGATTTGATTAAAAAGATAAGATAGAATTTGTTTTTGAATTTAAAAGTAATTCAAAATGTATGGAGCCAATAGTTTTTGTATTGTGGTAGTAGTGGGTTTTTTTTTTTTTTTGAGAAACAGTAGGGGTATTTTGCTAATTGTCTTTTCCCTTTATTTTCTGTTTTCAAAAAAAAATTTCTATTTTTGAAACTAAAAAACTTGTTTGGCAACCCAAAATGGATAGAAAACAAAAACTGTTCTCAAAACTCAATCTGTGAAGGAAACTAAAAACATGTAAAATGCTGTTTTCAGTTTCTAATTTTCAAAAATCAATGAAAACGCGCATTTAATTTAAAGAATCTGACTCATTTAATGAGTTAGCATTAAATTTCAAATCTTAATAACAACATATTTTAGTATTTTCTATTTTTTTCTTCAAAAAACTATCTTTTTAATTTCAATTAACCAAACATGTTTTTAATTTAAAAAATACAAGAAAATTGTTTTTTATTTATATTCTCAAAAACAAGTTTTTGAAAATAGAAAACAAAAACCTGTTACGAAACATAACCTAAGTTTTTCAAATTTGATTGAGAGGATGTGTTACAAATTTGTATTTGACTTATCAAAGAATTCCAAAAATGCTAGGAGTCAGTTTTGGTAAAGAGCCTTTTTTTTGTACGTGTAATTGTAGATTTAGTATTCCTATATATATATGAGGATTTTGTATTTGGGTTTCATCATTTTGTGTACTAAAATTTCTTCATACAAATTCTTAAACTCTCTAAAATACCCCTATCTTTCAGTTAGATAATTTTAAATTTAAAAACACAAACTAACAATCACACACTCTTAGTGCAATGGTTACACCAAGTATAAGTGTTTTTTGGGTGTGAGGGGTAAGGGTTGGGATTCAAGTTTTTAGGAGGGAGTTTTACACATATATACACTTAGATTAAGTTAGAGTATAATTTCTATCTTGTAAAAAAAAAAAATGGTTAAAAGAGTAATTTATTATTTTTAAAAAAGTTCCTAAGTTTCAGGCCTTCAAACTTTTATCAACTCTCACATAGAGAAAAATCCTAAGAATTATGACACTATCTCTATCTTACTTTTGAACATTATTTTACTTAACCAAAAAATAAAAAATAAAAAAAGCCTCATCATGCATTAAGTGACATTCAATTAAAAAGTTAAGTTTATACCTTTTATACCTTTTTATAAGGGAGACCAGACATTAAATGACATTCAATTAAAAAGTTAAGTTTTTGAAACAAAAATAGTTAAAAAAAAAAGAAGTCTAATCATGCATTAACTTAATAAAGAAAAAATGCTAAGGGTGGAGATCCTTCTGATATATGGAAGTTTGAAAATAATATTAAAAGAATAATAGATTTTAAAGGGCAAGTTTGAAAGCAAAGATCCGAACGTATTTAAATTTTGGGATAATTACAGTAAACCCACCTGAGGTTAGGCCCGAAAACACTATGCCTACCCGTGGTTCAAAACTTATCACTTTGCCCACCTGAGGTGCCTTCCGTTAGGGCTCTGTTACCCACCTCTCCGTTTGTCGTTAGAAAAACACATTTTTAAAAAAAAACAAACATAACAAAGATCAAAAAGTTATGACTTTTTATTCCTTAAGAACTTCTTTGGGAACAAAACACAGGAATAGCACAGATCAAATGCTATTCCTGATTAAAAGTGATATCATTGAGCATTTGTTTTTTTTTTTATAGATCTCTCCAACTTTTATTTAATCCAAACCAAACCCAAAAAAAAAAAAAAAAAAATTCCAAATCCAGAAAATTCAAACCAAACCAAACCCCAAAAAAAAAAAAAAAATTCCAAATCCCAGAAAACGTGGCGAGATGGCGAGATCGGATCGAGATCGTCGATCGATCTCGCGAAGCGCGTCGCGATCCGATCGATCGATCGACGTCGCGATCAACGCTTCGCGAGATCGATCGCGATCGCGATCGCCCAGACTTCGCGAGAGATCGCCGGCAAGATCGCGACGTTAGGCGAGATTCGCGCCGGCGAGATATGATTTTTTTTCTAGATTTGTGGCTTGTGTTTTTCTGGGATTTGGAATTTTTTTTTTTTTTTTGGGTTTGGTTTGGTTTGAATTTTCTGGGATTTTGAATTTTTTTTTTTTTTTTGGGTTTGGTTTGGTTTGAATAAAAGTTGGAGAGATCTATAAAAAAAACAAATGCTCAATGATATCACTTTTAATCAGGAATAGCATTTGATCTGTGCTATTCCTGTGTTTTGTTTGCAAAGAAGTTCTTAAGGAATAAAAAGTCTTAACTTTTTGATCTTTGTTATGTTTGTTTTTCTTTAAAAATGTGTTTTTCTAACGGCAAACGGAGAGGTGGGTAACAGAGCCCTAACGGAAGGCACCTCAGGTGGGCAAAGTGATAAGTTTTGAACCACGGGTAGGCACAGTGTTTTCGGGCCTAACCTCAGGTGGGTTTACTGTAATTATCCCTTAAATTTAAATTTTTTTTAAAAAAAAAAAAAAAAAAAAAAAAAGACTCAGAGAGAAGAGACCCAATCACCTGACCTTATACCCAAATATTCAGGTTGGGTCGGTTTCCTTCCTACCAAACTTGATTTTTATCGGGTTATAGTTCGGGTGGGCATAAACCTGACCTGAACCAACCCGATCTCAGCCCAGACACAAATGCATTAGTCTTCTCAAACTCAAATTAGTGACAACTATTTCACGAGGCATGATCCTAACCGATCATTTTAGGCCTCAGTTTTTTCATACATATTTATAAAGATCTTGTTGAAGTTGTTGTTTCACAAGACCATACATTCATAATACCCCAAATATTATTATTTTAATCTTCTAAAACCCAGAAGAACACTATTGTAGATCGATGAATCTTCTTTATTACAATACACCATGGAAAACATAGTTAATTGTATTTATAACACTTTGAACCACCTACATAATAAAAACATAGTTCAGAAGGTCTAAGCATATAAAGACAAGGATCGCATGTGTCAGAAGCAGGATCGAACAAAGTGGTATAGTTGAGTCTTCCCCCTTTCCATTCGAAATCGCAGGCGATTTTTATATCAGTAATGATGTCCACGTTGTCAGCATAGGCAATTACACGTGTAGGCAAAAAACCCCAATCGGTGTTACAATAGACAGCAACTTTCAAGTCCTCACGAGTCACGTAATTATAGATATAAACTGTTGCAGCTTCTGTATTCATAGAGAAAGTAGGAACAATTATAAACAGTGCAAGCAACAACAGTGGAAAATTTTTTTTATTGAAAGGACTCATTTTGTTTTTCTGTAAAAACAGAGTTGTTAACATGTTCTTTATTTATAGTGTGGCTGTAGTGTAGATATGTAGTCCTATTTTGATTTTAGAAAGAGGATAAAATGCAGTTAACACCCAAAGTTTGATTGGCATGAGCCTAGATTTCGAGGTTGGTTGGTGTTAGCCCAAATTTAGAGGGTGTTAACTGTATTTGACTTAATTAAGAAAACATGGCAATGACATGTTCTTTATTTATAGTGTGGCTGTAGTGTAGATATGTAGCTCTATTTTGATTTTAGAAAAAGGATAAAATGCAGTTAACACCCAAAGTTTGATTGGCATTAGCCTAGATTTCGAGGTTGGTTGGTGTTAGCCCAAATTTAGAGGGTGTTTACTGTATTTGACTTAATTAAGAAAACATGGCAATGACATGTTCTTTATTTATAGTGTGGCTGTAGTGTAGATATGTAGTTCTATTTTGATTTTAGAAAAAGGATAAAATGCAGTTAACAACCAAAGTTTGATTGGCATTAGCCTAGATTTCGAGGTTGGTTGGTGTTAGCCCAAATTTAGAGAGTGTTTATTGTATTTGACTTAATTAAGAAAACATGGCAATGACATGTTCTTTATTTATAGTGTGGCTATAGTGTAGATATGTAGTTCTATTTTGATTTTAGAAAAAGGATAAAATGCAGTTAACACCCAAAGTTTGATTGGCATTAGCCTAGATTTCGAGGTTGGTTGGTGTTAGCCCAAATTTAGAGGGTGTTTACTGTATTTGACTTAATTAAGAAAACATGGCAATGACATGTTCTTTATTTATAGTGTGGTTGTAGTGTAGATATGTAGTTCTATTTTAATTTTAGAAAAAGGATAAAATGCAGTTAACACGCAAAGTTTGATTGGCATTAGCCTAGATTTCGAGGTTGGTTGGTGTTAGCCCAAATTTAGAGGGTGTTTACTGTATTTGACTTAATTAAGAAAACATGGCAATGATTTTAATGTTTATTAAGGAAAAACAATTTATAATATCTATTTACAAGTTAGGTAATGTTACATCCAAAAACTATTTTACAACATTGTGGGGCCCAAATAATTTATGGGCCAGGCCCATTTACCCGTGGGGAGTCCAAAGGCCCAAGCCGAGGAGGACTATGGCCCAAGCTCGATAATATAAAGTACAAGATAGTTTTGGGATACAGCCGAGGACAGTTCAGTCCTCGGCAGACCCAAAGTCCCACCGGAAAGAGGGGTAAAAACGGTATAGGACCAAAACTTGGAAGAAAAATCTAAAATATCCAGGGAAAGCTGCCCTTACTGCCATTCAATACTCTGAACCTGATAGAGCCGTATTCTTCGACTTTTACAACCACCCCCAACGACTTTGGGTATGGCCTGATGGGACAAGTATCAGTCTTGGAAAGGTTGACTCTATACGTGGACGAAGGACAGTGAACGCAGGCTAGTATAAAAGGAAAAATAAGCAATCTAAAGAAGAGGCTGGGAAAAATAGCCAAAAACCAGAGCCTCCCAGCCCACCTCCAGGAGAAAGACTCCAGGGGTGAAGAAAACTTAACCATGTATGAACACCACGAGAAACCCATCGCCTGGTGACTAAGACCTAGCCTTTCAAACCCACGCTCTACAAATGATATTGTTTAGGCCATTTCTCGTACGAACCCAACACTGTTACGGTTCGTCATGAATCGTGTCCTTACAAACATTTTTACAAACTGTTGTCGTAACCAATTCTTACTGGTTCTCATTCGTGTCCACCACTAATATCACATTTTCACTTACTAATAACCATTAAGTCAATACTCATTTTGCACTAAAATTTCAATTAAGAATGGTACTTTTGGAAATGTGTACTTTTTTTTTTTTTTGGAATGGAACATTAAATGATATTCCCTCAAAAATTGGATTTTCTAAAATGCCTAACAAATTGGGACAAATTGAGTAGAATAAGTATAATTTTATACTCCCTCAGTTCCACTTTTTTGTCCTCTATTCCATTTTGAGATGTCCTAAAATATTGTATTGTTTCTAAAAATAAAAGTCATTAATTTATTAATATTCCTATTATATCCCTATTAATTTACTAATTCAATTTTTTGATAAATTTTTTTCAAGGTAGTTTTGGAAACTTATACATTTTTAAAAGGTAGACAAGACAATAAATGATGTTCCCTTAAAAAGTTTGACTTTTCAAACAGGACAAAAAAAGTGGGACGGAGGGAGTATACAAATAGCCCATAATAATTACCTATTAGTGATTATTATAATTATATATTTAATAATTCAGTAGAAAAGCATAATCATAATAAATACCTATTAATTATTACCATAATTATTATTTAAGAGTTCAATATTAAAAAAAAAATCGTAATTAATACATATTAATGACTATTGTAATTAAGGAATGCTACAACTACAAACTATTTTACAACATTTTTACAAATTGTTGATTTGGCCAACTTCTTACCGGTTGTCATCTAAGCCCATGACTAACATCATTTTTTTCATTTACCAATATTCATTTACTACATCAGCAGTTTGTAAAAAAAATTGTAAAAAAGTTCGAATTTCTTGCATTACTCATTGTAATTATCATAATTAATATTTCATACACGAACAAAATTATACTCCCTCCGTTTCACTTTTTTTTTCCTGTTTGAAAAGTCTAACTTTTTTAGAGAACATCATTTATTGTTTTGTCTACTTTTTAAAAATGTATAAGTTTCCAAAACTACTTTTAAAAAAAATTATCAAAAAATTGAATTAGTAAATTAATAGGGCATAATAGGAACATTAGTAAATTAATGACTTTTATTTTTAGAAACATGACAATATTTTGGGACATCTCAAAATGGAATAGAGGACAAAAAAAGTGAGACGGAGGGAGTAATAAATGTACATTAATAATTATCATAATTATAAAAGAGAAAGTTTTTATTAAACTTTCTGATGCATTGCATAAATTAAGGTCTCACAAATTCACCTGTCATTATTCTAATATATAAATATATATTAATTAGCGGGTTATAATTAGTTTAACCAGTAAATCTTATTGTTGAATAAAAGATCTCTATCAAGAAATATATTTTAATTAAGTTTAAATTCTATTCTATATTTAAACTCTCTATTAGATAATTGTTATGGTTTCAACTTATGGCGTCCGCTTCTGAAGATTGCGCTCTTTATTAGCAGACCAAAACCCCAATTGAATTTTTTTTTTTTTTTTGTAGACGGGAATTGAATCTCAGATTTTTTATTAAACTATCAGAGACTTTACCAATTGAGCTAATTGAAATCCATATAAGTAATTAAACTTAAATCAACTTGACTATGTTAGATCTAAAATTTCAAGTGTCATATTTTTAGTCATTTTAATTCAAGACTTTATTTAATTCTGTTTGGTTAAAGTTTTTGAACAATAATATTTATCAATTTAAATCTTAAGTATATAATAGGATTTTAATTTATAGCATTCACTTCATGACATTTAATTTTTTTTATTTTTATAATAGGATAGAATTTCAAGAGTTTGAACCCTAAATCTCTTATTTGACCACAATAAACTTTACTAGTTGAATTCAATTAATTAGAACCCACAAGTAGAGGTTCATGATGTTTACTCTTTATCAAGACAGAAATTGATTTTTTATGTAAGCTTAATTCGAAACTTAGCATTCACTTCATGACATTTAATTTTTTTTATTTTTATAATAGGATAGAATTTCAAGAGTTTGAACCCTAAATCTCTTATTTGACCACAATAAACTTTACTAGTTGAATTCAATTAATTGGAACCCACAAGTAGAGGTTCATGATGTTTACTCTTTATCAAGACAGAAATTGATTTTTTATGTAAGCTTAATTCGAAACTGAGTCCCTTATTGAATGTCAAATGATTTTATCATTTAAGCTAATTAGAACTAATTTATGTGAAAACTAAAACCTACTAATTTAAGTTTGTTTTGGCATTAATCATTTTTTAAAATGACAAATTGTTTACTACATAGCAAAAAAAGAAGAATGAAAAATATTTTTTTTATAAAAAGTATTATAAAAAATGTTTTATAATTTATTTTATTTTATAATTATTTTAATAAAGGTCATGTGGCATTCTATGTGATATGCAATCAACATCAAAATCATTATTTTTATTTTATCATTAGCCACATTAGTTTTTCATCCACTACGTAACAACATAGACTATTTTAACACAATATTAAAAGATTAAGAACTAAACTAACACATTTAAAATGTTATGGACCATTCTGACATATTGGGCAAAAATTAGGGACCAATATGGTAATTTATGCTATATTTCATTGCAACAACTAACAAGAATTTGATTTCTCATGATCCATAACGATATAAATTATCAATGTGTATAATGCAAGATATTCAAAGGCCTTTTTTTATTTATTTTTTTTTTTTGAGAATACTAAATATTTTTAACACACACACATGGGGAGAGGGGAGAAGGCCTTGTAACTTAATTGACACCTCTCCTACACTTTATTTATGTTAAGTTGTACATATTTTACTTGGAAACAATATAAATGCTCCTCACATTTATGATAAGAAATTTAAGTTGTGATTATCCTTTCTTTATCTGCATGCCAAAATTTGCACAAGGCATGTTGCTATGTTATATACACAGATGTCAAAGCAATGACTCCTTATCCATTTTGATTATAAATATACCATCTTTGACATTTCCTTTCACTAAATTTTTTTAAATTGATATAACCTTATGAGAGTCTCCAAGAGAGAGTTTCACACACGTACACATAAATTAGGCTAAAATATAATTCTATCTCAAAGTTAAAAAAAAAAAAAAAAAAAAAAAAAAAAAAAAAGGTTCTAGCGAAAATTTTTGCTGGACATTTGCACACATTCTATCCCAAATATTTTTTCAATAAGGAACACTATCATGAGTGTTCTTTATTACACACCATGGAAAAGCAAGTGTGATCAGCTCTAAAGGATAGCAACCTTCTTAGCTCCAATGAGGGTATGTCGCAAACATGGACCACTATGTCGTCGAACACTCCAAACACGAAAAAATTTGTTAAATAGCACCTGACCAAACTTATTTAGTTATGTAGCACTTTTTTGAAACTCGAGTTTATCAAACTTGAGTTTCAAGTGAAACTCGAGTTTCATGCATCATGTTTGATCAAATTGCCATAATGCTTGGAACTTGAGTTTAACTTGGAACTCGAGTTTGACAAACTCGAGTTCCAAAAAACATACTACATAACTAAATAAGTTTGACTCGGTGCTTTTTTCCTAAATATTTTTAAAAAATTATGCTATTTGGCAAAATATGCCATCCAAACACAATTTTGGAATTTGTCCCTCTCAAATTTGTAAATATCACTAGTTTGGGTTGCACGTGCAAGGTATGTGCTGCCCTTTTAGTAAGAAAATTAAGATGTAATTTTCATGGGATGTACAAAGTCATGTACTTAAATTTAAAATAGCCTTTTAACATATTAATATCTATTTACTATGACAATTTCTTAGAACCTAATTGCTAAATGTAATATCTACTCACTAAAAAATTCTACTAAGAATGATAGTGAATGTCATTATCTTTCAACAATAAACAACTAAATTTTGATAATACATTGTCACAATATAAAAATTTTTGCAATGAATGATAATATATGCTACAATTGAAACTCTTAATCAAATGAAATACTTGCAATCATCTACAATGAAGATTTTGTTATCCATGCATACTTCTCTCTTTATTTTCTTATTTTATGAGTATAACTATGATATTTAACTTACTTAATTTTTAATATGATAAACCCTTTTAAGCAAGAAAATAAATTAAAAAAGAACAAGATAACAAAAGACATATGCCATCAAAGTTTCCATTAGATAAAATTACAAGTATAGAAGATTTAAACTTAATAAATTAGTGTTTTCTAGGTAACAAATAGAACATCATATATCATCATTCTCACTTTCTAGGCATGACTACCACATAAAATCCAAAATACATGAAGAAAATTTTTGAGACATTAAAATTTAGTGGGGGTGTAATTTAGACATTGCACGATAGAATATTCTAGAAATCATTAGATTTCGTTAGGGTTTATCTAAGAGTGTAACAATTGGGGTATATACTACTTTGCAAAACATAAAGGAGGAAAATTTTCAACTATAGTTTAGGGAAGGAATGAAACTACCCCAAACATAACGGGTGAAGTGCTTTTTGCCTCTCTTTTTTTTTTATTTTTTTTATTTCATCATCATCATCATCATTATTATCATCATTATTGTAAGAACTAGAATTAGACCCTCAGCCCACCAATAATGGATGATGGCCCAACAAGCCCAAAATAATATATTTGTTAGAGAATAGACTTTACAGGGAAAACGTCTCAGCAAATTAAGTATGGGCCTTAACTGAATAGATTCGTACCAAGAAGACAAGAAGACACAATGTAATAGAAATAACACTCCTTGGTTAGGTCCGAGGATGAAGTGTTCTTATATTTACTCAAGTTTATCTAAGTACAAGATGTTCTTTTTTCTTTTTTTCTTCCTTCTCAGGTTACATGCCCCTTTTTTTATCGGAGTCTTTTCCTTATATAGTCCTTCCATCCTTCATCCCCACCTTCCACTTGTTGACCTTTTAGATGATCTCTTGGATGTTTATCCCATTCAAAACCCCTTGGAAGCTTTATGAATAGTTGTGAACTGAGATATCACTGTTCAGGTGTCATTTTCACATAAATACAGCCAATTGGTTAGGTGCAAAGCATTTAATATGGTGGTAGTAGCCTTCTTTCCAAATATTTCTTCCTTTGTTGTTGGTTACCTTCCTTGAAGCTTATCCACAAAAGGAATGATTACCTTTTGTACAGCATTCCCAAGGTGGCTGGGTTCCAACCTTCCACAATGCTTTCCCGAGGAAGCTTAGCTCCTTGGGAATTATCACCAGTTTGTTGTTATACTTCCTTGTCCCCAGCTCGTTGATCCCAAAACTTGATAAACCTTACGACCATCCTCGGGTTTCTAGGTGTCCTCAGGCATGGCCCACGGCCCAACTCATTTACTCGGCCTACTTACCCTCACAATTATTATTATTATTATTATTATATGAGTGTGTATGTAAAACTCTATGTGTGTGTGTGTGTGTTTTTTTAACATTAAACAATGTGTTAAAAAAAAGTCAGCCCATTAAAAATGTGCATAAAACAATGAATTTTGACTCAACAAATTGACTAATCCAAAAAAAAAAAAGTTTAGTAACACAACAAAATTTCACTATATTTTTACAATACCTTTATTTTTAGCTATGATGGGTCCTAGTCTATTATTTTATTATTTTATTTTATAGTAATGTTATGTCCACAACATTTTCACAAAAAATCTTAGATGGTAAATTGTTATTGGTTTAAACTGTGCATTTAAAATACAAACAAAAAGCCAATTGAAGAAAATTGTGCTTGAAACAGTGAATTTTGGCTTCCCAAATTTTACTAAATCAAAAAAGAAGTCTAGAAACATAACAAAATATCACAACATTTTCACAATATCTTTTATTTCCAGTTGTGGTAGGTCTTGGTCTAATATTTTATTTTTTACGTCTACAATAATTTCATGACAAATCTTAAGTGGCAAATTGCTATTGGTTTTAAACTAGAACCACCCACTTTAAATTGTGTATTAAAAACAAAAAACAAAAAACTAGCACAAGAAAACTGTGTGAAATAATGAATTTTGACACACCCAAATTGACTAAAATAAAAAAGAAGTCTAAGAACACAACAAGATGTAATAATATTTTCACAATACCATTATTTTCAGCTATGGTAGGTCTTGATCTGATATTTTATTATTTTATTTTAGAGAAATTTTACCTTTACAACATTTTCACAACAAATTTTCGATTACAAGTTGTTATCGGTTTTAAACTGGGCCCATTATTGATATTACTTTTTTATCTATCAAAAAAACCTTGCCACTTAGAATTTGTTGTGAAATTATCGTGAAAATTTTGTGAACTTAGAATTTTTTTTAATATTTTATTTTGATCTATAAAGAACTGAGATCTTAGCAATTGTAAAAATATTGTGATAACAACAAGATATTATAATATTTTCACAATACATTTATTTTCAGTTGTAGTTGATTTCAATCTTATATTTTATTATCTTATTTTGAGCTATAAGAAATTAATATCTCAATAATTGTGAAAATATATTTTGAGTTGCAATATTGTGTCAGCACATATAACTATTAAAAAAAATTAAAAAAAGAGCATAAACCAAGCATACTATGAAAAAAAAAATATATAATAAAATAAAATAAAAAAGGCCGGCTCAAGCAAAAGGGTGAGTTTTGCATCATCCAATTGAATAAATAAAAAATTACTGTAGATTGAGGCTATTGGCATTTTTATATAGTTGGTAGAAATGATTGGTAAGCACCATTGAAAAGTACATGAAATTTTTTTTTTGAATTTCCCGAAACATTTCGGTCAAAGTCGAATCCATATTGGCCTACTGCATTGGCAAATTACATGAGCACCAAGATCAACACCGTTGGATTTGCAATGGACAGTAACACCAAACCTTCACCCAATTCATTATACACGTCAATATGTTCGGCTTTTGCAATCATTATAAACAGCACAATCAAAAACAATAAGAATACGTATCTATGGAATCCACTCATATTGTTTGTTTGTAAGCTGTAACTGGTGGGTGAACATTAGGGTCATGTGATGTGCTCTCCTTTTTATTTTTTTCGAAAATTGAGGCACCTAATGAGTTTGTCTTGCACCAACTAGTAATTACTAGCATGATTATAGGCATTTATATCTTTGATGATGTTCTTAAAGAAATTTCCAAATATAGTTTCAAAAAAAAAAAGAAAGAAGAAATTTCCAAATATGAACCTTAAATTTTTTAGTATCCCTTAAAAATCCTAAATTGTCTTCTAAATCAAAAATTGGATGACCAAAAATTTCTCCATTCACTTATTTGATCTTTCCTCCTCATATAATTATATGTTCTATTAAGAATTCTTTATACATGATGAATTAAAAAAAAAAAAAAAAGTACAGTAAGTTTAAAGGGGAAAAAAATAAAATAATTAATAAGAAATGAGAGGTAAAATTTGAATCACAAGTATGGAATATCACAAAAGATGTTATCACTTATTAGTTTTTATCATAGAAGATGTTATTACTTATTACCACTGGTTATCACTTATATCCCTTTAAAAATTATAAATTAAACTGAAGGAGTATGTATCAATCCATGTAATTTGTTTTATAAAATCCATGTAACTTGTTGCTTTGATGACATTGGCTGAATAGGAATGCTCATATTCTCCTTGTTATTCTTAAAAATTTATCAGTCCCACCTCAAACCCAGTATATAAGCAGCACGAGATGCAATTTCTTCTCCATAACTATTCTAGGCTTCTAGTTTTAGCTATCTTCTGAATTTCAAACTGAGATTTACTAACCATGAAAATATATAAAGAGATATGAAGACAGCAATTTGCTTAACATGAACATATATACAGAGATACGAAGACAAATATTTTCCCCACCGGGGATAGATAGGTTCTCTCCGCAGGGAGACCGTGCCACTGAACTGCAAAAAGCTAAACACAACAAATGAGCACCCTAACATACTCATAATCTATATAGAATTTTCTGAAATGAGAGTTGTATATTTACATAACTAATTGACTACGTATTGTGCCTTTTTTTTTTCAAATACAAATAACAATGATCGCCTACAAGCATGGTAATCTACAGAACCTAATTTAAGACAATAATGTATTCAGCCCACCAAACAGGAACCACCCTGCTGTAGAAGCTCAAGGTCATCAATCATGTAATTAAATCATACTGCAAATGCACTGGCCTCTATTTTTGTATGTATCATTTAGGCAGGATGAGCTTCTCTGCTAATATGTTGTCATAATTTAAAATCCATCTTTGCACTGCTCTGTAAGCTTGATGAGGCCAAATCGTATCTTCCATCTAAAACATCCTTTAATTTAGTACAACCAAAGGGTTTACATTTCCATTGGATCCCTACTGGAGCTGTTGTCAAGAACAATATCAGCCGGGTCTCCAATCCAGGGCCGGCCTTCTCTCCATTTAAACTGAATTCTTAGCTTCCCATTAGCATCCACTCCAACTACCTTCCCCTTACTAGCATGTGTCTCCATTCCCCAACCCCATCTCGGGGTTACTAATCCTTCTCTAAATTTGACCGTGTCACCCACTTTAAATGCTCTCACCTTCTCCACCTCCCATTCCTTGCATATCCAAGGGCGCTCCATAAAGCAAAATGAGACCCACAGCTCTCCTTCCTCCAAGCGGAAAACCACCCCAACACTCTTGTGAGTCACTTCTCCCCAGTGGTAAACTGGTGTTGCCACAGATGATTTGACCCTTACCCAATCTCCAATAATTAATACCTCTTCCTCCACCAGTTCCACTTCTGATGGGTCGAGCATCCATGCCTTTGAGCCAGCAGGAGTGTGTGTTCTTAGTTTTCCATCTGCATCAACTGCTATTATGGAAACGATGCTAGCATGTGTATGACCTGACCACCCAAATCGTGGATTTTTTACATTGGTCTTCACTCTCACCCGTTGCCCAGTTTTAAACCTATCCACTCTTTCTAGCTTGGCAGTCTGCCCTGCCCATAATTCTGATTCCCCACAGAACCCAACAAGGACAGTGCCATCCCATACATCTTTTTTATACCCTAGTCCTTGTACAACACCAATGCTTCCAGGTTGCAGAGATTTCCATTTACTAGAATCATTTTTAAGTTTTACCCATTCTCCAACCTCAAACATCTCCTCTACCTCAAAATCTGCAGGATCTCCTCTCCACAAACCTGACAAATTGAAGAATGAAACTCTTATTTCTCCATCAGCATTTACAGCGGTTACGACACCTCTTGAATTGGGGCAAGCTTCTCTCCACCCCCATCTTGGTTCTTTCAATCCAGTACGGAACCTAACGTGCTGCCCAATTTTAATGGGTGAAACCTTTTCAACTTCAGTGCAGTGAGCAATGAACCTACCCGTACGAAAACAAGAAACCAGCTCTAAATAAGAATAATCCTGTATGTTGTGCACTACTGCTACACTGTCTCTCCCAACACTATTCCATTCATAATTTGGTCGTGTTCCCATACATTGCTTCATCCGAACCCAGTCACCAACTGCCAATCCTGATAACCTTTCTGCATCACTTGGAGAAACTTTCCAAAAGCTCACTCTGCCAGCCACTCTTACCTAGAAAGATATTCCAAACCAATACCAAGAATTAAGAGTCAAAAACTCAATACCAGCAAACCCTACACCAAAAATTAATAACAACAATAAAATTATAAGAACAATAAGCATACTCACATTAAGGGTCCCATCCATGTCAATCCTTGCAATTTTCCCTGAGGTAGATGGCGTTTCATTTGACCATCCAAGTAATGGCTCTGTGATAGATGGCATCACTCGAATCTCTTGTTCCACTTCAAAAGGTGACACCTTCTCCATGTCTGTCACGGAGCATGAGAAAATCTTGCTTCTGAAACAAAATGCAATTCCCATATCACCATCCTCCTCCAAGCTATGAATTATTCCTATACTTGTCCTGTTGACATCTTCCCACCCATATTTTGGAGAAGGTACTGAAGCTTTGACTCTAACCCAATCACCAACCTGCTCATTTTGGAAGAGGGAAAAAAAATCACTCACCACAGACATTTCCGTGAGAGCTTGAGTGTACAAGTTGGGGCTCAGTAATGGATATTACCTTGAAATCCTCCACCTTTTCCATGTCTGATGGATCAGCTTTCCATGGTATGTGCCGATTTGGTGTTTCAATTATCAGGAGACCATTACTCTCTATGTCACTTATTTTTCCAACACTATGATGCGTCTCACCGTCCCAAGGAAATCTGGGCTCTGCAACAGATCTCTTTACACATACTTGGTCGCCAATCTGTATTAATACAAAACATATTAATTCTAAGAAAAGCAAGGTTTTTCCCTGTGCATGTAGCCAGGGTGGTGGAGGAAGTGTAAAAATCAACTTCTATATAAAGAAAAATAATAATTTCCTTACCCTAAATGGGCTGAACGACTCCACTTCCTCTGGTTCACAAAGCCATGGGCTTGCTAAGTAGCTAAATTCTATCAGAAGACTACTATCAGGTCTAATACCATACACTACCCCAATACTGCCTGGGGTCACAGCTCCAAAACCATGCTTTGCGAAGGGAAGATTGTGACGAACACGAACCCAGTCACCAACCTTGAACTCTTCAACCCTTTCAAAATCTGCTGGATCAGCTTGCCATCCCCTAGATGCACCAGTAAATCCAATACGTATAATTCCATCATCATCATCAACACACAGGACAGTTCCAATGCTGTCACATGATTGTCCACGCAACTCATACCTGACAACATGAAAGTATATTCTTTAAACTTTGTAATAGTTAAAAGTGCACATGATGTCAGACATTATTCTACTACAATAAGGTTTTAAAGCTAAAAACATAGCTGATCTTTATAAGAGGTAAATGCATATACGGAATTCTGCCTCTGCCAGCTTCATGACTACAATGCTATCTCTTAGTAAAATCATTACTTAAGCATCACAGCTAGGATTCCTTGGCATCACTCCTTGGAAAGGGCTGCATCACATAATATGTAATAGCAATAGTAGCCGAACTCTTCTTAAACATAATATCAATAGAACTCAAGACACCTGATCCTAGTAGAACTTGGACATTTTGAAAACCTAATAAAAATGGGACTCCTTGAGCTTATACCACTAAGCCCAAACTAAATAACTAAACTCAAACAAAACCCAAAATAAGACAGAATGGACCACAGAACAGCCCATGTCCGGAAACAAGGAAAAATTCCCACAATACTTAAATAAATAAATAAAACTAAAGAAATCTGACCAGAAACTAATTGATGCTAAAAGAAAAGACATGACAAATAAACACATGATTTGCTAGAAATTCTATTCAAGCTCCCAAGAAGCCTTGGCATCATCTGACATGTGTCAAATTAATACTTGGATATTAGAATTAGCTTTGGGATGCTTTTTATAATGTAATTTTTAATGGTTAAAGCCATGGTCCTCCGTTGCTCAATTTTGTTTAAGAAAGATAAAAGATGTAAAAATAATCCACATTAAATTATTGGGCAAGATGGTGGATGATGCCTTACTGTATTTGTAGCCCATAATTCCTATTAATTACAGTTTTCTCATGACAAAAAATTATTTGCAAATTTCAACAATGACTGTACCAGGAAAAGAATGACCAACCATGAAGCATCAAGCTTAAAATTTTAAGCTAGTTAAAGTAATGTATCAAACCTTGGCTTTTCAATGTCAGCTTTGAGTCGCACAAGCTGTCCCCTTTCCAAAGAGAGAACTTTTATAACTTCATTTGCTAAGACATGAGCTAACCCAGTGCAAAATGATACATCAAGGCTGTCACTGTTTTGGACATACTGTACAAAGCCAACACTCCCATGCCTTGCACCTTGCCAACCATGTGCAGGGGTTTCCATGCTTCTTTTAAATTTCACCCATTCCCCCACTTGAAATCTAAAAATATAAACCAAAATACAAGATAAGTCCCTAAATTTAACATGCTCTAAGGAGCTTAACAATGATACTAGTATATCAAGCATCATCCATCAATTTTCAAATTAATACTGTACTCACATTGTTGGAGACAGATGAAGTCCCTTATTCATAAGTGCTTCCATAAGATCTTCAGAAATCCATTCTCGTGGTAGGGCTTCCAATAGATCATGCAATGTCTTACCACTGTAACCAATCAGAAACATAATAATTTAACAGTTATTTAGCACAACTCAACATCACATTTGGTAACAATGCTTCAACTATATATGATTTACTTGAAATTAAATACATGCCAAGAATCTTGATAATCACTATTTGGTGTTTTTTTTTTTTTTTTTTTTTTTTTTTTTGACTGGCAAGAATCTTGAGCATTGCCTTGAGAAGAAAACTGAATCAAACACCTCTAATTAGTTAATACTTGCCTGTGGTTCCTTACTTCAATGGCAGCACCTGGATACTGCAACATAACTACAATGCACTCAAGACATTCACGTATCAACTTCGCTGCATCAGCAGCTATATGAAAAGCATTGTCACCATCGTCATCCTAATATCATCGTTGCCAAAAAAAAAAATCAGTTCATCCATTTTTTAAATAAAGAAAAGAATTCATTTATTTAAAATTTAAAAGTGTGACGAGGCATGGAATCTAGTACATGGGAAATGAATAAAGGATAATTCAAAAAGAAAAAACAAAGTGGAAGTTTATAAACAAGCCATATGAAATGCATACTATAGAAGAAAAGAAATTCAAGCTCTCATGCAAGGATAAAAGTATACATTTGACATATAAGATTTTGCTGAAACCACGCAAGGTCTTTTATTTAAGATTTCATCATTTTTTAAAAGGAAAAAAGGGAATCAAGTTTAGCTGAAACTACGAAATTTTGGAAATAAGAATCCCAAGATTTTATAAAAGCTATTGTTGTATAATTCAGCCTTCTGCCAGGTAATCACAACTGATCATAAGACAGTTAACATCTGACCAATAATTTGCAGTCACCTTTGTTTAACATCCTTAAATGATTCTACATTGTGAAATAATTCAACTGAAGTGAATCACTAACATAATTAAAGCAAGAATTTTATGTTACACACCAAATGGGACTCGCTAGATGGTGAGTCCCCTTTTTGTTTTTGCTTTTAATTTTTTTCTTAGGCTGAAATGTTCTACACTGCTGGTTGATTCTTCTTTTATGCTAAGTGAGTGATACTATATTTGCAAGGAACAAGCTTACTATAGCTGAGTACATTGACCTCAGCAGGACACTAGTAATATTAACGTAACAGCTATTTTGAAAAAGAAGGGCTTAAATTGCTATCTAGAGAGAGAGAGAGAGAGATTTCTGTTACATGCGACAAGCATAGTCATTCTTCACATTTATTACATAATTCTCATGAATTGTAAAGAGAATCAAGAATTAAATTTATTTTGTTAAAAATAAACATTTATTTTTTGCAGGGGATGTGAGCATTTTGGATACATTTAGATATTCATCCAATAATTTGGTTAAACTCTGACTACATACACAGGGAATGTGAGCATCTTTACCATCTTTTCTAGAAAAACATTACAAGCAACAAAGATTAAGTTTTTGCTAAATTGCATAAATAAAGGAAACATAGTTATCAAAAAATAATAATAATTGGAAACATAACATTTAGAAATATGAGGACCAACCTGCAAATTACAATTTGCACCAGCTGACAAGAGTAATTTGACACATGGTTTTGCACCTTTTGCCAGTGCCAAATGAAGGGGTATCGTATTGTGCACGTTCCTGATGTTCACATCAACTCCAGCGTCAAGAATAATCTACACAAAGGCAAAGCAACCACTTTGAGAAAAGTTTACAAATCGAGTACCACAAAACACATTATGCTGAAACTTTAAAAGCAATTTGAAGAAAGAAGCCATGAGCTGCTTTCATTTTAATTTAAGTGTTAGGGCTATTTCTATAATTTTCAGCTTTCTAGCATGGGCTAGCTCCATTGGGTTTTTGTGCGTGTGTTGAGGAGAAAAAGGGGGGTTTTTGTGTGGGGGGTGGTGTTTGTTAAGGTTCAACATTATTTATGTTATTCTAATAATTACCTAGTATGGACTGAGAAGTCAAAGCCCATAGAGTTCAAGACTACAAGACCAACATGGGTCAAGTGTGTTTATTTTTTCATTGGTTAGTTATACACTCACCCAGTGGGTATTAAACCCACACGACTGGTGTCACTTTAGATTTCTAGAATCAGATTTAGTTTTAATCCATTGGTCATATTATGGGTTTCTTAAATTAGAGTTAGGTATTAGGTGTTTATTAATATGGATGTAATGAATTTAATTCCATGGGCACATTTTGCTAAAATATCAGAAACTATGAAGCTTCAAATTCAGGGTTTTTTTTTTTTTTTTTTCCGCTGAGGTATAATGCCAAGGAAACCCTAGGTGTGATGCCTAGAATTATATTTTTTTTCTTGTCTCTCTAATTTCCAGCAATTCATCCAGCCTTCAAGTGATAAAGCCCAACCTTAATTTATCACCAACAGAATCCTGAAATCCTCAGAATAAAGTACTGACAACCCATCTATCATTCACCTCAATCCCTCAAAACAAGTCTATTGTTATTCCCAAGTCACAATAAATAGCTATGAACCAGATTTTTTATTTATTTTTTTTATTTTTTCTGTTTTGGACTCCAAAAAACATATACATCTTATTATTCCATGATTAAACCTTAATCCAGCCTGTTCTACCTCAAAACCCTAACCCAAACAACCCTAATTTCCCTCAAATTCCTATGCCAGGGAAAAGTCCAGCAACCAAAAGTTATGTTACACTCTTTTCCTGCCAAACAGTTATTTGTCCAGTAAATTTAGCTTCCAACCAAACTTCAATAAGTGTTTGCATCATGTATCTTGTCAGCCTTATTTCAAGATTCATGAATGATCCAGGAAAGCTCCACTTAGCTAAAAGAAATCCTATGCTAACTTTAAGGCAGAAATGTCCTTAAGTACATTTATTAACTTACGCCACGACATATACTAAAACAAACATAGAGATGGTGAAGAAGCCCATCAAATCACCTTAACCAACTCAACATCATTGGCCATGGCAGCTGTATGCAACGCTGTTCGATACTGTTGCGTGTCTTGGGCAGTTGGGTTTGCTCCAGCTGCAAGCAGTATCCTTACCAGCTCTCTGCCCTCTACACAGAATATTAAATAGACATGTAAGTGATACAATATTAAATACAGAGTAAATGAAAAAAACCCTCATCTCATACACAGCACATAGCAGTTGCTTAGTAGAAAGAAAATGGAAAAAAAACTTCATATAATATATTCATTCTGATGCTTAATTCAACTAAAGATCACAAGAAGCATGTAAATTTAACTTTTTTATTTCATATCAAAAGCTGCAAGCACCTATGGCTAAGCTCCAAGAAACCTCAGTTTCAGTGGAGTTGAGGATTCAAAACAGGGTAGCACTCATCCATTGGGTTTCATCTGTGGCTCCAGTCCTTTTATTACTTGGAGGCTGACAGGAAGTGGGGAAGACCATAAAAGAAATTTATCAGAAGTTTTCCCCCAACACTAAAAGGAAGGCAAGCTACAGCTTCCATTGCATATTAGATTAGCACACATAAAACACATTACTTGTTCCATCAAGACTTATTACAATAAGCAAAACAATGTAGAAGAGAGCTTATTTGAAGACAGCAAAGAAACCTCTATAAATAAAAAATAAAAATAAAAATAAAAACATTTTAAGTAATTTGTAGAACTTAAGAGGAAAGAAGAAGGCTCCAAATAGAACTTGATAGAAGGCTCAACAACATAAGAATTTAAGAGTGTTCAAAAACAGCAAACCATGTCAAATCACTTTTACCTGTCTCGCGATCTTTCTTTAGAGCAGCTGCCAGACATAGTGCAGTCCCAGCTGGACTTGGAATGTCGATCGCTTCAGAAATCTCTCTGGGTGATGTGATTTCTGCCCACCTCTTAACTACGGCCACATTTAGAGTTGCTATACACAAGTGTAGAGGACTGGGAAAAAAAAAGGTAAATATCAAAATCTAATAGTAGGAAAGACCAACAAAATGGAAAAAAAAAAAAAAAAAAAAAAAAACATTATAATCAAAAATATTTATTCTATTAAAATCCCTAGAGCTAGCATTGTTGTTGTTTTTTGATGGGTAATATAAACTTTTATTAAAATAAAACTTTTTTTTTAAAAAAAGAAAGGAAAGAGGAATCTAAGAAGTATACAGGTATTTTACCCAAAGATTCCTTATGGAAATCATCTAAAAAGATAATCAATAAAATCATTTAACATAGGTGGTCTACTCGGATCCAGTGACAATCGATAGAATAATGATTCTATGAGTTGAGATTTAAACCCCTGTACAGATGCTCCTTGATCTTCAAATGACCTCCTATTCATCTCCCTCCAAATATGCCACATTAAGCAACCATGAAACACATTCCATACTTTATTTCTGAAAGTTTTTGGACTATGTTCCCAACCTTGAAGCAGATCTTTCACCATCTTAGGGATTACCCAATTCACTCCAAAGACTAGGAATATTAAGATTCATAATTCCATACGACAATGAAGTGGTAAATCATCCACAGTTTCCTCACTGTTCTTACACATGACACACCAATTTGCCAGCACCATGCCCCTCATCACTAAGTTGTCTACAATAAGAACTTTCCCCAACTTGCAGACCACAAAAAAATACCAGACCTTGTCAGGGATTTCAAAACCTCAAGATTTTCTACATCTAAAATTGTGAGTATTGCCTTTTTCCATTAGATAAACATGAACAGAAAACCTCAACCCCCCCCCCCCCTTTGTTTTTAATAAGTAAGATTGAAGTTTTATTGGAAAAAGAGGGTTCTTCTACATAGTTTTTATTTTCTGTTTTCTTTTTGTTGTACATATTTTCTCTGCCTACTTCATTTTCCTAATGAAGTAGTTTTCTATTAATATAATTCTTCTTACCTATCAAAAGAATTGGGAAAAGAGGATTACTTCATGTTCACAATGATGAACACAAAGAATCTAATACAAATAATCAAACAAAAAACCTAAGAGCTCAAAAATGGAAGTATAATGTGCAAAACACCAAGCCCAAGCCCACTTGAATAGGCTAATTATGAATGAAGATTTTGGTTACTCTATGGATCACTCAGAGTCTTCAAATGTGAGAGAATTTCATTCCTTCCACGCTAACCACATCAAACATGACATCTTCATATTTCAAATGTCTGGCGAATGTTTTCCAAGTCGATTCCTCCAACCAAATAGAAGGTATATTACTGTTAAAGGCATCACCCATTGAACCCCAAACATCTGAAAGACTTCACTCCACAAAGCATACACAACATCACAATGGAGAAGTGGTCCACTATTTCCCCACCGCTTGCTTAACCACTTTTTATCTATCAAGTTCAGTTTCAGCTCTGATTCTAACAAACCATTTAGATGAGAAAATTCTTGTGAATTCTGGTGTATAAAATAAAGGAAAATTGGTATCTTCCAACATGGTTGGGAAATGAGATGATATGACAATTGATAGTTTTAGAAATTTTATCAATATTCTGGATTTTCTTGAACACCATCAAGCACTGTATAAAGATGAAGTCCCCCCCCCCCCACCCCCCGCCGCGCGCGCGTGCTCCAAAAATAATCTCAACTGGGTAGAATTACAAATCAATCTTTATAAAGAACTGAATGATAAATCACAAATACCAATAAAATCACTACTTATAAAGCTATTAGCAACATGATGAAAAAGTGTACCTGATTCTATATTTATTAAAATTTAAAAAAAAAAATATATATATATATATATATGTAATAAAATAAAATAAAGTGCAAAAGGAGATTCAAACCATGAACATGGGGACATCTTACAATGATAGGGAAAGGGGATACTCTTTGTTTTTCTTATAAAATTGACAATCAAGAAGAAATAGATATTATGTTCTAGATTTGCAGGTATTTTCCTATTCTACTAGCATTATAATATAGAAATTTTATGCATGCATAATCATTTAGAATCTTGACAAAGTGTTCCCTACTTAAGATAGGATATCATACATCACCATTTTGTTATTATATCCGTAAAGGCATATAGCAAGTTTCACAGCTTTGATTCTTACGTTAATCCTTTTGAATTCAGAGCACCCATTGATTTGCAGCCCCCATTTTCTAGTATTACAATAGCACAGTCCGTAAATTTTTTGGAGACGGCAATATGCAGTACAGTTTCACCATCATCATCCACTGCATTGGGATCAGCTCCCGCCAATAGTAATTCCTGTGATTGTCATGGAACATTTGAGAAAATATAGAAATAACATAAAAGGAGTAAGTACTCTTAAACCATCGCTGGCTAAGTGAAAACTTACACGCATACAATCCGGTTGCCCATAATATGCACAAACATGAGCAACAGATCGACCAAAGCCTTCCATTGACCTAGATATGGCATTAGCTGATTTTCTGATGAGAGCGCGTACACATTCTGAGGACCCAACTGCTAAAGCAAACACTATTGGAGGATTCCCATTTTCATCAGGGACATCCACATCCACATTTCCATACTCTAAAATAGCATCAACAATCTGAGGGCAACCCCGTCTACAAGCCAAGTGCAGAGCAGTTTGACCATCAGAATTATGTGCTTCCAGCAGAGAAATGATTGAACTACTATTATTCCCTGATGCAGACTTAGCAAGCAGATCCCTACATATGCAGAGAAGAAGACATCAGAGGTTCTGAACAATGACAATGATTCTTAAGTACATACATATAGACTACAGTAAAGGAGTGTGTATCAAAATTGACTAACCTAACACCATCCAGATTCCCTTCAGATACAAGTTGATGCAGATGGTTGCTTTTAACGCTGGAAATGTCCAAAACAGATGTAGGGGACAGTTCCAACATATCTATTCCAGGACTATTAGCTGGTTCGCTGGATTCCACAAAAAGAAAAAACAATAAAAACAGGTTTCATATAGCCAGAGTACACATTCTTTAGACTCAAGGTAAAACATAAACACACATGCTCACACCTAGAGTACATAATTCATAAAATCCAGGCAAACAAAAACACATGGATTTTCCATCTTTGCAGCATATCTTCAGAAAACTTAAAGTGAGATAGTTATGTCAAAATAGACAAATAACATAACTTTCACATGAAGCCCTTGCTTTTTGATCCTCGACCATTGATGTATCTTTCACGGTCCTATCTAGATTTGATGTTTTATACTCATTATGATTCATATAGTGTATTTAATGGACTCAATCACCAATGGTAGCACAAGACTGTTGGTACTTTCATGACATGGTACTCAATGGGTTCGTTGTTGCCCTGGCTTATGCTTCAGCAACTTCAACTACTCATTAGAATTTACCATATTCTTTTCTTTCTTTCTTTTTTCTTTTTTCATACATAAAGAATTCCAATGGATAAACCTTGAAGCATCAATAACAATGCAGGATAGTGAAATCGCTTACTTATTCTGATTTGCAGGACAGTGAGGTATTCGTTGCAGATGCCGAAGAAATATAGCAAGCATTGCATGAAATGTTGGTCTTTTTGATGCCTTGAAGTGTAAGCACTCACCAATCATTTTCCACAAATCTCTAGGAATCCCTACACCTACAACACTTGAGTATTGTGGAGGTGGTCTGCCTTCCTTGACAACAGCACGATAAATTTCTTCAGCACTTAAACCATCCCACCTGCACATATCATGTTAGGTAAGTAAAGAGAATTCTTAGGTCTCATAAGTTACAGGAATTTATAAAAACACATACGGAATGGAACCAGTGCACATCTCAACCAGGGCACAACCAAAACTCCAGGCATCTGATTCTGCAGATATATGACTCACATCATCCCTGAATAAGTGCAATGACTTCTTTAAAGGCTCCCACACCTCTGGAGCTGTGTAATGTGGACTCAACAATGTACAATCAATACACCAATGCATTTTTGAGAACTCAACCTCTGGACCAGGTCGAGCTTTACGGCAAGAAGGTTTCTTCAAAATTATTGGAAGCCCGTAATCAGAAACCACTGCACGGCCACTTGCATCCAGAAGAAAATTGGATGGCTTTAGGTTCATGCAAACAACACCTGCTGCATGGAGTTCAGCCACACCACGTGCAATGTCTGCCCCATATCTGCATCCAAGAAATTCAAAGAAAAACAATGATAACAAATAGTAACCAGTAATTTAAAGTAATCTTGGATGAATGGAAACGATAAATAAATATCTGTAATTATGTTTAGCAAAAAAAAAAAAAAAATCTGCAATGATGAGAAATGAATTTTGTAAATTTGAAGCAGGAATTCAATAAAATATTTTCCAAACAATTATAAAATGGAAATGACAAAAAACAGTACAGTAATTTATAATTGTAAAAGATTCCAGAACAAAATAAAATAAAAGGCAATAATTCACCAGCCAGCCATTAGCAAAAACTAGAAATTCAATGTAATATTCACACAAAAGCATTATGTAAAATTTCTGTCATAACCGCACCGGACAAAACAAATCTCTCAAGAGCTTCATGAAACTTTTTCTGCTAAAACATATCCTCCTTCAATCTAATATATAAATTTTATACAAAGCAAAAGGCACCTTAAACAAATGGCGTCAATTTTTAAAGTAACTATATTCAAAGAAGTTCATGTTAATTCTTTATTCTTCTATCTTCTCATTGGTAAAACTCTTCAGCTCGCAAATTTACAAGATCAAGAACAGTCCGGAGTCAAACAGGTATTAGTGCAAATTAAATTGTTCATGATAAAACTGCCAAGGTTTGAGTGAAGTATATTTCTTTTTATACAGGTTTTTTATCATATATTACCAATGTTGTTAAAACCAGGGTCCCAGACTAGTACAAATTTCAAAAGCTAGAGCCATTTATAGGTCCTAAATTAAAAAAATTTAGAACCCCAACTATAGTAGTATTAACCTTGGAACTATCCATATCTCCCTACACTAGGGCAAATGAAACTTCCTTACTTCCTCAGAATGGAAGGTGGATGGTGCCCCAATAATTGGATCCAAGCATATCCCCACCCCTACTGTGTTGTTATTGATTAGTGCAAGGCATTCACACTCCCTAAAAATTGTTGTGTTCCTATTGAAAAAAGCGATTTGGGATGCCATCTACGGTAAAGAAATTCTAATAGATTTTACGTCAGTGCACTGTTAACTTAGGAAGCACGGACACTGATACAATTACTGGTGCAACACAGTGACACAAGCAATTTCTGAAAAATTATAACATGACACGGGGTACGGTGACACGAGCAATTTCTGGAAAAATATCAAAGCTGAAATTTTTGTTCCAGACTGATAAATTATTAGTTGGCCCAAAAACTTAAGCCATTACGAAATGGTGATCCAACTGAAATTGCATTTAGAACACAACTAAAACAATCCTCACTAACTTTTATCCAAGCAAGCATGTAAGTGAGAGATTTGTAAATAACCTAATTTACAAGTAACTTGGAAGAATAGCTATGCATAGCAACATACCAAAATTCAAAATTTTTTTTTCAGATCAAATCCAAAGGCTTCAAACACATAAACTAAGCTCAACAATACACAAAATAAGATCAAAACAACGAAACTGAGAGCAATTACTTGAGGATTTGCTGAAGAGTAAGGCGGCCACCACTCCGTCGCATCTCCGATTGAACCGAACCGTAACATCTCTCCATAACAAGGCAGAGATGATCTTTCTCTCTCACCACTCCATGAAAAGCGCACACGTTTCTGCACCACACCGAAGCCAATCGAAGCTTCTCGAGCTCACCTTCCACCCAATCACAGTCCGCCACGTCGCCGACCTCCACTCTCTTCACCACCACCTTATGCCTACACCGCTTGCTCACCTTCCTCAGCTCCCCTAACCACCTCTCCTCCCCAATCGCCTTCACCAACCTCATCTCGTGATCCGAACACAAACTCCTCACCACTCCCGTCCCTCCGCCGCCGCCTCGGCACCTCGACGGCGACACCGACACCGATTCCGAGTCCGATTCATCGCCGCTGTCGTCGTCGTCGTCATCATCGGAAGATAGTATGGGGAGGAGGGAGTAGTTTTTAGGGAGAGAAAGGACGGAGTTACCGAGAGTGGAGGGGTGGCGGCACTTAGGGCAAGAGAGCGTCGGCCGCGGCGGCGCCGATGCGGTGAACATGTGGGAGAGGCAGTGCTTGCAGAAGCAATGGCCGCATTGGAGCAAGAGAGGCGCGTGCGAGTCGTCGTTGTACTGAGTCTGGCATATCGTGCAGCTCGGGATTCTCATTTTCGTCTTCGATTTCTTAGCCATCATGAATATGGAATTTTTTGAAAGATAGATAAAAAGCAGAAACTTGAAAATTGGAGTGAAATGAGGAAGAAGAAGAAGAAGATGAAGATGGAAAGAAGAAGTGAAAAAAGGGCGATGGTAGAAGTGGACTTTTTCCGTTTATATACGGTTCGAAAAATCTACGCTTTCGGTAGGTGGGCTTCAACCGTGTGTTTGCCACGACAGCAAAATAAAGGAGGAAATGGGACCCACTTTCTATTTTTGGTTTCTTTAATGTCATTAACATTGTAGAAATTATGCGATATTATTATTTTCTAATTACAAAATTACTTTTTTCCTTTAAAAAATAAATTACAAAATTGATTATAGTCTAAGATTATAATTTTACTCAATATCATTAATATTATTATATATTTTGACAATTTAACTGTTGAATTGTACTTTATTTATGTTATTAATACACCTATCAAATTTTGTACCAATCGAATATTATTTATTATATGATTTAAGATTATATTTTATATATAATTTTAAACTAAAAAACTTACAATTTAAATAATTTATTGAAAATATAATTATTGATCTTTAATTTTTTAGAAATTTTACAAGTATGGAGGATATAAGAAGAAAATATAATCAAATAATAAATTCGTCAAAATTCACTTCCAATAAAAAAATATTGAGTAAAATTATAGTATAAAGTCATAATTAATTTTATAACTAAACTTTATCTTAAAATAATAATAATAATAATAATAATAGAAGACCGGAATCTACTTATGAATCACATAGTTTACTGGTTCAAATAATTTTAAAATTTTATTTTATATATTTAATATTTTTTGTACTAAAAACACGCAATATTATTTATTTATATTTGATGACTCGTTTTCAAAAGCGTGTAATAAGTCCACAATGTGATCGCCACAACTTTGAGTTTCTTGCATCCTGGTGCCAGAAGGTCGTGGTCGAGGAGGAAGAATAAGAATTGGTTGGATTCATTCAACCTGGGAAGGCATATATTATTGTACCTTTCATGACAATACAGCAAGGAGTATGTGTATGACTCAGTCCATGGTCTCCTTTTGTCTGTAAAATCTTTTTAGAGATATAATTAAAATAGTTTTTTGTCCAAAAAACAAGAGAAAGAGAGAGATGGCAAACGGCCAAGTATAAAATCAATTCCTTTTTTTTTACCCAAAAAAAAAAAATCAATCGAGGGTGACATACATTATACATATTAACCTAGTCGCACTCGTGAAAGCGAGGGTTTTTTTTTTTTAATTTTTTTTTATAGGATCATAATTTTTCATTCATTATAATTTTAAGTTTCCATATTTTCTCATTAATATTACGCATTTAGAACTATTAATATAATTAGAGTGTAGCAAAAAAAAAACTTGTGTTTTTATTTTATATATATAATTTTTATTTTGATAATCTAATTTATAAGTGGATAAAGCAATTATAAAGTCAAAAGGAGAATGGTCTTATTTTTTAGGCAATATTTTAGTGTGAGTTAGAGTTGTATTTTTACTGGATTGTCTTTTAGTTTTGTCTCTACTTAAACATAAGGATATATGAACATTTTTTAATCAAAAAAATGAGGATCCCAAATATGAGAAATCCCTTAAATAGTAGTATAGATAAATTATGAGGTTTAGGAAGAAGTTTGCGAAGACAATCAAGTCCTCCAACCTGAGGATCAGTTATATTTTTATTTTCATACAACAACCTGAGTTTTCAGGGAGTGTGCTAATCAATTGGGGCTAATCCTAATGGATGCAAGAGGGGTGTTCTTTACATAGACAAATAAATAGGCAAGGGCAAGAGGCTGAATTTTAGATGGATGGGATGTTGGCTAATTTGTCATGCATAGAACAAATAAAAGATGCAATGAGGTGGGAGAAGCTGGAATTGGTAGTATAAGCTTAAAACCAACCGGTTCTCTTTGGGAAACTTGGGCCTAGCTAGTGGAGGGGGAGTCATTCGAAACCACAGTGGGCACTAGGTGAAAGGCTTTACTCGATTCATAGGTGGATGTGGAATTGTGGGCACTAAAAAGATGGCCTGAGGCTTTGTGTCAATCTAAATTTGGGGGCGGTTGAGGTTGAAGTTGACGCTAGGCTTGTTTTTTATTTGATTACTGAAACCCATATTGACAACTTACATCATGCTTCTCTTATCATGGATTGCAAGAACCTTCTAAACTAGCTATACCAAAGGGTGAAGCATTACCAACTAAGTTGATGATGACTTGACTAAGAAAGGAGCCCAAAACCAAGAAGATTTTGTTGTTTATAGTAGTCTTCCTGTGGATGTTGGTGTGTTTCTGTTTTATGATGCTTTGGCCATGTACTATGACAGGCTCTGGCCAAACTCTATTATTTCTATTTAGTTTTTAATGTTATCCAATTTACCAAAAAAAAAAAGAACAAATAAAAGATGCGTGTATCACTGCATTCCCAAATACTGTTTTATATCATGCTCCTACGATCTTGATTCATGGACACGTTGAAATTGTTGCCTTTTAGGAAGAAGAGGAGAGCCTAAAAGTTTGAGGCAATGTGGATGTTGCATCATGATTGTGGTGGTGTAGTAAGGAAGACCTGAATGCTCAACGTAATGCAGATAGAAACACCAAATATTTTTTATACGTTGGTGAATAAAACAAGAGTGAATAACAAGATTTCAAGACTCAAGCTAGGAGAAGGGACAATGCAATTCAATAATTAGGGAAGGGAGATTTGAACCCTGAATGTTGAAGACAATAGGAGGTGTCAACCAGTTATGCTACTCCTATACAAGGCATTTTGAAGGTAATTATGGATAATTTCAATGGAATATATATATAGAGAGTAGCATACACTTTTTTTTTTTTACAAGATAGAAATTCTATTATAGCTTAATCTAAGTGTATATGTGTGTGAAACTCCTTCTTAGAGACTTGAACTCCAACCTTTACCCCCCACACTTCACAAGCACTCATACTTATAGAGTGACCACCGTACCAAGGGTGAGCGGTGGTACATTCTCTATTATGAAACTTATTTGGAGTCAACTTCAAGCCATTGATATGCCTTGTTTAACAACAACAACAACAACAACAACAATCTCAGTCCCAAAACTTTGGGTTTTGATATGGATCATCAACAGACTATTCATGACCAATCACACATATTCTTTTGCATCATTCTATTATATTTGAAGTTATACACTATATTATCTCTTTAATTGACATATCATTTTTTACTACTTTATACTAATGTTACGTTATGTCTTCAACTATCAATTATATTTATATAAATGTCTACTTTTCTTCACTTTTCACGAGACAACTTTCCCCATAGTATCAGTTATTTTATTTGTTCAAAACTTCAAATGACAATGCCGGTAAATTTTATTCAAAACCAGCTTATGGTCCTTAATGCATTTAATAAATACAATATTATATCATATGTAGCTTTGTTTAATACACAAAATTCTGTCACTAGTGAAAATATTGTGTAAAAAATAGCAAAAAGAAAAAAAAAAAAAAAAGAGTGGTAGTTTGTTGACTTATTTGTATGACTGTTTTTTTTTTTTTTTTTAATATAAATTTTAGCTATTAATGTTATTTTTGTTACGATGCAATGAATTTATTTAATATTAGTTAGTAATCCATGCAATATGATAAAGCTAATTTTCTCTCTCTTATTATGTACATATAATTATGAAATTTGGTAATTATAATAGTTATTAATGGATATTTATTTTGGTTGTGTTTGTTAATGAGGTGCGGCTTACTCCAATATTTTTTTTAACTGGAATTTTCTTTTATTTTAATGAGAGACTGCTACATCACCCACTAACTAAATAAAAGGTGAAGATTAAAACTCATTACCACTTTTTTTTTTTTTTTTTTTGAGAATTCATCTTCCGACAAAGTTGAAGCTCTTGCAGCTGTTCGAGCTATCACCCTTGCTATGGACCTCAATCTACCCTCTTTTATTGTCGAGGGAGACTCCGAGGTGGTTATTTCAGCCTTAAGGAAAAAAGAGGACTCTTTTTCTTCTTTTGGCCATTTGATTTCTTCCGTTAAGCAATTTTTAGTTTACTGTAATTGCATTTCATTTTCTCATACCCGTAGATCGGGGAACTCAGTTGCTCATTCTTTAGCCAAATTCGCAAAAACTATTGATGGTGTGTTAGTGTGGATGGAGGATGTTCCACCACCCGTTTTAGATGTACTTTTAGCCGACTTTGGCTGATTTATTTTCTAACTCATTACCACTTGGTATTGTATATTTAAATAAAAAGACATGTTCAATTAAAAAAGTAATGGAGGTAAGCCAAATCCTTGTTAATGAATGATTATATATGAAATTTGATAATTATGATAGTTATTAATAGGTCTAATTATGATAATTATTAATAAATATTTATTGTGATTATGTATGTATATAGAACTATTTATTATATCATTTAAAGAAAATATAATATGTCAAGGTTCTAATTATGATAATTATTAATAATTATTTGTTATGATTATATTTGTATATTGAACTATTTATTATATTATTTAAAGAAAATATGATCTGGCAAGGTTCTAATTGAGAGTTTAAATATATATGAAAGAATTTATACTCATTTAAAAAAAAATTAAAATATTGATGGGTAAAATTATGTTAACTCAAAAGGATATATAACAACTAAGACTTTTATAACTCAACTAGTTGGCATTTCCTTATATTTCTAAGAGATCCACGGTTCACATTGACAAATTCTCCTCCTCCATTGTAATTATTGAATTATCCAAAAAATTAAAAATATTATGAAATAAACTAAAAGTCATACATTTTCGGTTTTATAGAGGATAATAGGAGAGGAGGAGGTGAAGTTTAGATGAGACATCAACAAATGTTGCTACTAGTGTTACTGTTAGCCTGTTACCTGAAACAGGTGACACTTTTAAAAATAGCCTTAACATTAATAATAATAATAAAACATATTTTTTTAAATAATTTTAATGGTTCGGAACCTGGATAATGTGCTTTTAAAGTATATATTAATAATTAATTTTAGAAAATCTTTTATAAAAAAATTAAAAAAAGTTGTCAAACTTTTTAACAACTTTTTTTTAATTTCTTATGGAGGGCCGGGAAACTTATGATCCGGCCCACGCACTATCCGGGTTCAGGGCCTGTGCCGAGGAGGTAGTGTGCCGAGGACGAGTGATCAAAGGCCGAGGGGTTAAAGGGAACAGCTGAGGACGACCCTGTCCTCGGCACTCCAGGGCTCTGATGAGAAGAGCAACGTCTTAGTGAAGGCCGTCCCCGAATAATCCCCTGAAGGGGATGTGAGTGGAATAGGACCCACATGGAGGGGCGGTGCAAAATAGGTTCGAGGAAAATACGTCCCCTCCACATTAAATGCACTGGCCAATGTTCTGATCATATTAATGAGAAAAGACGCTTGGACGGTGTAACCTTGATCCTCACGACTAAACAGAAAAGTAAGAGAGGACAGCTGATGGGACAGGTACAAGACTAAGTACCTGCCTGACCTACAAGTGAATGGCTAGGATCAACCAAGAAGGACTATATAATATAAAAGTGAGTGTGCAAAGAGGAAGCTGGGAAAAATGGCCAAAAACCAGAGCCTCCCAGCCCGCCTCCAGGAGAAAGACTCCTAAGGCGAAGAGGACCTAACCATGTATGCATATCACGTAAACCCACCGTTTGGCGATCAAGACCTAACCTTTCAAACCCACGCTCTATAAAAGGGGATGTGAGTGGAATAGGACCCACATGGAGGGGCGGTGCAAAATAGGTTCGAGGAAAATATGTCCCCTCCACATTAAATGCACTGGCCAATGTTCTGATCATATTAATGAGAAAAGACGCTTGGACGGTGTAACCTTGATCCTCACGACTAAACAGAAAAGTAAGAGAGGACAGCTGATGGGACAGGTACAGGACTAAGTACCTGCCTGACCTACAAGTGAATGGTTAGGATCAACCAAGAAGGACTATATAATGTAAAAGTGAGTGTGCAAAGAGGAGGCTGGAAAAAATGGCCAAAAACCAGAGCCTCCCAGCCCGCCTCCAGGAGAAAGACTCCTAAGGCGAAGAGGACCTAACCATGTATGCATATCACGTAAACCCACCGTTTGGCGATCAAGGCCTAGCCTTTCAAACCCACGCTCTACAAATGATATTGTTTGGGCCTTTTTACGTGCGAACCCAACACTGTTACGGTCCGCCACGAATCGTGTCCTTACAATTGGCGCCGTCTGTGGGAAAGGCTTGTGTCTTGTCCTGGTGGTGGGTTGATACCATCTTTCACATCATTTTCAGTAGTTGGATATATAGTGTTTTAGAGTAAAGTCCCACTAGGGGCTGCGTTTCTTCACTAGGGGCTACGCTTTGTAGCGTCAATAGCACGGATGGTTCCAGGGGCTTGGCCGAGGGGTTGGACCCTTTAAACTAAGATCCTACGCCATAGCCGACGGGATAATTCCCCCAACTACTTATCAAAACTGAGTTTTGGACAGAACCAAGGTATTGCATGGTCCTCGGACTCAAGCCTATGGGGAAACCAACTACTTGGATGAGAAAACTGGGTTTTGGACAGAATCAAGGCATTGCATGGTCCTCGGACTCAAGCCTGTGGGGAAACCAATTACTTGGATGAGAAAACTGGGTTTTGGACAGAACCAAGGCATTGCATGGTCCTCGAACTCAAGCCTTTGGGGAAACCAACTACTTGGATGAGAAAACTGGGTTTTGGACAGAACCAAGGCATTGCATGGTCCTCGGACTCAAGCCTGTGGGGAAACCAACTACTTGGATGAGAAAACTGGGTTTTGGACAGAACCAAGGCATTGCATGGTCCTCGGACTCAAGCCTGTGGGGAAACCAACTACTTGGATGAGAAAACTGGGTTTTGGACAGAACCAAGGCATTGCATGGTCCTCGGACTCAAGCCTATGGGGAAACCAACTACTTGGATGAGAAAACTGGGTTTTGGACAGAACCAAGGTATTGCATGGTCCTCGGACTCAAGCCTATGGGGAAACCAACTACTTGAGGGAACCTGGGCACTAAGCAGGACTTAGTAGCTACACGTGATATCTAAAATGATACCTATATCTTAGTTGAATGAGGGTTAGAAATGAGTCTAAAGGCTCTCCGAGTGCAAATAAGCTAGGGTTTTGAAGCATGATGTTAAATGTATCGCATGCACAAATATTCGTACATGTTAAGATGAATTAGTGTAGGATTCATAAACAATATTAAGTATCAGCGAGGACAATTATCAAGTAACCAGAAGGAAAAAGGAATGAAAAGATTTCATATATACATGTTCAAACGGTTTCAAATTATCAACAGATCAGAAAGTTTTCAAAATAAAAAGAAGCAAGTTGATCGTTAAACTCAAAATAAATACAAAAGCCTAGTCAAGATTTCTACTTTTTTAGTTTTGCGTCGGCCACGTCCTGGGAAGAAGGAACAGGATCAGCTTTGACGCCCTCGAGGATAGTCCCTTCTGGGGAAGGCTGAACAGGGTCAGCGTTGGTACTCTGGGGAACCACGGTAAGGGGAACTACCTGTGGCGGTTAGGCAAGTGTGGCTGGCTCCTCAGTACTAGACACCTGAATGCCAACCACGGGCTCAGTAACCTCTCTAGGTGCCTCAGGATCCATATGCCGAGATATTTCTATCACATCCTGAAGTTCTCCCTCTTTGAGCATCTGGCCAGAAGAACCGCTGACCTGTAAGTCTTCCGACGGGGTGACCCCTTCCTCAGGTTGGACATCCATAGTCACGAAGCTGGTAGAAGTGGCCTCGCGGATGGCAGTAGGGTAGAATATATTCTCCACCTTCCACAAATCAGATGAAACATCTACCCCAGCTCGCTTCAATGCCTCTTCCCAAACCTGGGAGCAATAAAACCTGCACACTCCAGGAATCTGGGCTTTAAGGATGGCTTGGGTTTCGATCACCCCCGCATTATAACCATCATCCTCGGCCGTTTCCTTGGCAGTCTCTGCCTCGTTTCTGGCAAACTCGGCCTCCTTCTTGGTCCTTTCGGCTTCATCACGGGCGTATTCCGCCACCCCTTTGTCATCCACGGCCGCGACCAGTTGCTTATTTAAACCCTCGATCTGATCTTTGGCTATTCGCAACTGATCCTCGGCTTCAAGTACGCGCTTTGTTTGGTCCTCGGCCTGTTTTTAGGCGCTAGCTAGGCCCGCCGAGACGTTATCCCTCTCACGAATAGTTATTGTTAAGTCAGCCTTGACTTTGGCAAGTTCATCCTCAGAGGCTTTGAGAGTCTTCGAGGCCGTTATGCGCTTCTTGCGTTCGTTCTCAGCCGCCTTACTCCTATTATTCACCTCTTCCTCCATTCTATAGGTTGCCTGGAGAGCCTGGCAAGGGAGATGAACATGTAGTTAGTGACAAACCAGTGGCAAGAGTTAATAAGGTTTTAGGTTTCGAGAAATCTTACCATGCCCAAGTACCTCTTAGTACTGAGGAAGACCTCCTGCATCCTCATTTTTCTCAGTTCATCCATGTCATTAGGGAGTAACATGGTTCTCCCTAACGCGTCTGCCACGTAGCCACCCTCGCCATCTCCAAGGTCCCTCATGGATGCCGTTTCCAGTAATGGACCCCCGTGAAGCATTGGGGCAGGAAGCCAGGCACTCGGCAGGGACTAGGCCTCTATCCCCTTTCCCTTGCCTTGGGTGGCTTGGGCTTCAGCTTCTTTGCCCTTGCTTTGGTGTCCAATCTTCAGTTATTTAGTACGCGGGGCCTCCTTCTTCTCATTGGGAGGTTGAGATTTTCCCCCGTCCATAACTCCCTTACCCTTGGGACTCCTCTTTCTCTTTGGGTCAGTGCCTTCAGGTCGAGGAGGCCGAGCTGGTTGGGAGGAAGCAGGAAGTGCGGGGTGGGGGGGTTGTGGCTGTGACTTGGTAGAAGATGACCTGGTCTAGATAGTCAAAGGCCGAGGTGGTGGGGGAGGAGCATTGGGATGTGGCGTTCCCTGCATATCCTTCCCAGGTTGGTCCTCGAGGAGTTCGAGAAGGGGGGTCAGGGGCATTCTCTTGACTCCCATCTCGGCTTGAGAAGAGGTGCCTACTGACGACAATTCCGCCTCGGACAAGGCTGGGTCACCTAGGTCACCAGAAGGATCCTCGGATTGGAGGGCTAGGTTAAATACCCCAAAACCTTCCTCGGGCCGATCTGGCTCGCCTTCGTCCTCTGTTACTTGATAAGATGAGGAGGGGCCCACCTGTGGGGTGTTCTCAGGGACAGCTGGTTACTGGGAGATTAAAAATCCCGTCTCGACCACGGTAATTTTTGGAAGCCAAGGGCGGCTGGCGCTGATCACGTGCCTTGCGTCCGCAAATGACTTCTGAACAGGGGGGTACCCTAATATCTTGTGAGCAGCTCGGACTTGACCATCTCTGTCATTTACAAAAACTGCTACTTGCAACACGGTCTCCAAGTCCGCCCGGTTGACTAAGTGAAAATGCCGTGTGTAGGCGTGTAGATCTACAAAAAGACAAACACGTACGCATGGTTAGTTACCGAACAAACATTAGATTAGAATGGCGTAAAGGGTCATCCCCCTTCCATTCCCAGTACCCCACCTGGTTCTCCTTCTACTATGGGGCACGGGTCGCCATCGTGCCATTCCCCGGAGACGATAAGGAAATCCTTGTTCAGTCCCTTGTTGGAGTCAGGGAGGCACTGGATTAACCGAACCCTTTCGTCCCTTGACTTCATGTAGTAGGTTTTCCCCTTCAATTTTTGGAGGTTATAGCACCAGTTCACGTCATGATGAGTCAGTCTTAACCCCATCTTCTCATTTAAGGCGTCCACGCAACCTAGAATCCTAAAAACGTTGCCGGCACACTGAGTGGGGGCTAAACGGAAGTGCCTGAGGTAACCCCTCGTCACTGGCCCCATAGGGATTCTCATACCTCCCTCTACAAAGGCGAGGACGGGAATTACTACCGCGCCCGTTTCCCTCTTGCAGTGTCATTCCCCCATCTTACAGTGCTTCAGACTTACGTTGGGGGGAATCCTATAATCAACGATGAACTTATGCATCGCCTCTTCAGTATCGACTAATTTTCTCAGTCTCAATTTAGTCATCTTTGTAATTTACTAAACAAACCCAACCCGCGACGGGAAAGAAAAGGGAGCCAAAGAGAAATAAACCCAGAAAAGAAAAAGCACGAGTTAATGGAGATAAGGAACTTACACAAAAGAAGAAAGACGCTTCGGATAGGCTTTTTGTGCTGGAGATAGACTTGAATTTGGACGAAAATCCAGATGAACCCAGAATATACGCGCTAGAGCTCTTAAGCGCAAAACTGAAGAGACAGATTCTTTCCAAAAAATCTCTTATACTTTCTGGGGTAACTGCACAAGTTTTCCTGCCCATAAAGACCAAGGGATCACGACCGTTCGATCTTTATCCGTTCGATCTTTATCATACCGTTGAACGTGGGAAACACAAAACCGCCCGCATTTAATGAGGCCACGTTTCGCCTTCCAAGGGCTCTAGGAACGTATCTAGGGCAGATAAAAAGTCTCGGGAACCGATAGGTGACAAGAATGGACAGGCATTAGCAGATATGTGATGTCATCAAAACCCCCCTATCCGTCCGAGGAGTCGGATAGCAGGATTTTGAGGGGCTATTGTAGGGCCGGGAAACTTATGATCCGGCCCACGCACTATCCGGGCTCAGGGCCTGTGCTGAGGAGGTAGTGTGCCGAGGACGAGTGATCAAAGGCCGAGGGGTTAAGGGGAACAGCTGAGGACGACCCTGTCCTCGGCACTCCAGGGCTCTGATGAGAAGAGCAACGTCTTAGTGAAGGCCGCCCCCGAATAATCCCCTGAAGGGGATGTGAGTGGAATAGGACCCACATGGAGGGGCGGTGCAAAATAGGTTCGAGGAAAATACGTCCCCTCCACATTAAATGCACTAGCCAATATTCTGATCATATTAATGAGAAAAGACGCTTGGACGGTGTAACCTTGATCCTCACGACTAAACAGAAAAGTAAGAGAGGACAGCTGATGGGACAGGTACAGGACTAAGTACCTGCCTGACCTACAAGTGAATGGCTAGGATCAACCAAGAAGGACTATATAATGTAAAAGTGAGTGTGCAAAGAGGAGGCTGGGAAAAATGGCCAAAAACCAGAGCCTCCCAGCCTGCTTCCAAGAGAAAGACTCCTAAGGCGAAGATGACCTAACCATGTATGCATATCACGTAAACCCACCGTTTGGCAATCAAGGCCTAGCCTTTCAAACCCACGCTCTACAAATGATATTGTTTGGGCTTTTTTACGTGCGAACCCAACACTGTTACGGTCCGCCACGAATCGTGTCTTTACATCTTAATTTTAAAAACAATTTTAACAAATTTTTTTTTAATATATATATATTTTTTTTGGGTTTTTTGAAATATCACCATTTAACCCAATACCCCCACCCAGTTTCTTCACTGCTTGCTAAAGAACCAACTCCTACAAATTGCTCATACAACGCCTCTATTTATCTCGAAAAAATCAAAGGAAGCAATGTTAAGAGCTTGTCATCTCCCACCAATAGCAACTCCAGCTCTGTGTGCTCTTAGACTCTCTTTGATTCCTTCTCTCCATCTCTCTTCACCTTCAAACCTTCACAAGGCCTCAACATTAGCACCGTTTCAAACTTCTGTCATTCAAACCTTCATACCCACTTCGCCTTATCTTTCTCCTTGGAGCTTGAAGCGGGTCTTTCCCATGCATCCATGCCCCAAGGGCGCAGGTCTGTCATTCTATCAAAACCCATAATTTACTTCATGGTTTTTCAGTCTCTGTTGCTTTCATTGTTCTTGTTATCTATCTTATGTTTGATGTTGTTGTTGTTTAAATTTCTCAGAATCTGATAAAGTTGTTTTTTTTTTTTTAATTGGTAGAGGATTGTGCTTTCTATTATTAAATTTAGTATCTTTTTTTTAATATATTGTTTGGTGTGTAAAAGGTGCAAAGAGAAGAGTTGGGTCATTTTCCATGATTGATTGATATATTTTAGGGGTTATTTTACAATATGCTTAAAAAATCAATGTTGTTAGTTGTAGACATTGTAAAAGTGAGTTATCTTTGGTAATTCTATGTATTATTTCAATCCCATTTCATCATATAATCTCTCATTTGCTTCTTTCTTCTAATAAGTAAGGTGTAGGGATTGTTGGATTCTCCACCAAAGAAAGTTTTGCATTTAATAACTTTGTTTAATTTATCACTCTTTGATGAAAAAAATTAAAAACTTCCACAGTATGTAATTTTGTGAATTTTTTGAAGGACAAAGTTTGACTATAAACTTGGTTGTACTCACGTGGCTACAACTACAACTCCCACTTAAAAATTAATATGGTTATGTATTTTGAAAATCTAATCATTGAATTACATGTTTTTTATGTACTTAGCACACATGTCAAATTTCGTGCCAATTGGATGTTATTTGCTATTCGATCCATAAACTTATTTTTTATGTATAATATTAGACTGCGAAAACTTGAAATTTAAACATTTGATTGTTAACATAGCTGTTGAACTTTGAGCTTTTAGACATTTTGCAAGCATGAAGTATATAAAAAGAAAATGTAATCTAATGGGGGATTTGTCAAAATTCACATTCAACAACAAGATATTGAAGGAGTTGTAGTCATTGGCTACAACCAAGTTTGTAGCCAAGCTTTTTTCTTTTTTTGAAACCAAGGAGTTATATATTCTATTCCCTTTCAGCTTCATTTAGTGCTGGGAGTAACTCTGAAGGCAGCAGGGAGATATTGGTGCAACACTTGCTTGTTAAAGAAGATGACCAAAAGCTTTTGTTGGATCTTCAGCAGAGAGTTTCAGGAGGTTTGTTTCTGTGCAGTTGTTGTCCAATTAAATCAAAATTCAATCACTGCCTAATACACGAATGTTGGATATCACAATTGGCTCTGGAGATCTTAACTCCTAATCAAAATTAAAGCAATTGATTATTTGATTACCAGACTGATATTTTTAAAGTTTAGAGTTGTTTAGGATATTGTATGTTGAGGATTTATAGTTGACCTCAAAGTTTGGGACTAAGGCTTAGAAGTTGTTGTTTTTGTACAGTTGTTTTGGATGTTGTTTTCTAGAATTATCTTTCTTACGCTACGATGTTCCTATGGTCATTTTTTACATTCAGGTGAAGACCTTAGTGATCTTGCTGTGGAGCACTCAATTTGTCCATCTAAAGAAGAGGGAGGAATGCTTGGTTGGGTGAGAAAGGGGCAAATGGTATGCTGATGAAATATATAATTGTCTTGCAAATATTTCTAAATCATAAGGGATAAATCCTTGAGTAAATTGGGGAACTTTTCTTCTTGTACACTTGTGGTTATCTTAGGTACATTTGGATAATGCCATGGAGTTGCGTGATGTCACTGATGTGTAACTATTTTGGATTTGAGATTTTGCAATATTTAAGTAGCTTAGGAGTTCACTTTTCTTTGAGAGTGCAAGATATATATATATATATATATATATTTGTCATTTTATTTATTTATTTTAAAAAGCCTTAGTGAAAATCAATGTCAAATTTTTGAATACAATTATAGCCACCTAAAGGCATATCCATGATAAATCATGTTTTCTAATAGTTATTTATGACTAGGTAGGACATCCTTTGTCTTGCATTTCATTTTCTCCCATATATTTGGAGTACAATATGTGCAGCACTGTACAAATAAAAGAAAATAACTGAAGAAAATTTTTGCAAAATTTATTATTAGAATGAACTTGGTTATTGTAACATCAGAATCTAGTCAATCTTCATTGCAAGTGGAATCAATTTTGTTTGCTGCTTAGATCAGAAGAGCACTGCCTTGATATTTTATAATTGTACTTTAGTAGTTGATGGCATGCATGCAAAATGACCATGATGATGATATATTGATATGTTACTATGTGACACCGAAAAGGATGATGCATAATGTAAAATTTCAATGTGTGGATTGGAATATAGAATTCATTTTGCATTAGATATTTTGTTGTCTTCACCAAAGTGATCTGCCAGATCTTTGATGATGGAATGTACTAGGTGCCGGAGTTTGAGGAGGCTGCATTTAATGCACCTTTAAACAAAGTTGTAAGGTGTAAAACAAAATTTGGATGGCACTTGTTGCAAGTTCTCTCTGAGAGGTATGTTCCAAAAACCCATCTCTATTTGCATATGGTTGCAAGTGTTGGTTCTCATTTGGCATGCCCTTATTTTCTTATGTATTCGCACCTTGTCCTGCTAGGGAAGGATCCTTACTCCAAGATATTCAAACCGAGGAGTTTCATGCAAAAATGCAAGATCCCAATTTCTTGGAAGAGGCACAATTGATTGATGTTCGAGAACCTGATGAAGTGTACGCTTACTAGCTAGAGAATCATTATTTTTTATTTATTTTTATTTCTTTTGAAGTTCTATAACTGACTAAATGCACTTCCAATCAGCATGCTGACACTGTAGTTTGGATTATTTACAAATAGTCACAGTATGGTGTAGTTTTCTGACTTTTGGAAGTTAGTAAGTGACAAGAAAAGTTGGTATTCATTAAAATACTTTGTGTTCATCATTGTGAACATGAAGTAATCTTCTCTGTTAATAAAAATTATTACATATCAAAAAAGGAAAAGAAAAGTTGGTATTCAATAGCTGATTCTTTAATGTATTTCAATTCTATGCAAACCTGGTGGCACTACCTTTTTTTAGCATAATTCATGAGTATTTATCACTTATCTAAAATAAGTCGAGAATGTTTATAGTCAAATCGACTCAGCAACACTATTCTTGTAGGGTTGAAATAATTTTCTTTCACAATAATAGAATAATCAAGGAGCTCTTGGCTTTGGTAGTGCATATTATCTCTCTATAAATATTTTGCTAGCCATGTGTTTGTGTTTTCACTGCTCTGACTCCTCTCTTTGACAGGGCCCGAGCTTCTTTGCCAGGTTTTCAGGTTTTTCCTCTCCAACAATTTGGAATCTGGGGACCTGAGATAACTACCAAGTTGGATCCTCAAAAGGATACTTATGTTATGGTATGTAGACATTTTCAGATGCAAAAAGTTATGGTATGTTGACACTGTAGTTTGGATTATTTACAAATAGTCACTGTAGTTCAGATGTGAGAAGTTATGTAGGACATAATAACATACAAAAATGCTATACAGAATTTTCATAATTGAATGCAAAAGATTTCCTCCAATTTCTTCAATAAAAAGTGGAGGATGATGTCTACTCTTGTATGTAGAGTAGCGCTTTTTCTCCTGTCCTAGCAAGAAAGTGATGCTCTAGAGTAGCACTTTTTCTCTTGTCCTTGCAAGAAAGTGATGCTCTATGTTGTAGCACTTGATGCCTCACTACTGGTCCTGCAGGTGAGGTAGCCACTCCTCCTTTTATCCTGATTCCCTATGGTCTCATCAGTAAAGTGGTTTGGCATTTTGCTATGCTTTAGACTTTGTCAAAATATAAAATATGGTAAAAAAGATAATATGAGAAAGGAAGAATGAGAGGGTTTATTTCCTCTGCTCCAGTATTTCCCTCCTTCATGCCACTCAAAGAAAAGGATGAAAAAAAGAAAAGGAAAAATCAAGAAATGAATGGAAATAGGAAGAGCTGATTACTCCCGTTCTCAAGAACTTGCACCATTGCTTAGAAATACAAAATTTATGCAGTCTGATGCTTTAGCTAGGTTGTTTGCGTCTCTATTATTATTATATGGGTTTTTGATTCACATCTTGATTTTTCAGTCGTTGTATGTTGATCCAGTTGGAACCTCTCTATATTTATGTTTTAATTATTATGGAGGCAAAAGAGAGCATAAAGCCAGCATGTATATTTGGTCAGGGCAAGGGTAGGTACAGAAAAATATTAGGGGTACATTTGGTAAACTGTAATAGTAATTACATAGGAATAAGAATAGATATTACAAGGAATGCAAAATGTTGTAATGTAATGCTTATTATTATTCATTTGTTTGGTAATAACACAATAATAGTTACTGAAGATAATGGACTGAAAGCATTTTAAATCAAATTTCAGATATATTTTAGGAAATATCTTACTCATATAATTATATTTCCTAAAAAATATATATATTTTAATTTGAAAGAGTGATAAGTTATTTTTTTATGATTTTTTATTTTCATAATTGTTATGTGCATATGGAAAGTTTGTTTATTTAGAAATATATTAATTGTAGAAATTTATATACCTACTAGGGAATAGCTATTACATCAATTTTAGAAATGAATAGTTATTTTTATTTTTATTTTTTGTTTTTTGAGAGAGAGAGAGAGAGTTTCAACTTATGACATCCGCTCCTGATAATAACTCTTTATCATCAGACTAAGCCACCAATCAGTTTTTGATGTAGGCGAGGATTGAACTCCAAATCTCTTATACAACCATCAGAAACTTTACCAGTTGAGTTAACTGGAACCCACCTCATTTTAAAGAATAGCTATTCATAAGAAATGACTATTCCTTGTAATAAAAATATAACCAAATTACTGAATAACTAAACTATAGAAATAACTATTATATTACATTGTCTATTACAGTTTACCAAACATACTCTAGAAGTTTAGGGAGATCAATTGATGTTAAATGCTCCTAAATAGCATAAAAAAGGCCTGTAAGAAATTTTAAAATAGATATGAAACAAACCCTTTGACCATTAAATTACCAATGCTATATCAGAGGGCCTTCAACGAACATGACTGAAACAGGCTCAGTGCATGGTGTGCAAACGTGGCTAGGTGCTGGTCTATGTTTTGTAGTGGTGTATATAGCATAGTAGTGGAGAGTACCAATGTGGAGATCTAAATGCTTCACTTCTAGGTTTCAGATTGCACTACTTGAATGTTAACACCTTTTACAATCATTGTTGGACAAGGCTAAAAATTACAACTAATACAGAAAGGGAGGGGAATAAAGAGTTCAATCAAACTCATTATGAATCTAAAATTCATATCAACACACAATTTTAAATACGTTTTCTTACAAAGTTTATGATAATCAATGAACAATGTTGATTACTTCTACCTGTAAGGTAATGCTTGATATCTATAAGTTTGTAGCTCATTTTCAAGTTATTGTCTTTTTAATATATTAATATACTAGTTGGTGGTGTTACATAACAAAATTTATCCCTCAATTTTTAGTGAAAGAGATAGATCATTAGTCAAAAGGCCCAGAAAACTAAAATCTTCCCCTTGAGTTTCTAGAAGAAATTTATCAGTAAGTTAGAATGACTCAAAAAATAAAATGTTGAGAAGTGCTAGCCAAAAGAGTCCGGTATGGTCAAGATGGCCTAAGAGTGGCTTCGATTTTAAACGAGACAGTTTGTAGGGATCCTGTTTGCTTACTGTTACTGGACATACTGGCTGTTTCTGCCAATACAAGATGGTATTTGCAACTATGCCTTCCAGTTCAAACCTAGGAAACGACCATCAGAGAGTGATAGTGAGAAACAACCTTTTGGTTGTTGATATTTCTGGTCTGAACCTGGGAAAACCTCCAGATCCCACGTTCAGACTGGAAGGTCCATATGGAATGCAAGGTTTTATCCCTCTATATATAGAATACTGACAAATAGGAGTGTTAGTCAGATTGGGAATTTTCCTTGTTTTCAGCTTGTCATGTATTGTAGTTAGTAGAAGTTTATAATGAACATTTCTAGAAAAAGATTTCATGCATTGAGGGTAACAAAATATCCCTTTTCACGTTTACCTGTATTGTGGGAAGAGGCTCATCCTTTTGCACACTCAGTTCCAACTTCCAAGCCTGGAGGATTGAGTATTATTCCCTTTGGTTAACAGACAGCAAAGACTTCCATTTTCTTCATTTTACCCTTTTAAAAAAAAAAAAATTAAAATTGCTTCATATTAGTTTCTCAACTTTCATCTTTTAAGGAATAACCCAGTGTGATCCATTCCAAGGATGAGTTTAAGTTTACATGTTCCTTTCGTTGTCCATGTTCATTGAATGTGAATCCTTGCTTGCTTCATAACTGCATCCGTTTATAGAGTACTAACAAATCAGGTCTTGGATTGCAGTGTCACCATGGCATGCGATCATTACAAGTTGCCAAGTGGTTGCAGACACAGGTACAACCTTTTCTTTTGTAGTCATATACCGTGAATGAAATTTTTTTTTTTTCAGTTCTTTGGGCACCTCATGAAAATGGAATTGTGGTTTCAATTTCATTGCTTTATAGCACCTAATTTCTACTTGCATATTCAGGACACATTAGGACATTACTTTAAGGTCATTAGCTAATTTTTTTATTATATGATTATGATATGCTGCCTATAAAGTAGAATAAACTATTTAAATGTACTATGCCCCTTCATTTATTTAGTTCCAATTTTTCAGGGTTTTAAAAGAATATTTAATGTATCCGGGGGAATCCATGCATATGCTGTCAAGGCTGATCAGTCCATTCCTACTTATTGAGAATATTCATTCACCTTCCATCAAAGGAGTTGCCTTTTTCACCTTCATTGGTTCTCTCTCTCTCTCTCTCCCCCTCCCCCCATTCTAAATACATGTTCTGAAATTTTGTCAACATCCCTTATAAAGTAATAATTTATGCAATCACTCATTTCTTTTAATTTTTGTATATGCAGTTATGATTTCTTTGTTCTCTTTGGTTTTTCTTGGATCTGGTGGATCTAACCTGCACTCTAACCACCAATTATCTTGTCTGGGATTTAATTTCTTAGTATTGGATTTGTTTGACGAGTTTCTTGCTTGGTATTAAAGAAGTAGGCGAGCGGATAGAGTTTGCAAGTGTTAATCCCAAACAGTCCTTAAAACGAGTACTTAGCCTCAATTATAATGCCTATTTAGGAAGCCAAAAATGAGGGAGGACAGGATCATGGAACATCAAGTTTATTTTTTTTGGGTAATTTTAATATTGGGAAATGTAGTGGGTGGATTGGTTGTTTGATATTTGCTGAAAATTGACAATAATAAGTAACAGGAAAAAAACTAATCTGAACGTACTACAAGTTTGGCGTTCACTCTTACCATGAGGCATTTAGATACCTCAATGATGTAACTTTCCCTCTTCGAAAAGTTTTTGAGTCACCAAGGCTCCAAAAGTTGCATTCTTTATGTGAACATGTGAGGGAAGATTTTAATATGGGATAATCTCAATATAGAAATTACCATGATATATTGGGGCTGCACGTGTAATAGAAGTGATGAGATTGTGGACCGTTTATCTTTTGCACTATGACATTGCATGTGAAATGTGTTCCTTTGTTTTTTGGTTTTACCTGAATTTGGGATTCATTTGGGTTATGCAAAGAGTGTAGCTGATCTATCATGGAGAAATTGGTTTGGTAAACATTTGTCTTCTGTTTGGAATTTAAGATAGGAATCATTGAACTTTTGACGATGTAGAGATCTTGGCTTGAAGCCTTTATGTCATAAAATCATTTTTTCAATGGTCCTGTTGTCCTAGCGAGGGAAATTATGTTGTAGAATTCATTGATTCCTTTTCATTTTGTTTGTAAAGGAAAATGCTAAAATTACTTTTTTTACATGAACGTTTACAAATTATTGATGTGGTACGTGATTATTGGTAACTTAAAAAGTGATGATAGTCTCATGACCTCAGATGTAAAATAGTTTGTGGTGGTAGCATTACTTGTTTGTAAATCTCTTTCTTTCTAATTTTTAGGAATACTTAATTTTAGGAATACTTCATGTATACTTGAGGGTATATGGAATTTTATTTATATCAATAAACCTTATTAATAATCCAAAAAAAAAAATTACAATTCATCCCATGAGGTTTGGCTCAATCACAGTTTACTAATTTAGTTAACAAACTTTCAAATACTATACTTGAATTTCTTAAAATAGAAATATTTCTTAAAATGGAATTGTTAGGATTTCGTTCAAATTTACATATTTGAGATTTTGTAGATAAATATATCCCTTAATTTCTTCTTCCTCTTATCTTTCTTTTTTGAACTTGTCCACCTTCCTCTAACTAATATTATCTAACTTATATTAGAATATATCGGAATTTTTATTCCATAGAAAAGCAATGTATATGGTTGGTTAGGTTCATTTATCTAACCCATTATAGTAAAATAAAATATTACATTTTTCAAAAAGTTTTGTATCCGCTTTCTATTTTCTTTATTCTATATTCAAATTAGAATTTGAATATAGAAAAAAGTACTTATTTTCACATGTGGTAGTATTTGGTAAGTTGTTTTGAACACATAATTTGGATATAAAATACATTATAGTTGGGTTTGGTCATTGTTTTCTATTAAAAAAAAAGTAACTTTTTTCACTCATATACATCACATCACTAAATAAAAGTAACTTTGTGTATTTAAAATATTTACGAATATGCTATTATATTCGTATTTATAGAAAACGAAAACGGTGAAAAGTTATATTCATTTTTTGTATTTAAATCCAACTTTTAGGATACTGAAAATGGAAACTAAATACAAATATTAAAACTAAGCCAGTTTTTTAGTGGTGGGACCCACTAAAAACTAAAAATGAAAAAAAAAGAAGAAGCTTTTTTTAACTAACCAAAGATGCCCTAATTGATATGATTTCTGAAACTGATGATGCATTACTCATTAAAATTGCTTGCATATCCTATGCATGTAGGGTTTATCTTTTGAATGAAATCTTAATACTTTTATTTTTGCCCAAACTTTAGATGTTAAATGTAACATTTGGAAATTTGTGGTTAAATTTTCATAGGGCCGAACTAAAAGGGGGTAACAAAAAATACTATTACCCCTAAGTTAGTTTAAGCTTCTTCTCCAATAAAATTTCGTTTAAGCTACTCATCCAAAGTCTCGTTGCTTACAGGATTAGTTAAGAGCTTTCTAACTCAACTAACATCTCTTGTCTCGTGATATTTCTAATTGTAGGGTTAAAATCTTCATTTTCCATTTTTGTAGCTATCATATATAGTAACTATTAAATTATTATAATAAAAAAGTTCGGGATTAAGTTTAAGTCCATAAATGGTAAGCTAAGGAGGTGAGTAGATGGGATAATACATGACTTGTGAATTGAGGAAGAGGATCCATTTCGATTTTAGTTTTTGCTAATGAGAAATCATAAAAGTTTTAAATTATATCCTTTACCACCATTTCTAATATTTCAAAAATTCATGACTTAACATAATTAAAATTCACTAAAGTTTATTTGCCAAAAAGAAAGAATGTCATCATATTTTTCCTTATCTCATAAGAAAAAGATTAAAACATAGTGCCGTAAAGTTTAAGAGGTAATATGAGAGTGAGATGCACAAACCTCAAAAATTATGCCCCCCAAACACACGCATACATATCAAGATTTGTTTTAATAGGGTTTGATTTTTGAAAAAGTCTATTAGTTCCCATACACGTGAGAATAAAACTTTAGATTAGTTCCAACATATCTCTTTTCATTTTTTTTTGGCTTACCTCTAGTACATTTTTAATTAGAATCTCATTTTATTTTAATGAGAAACTGTCACATCACCCACTAACTAAATAAAATGTGAAAATTAAAATTTATTACCAATTGTCATTGTATATTTAAAACAACAGAAAATGTCTAGATAAAAAAGGAAACCAAACTCCCTATTATCACTAAGGGTCTGTTTGCATAGACTGTTACCAAAATCGATATTTTTTAAATAAGCGGCGTGAAAACATGAAAATCTATAAATCAGGCGTATTTGAAAAGGTACAAATAAGTTAATTTTTCTAAATTGCAAAAATATACTGTTTTAAAAATGCAAATTTAACTAAAAACGCGTGTTAAGGCTTTTATGACAACCTATTCAAATGGGTTCTAAGTAATCCATGATATTCTGTGTCTTTATCTTTCTTTTTTGGTAGATTTTTTACCATTCACTTTGATTTTGGTAAATGATTTCTAAAATAAAATTTTTTTGGGTACATATTTAAGTTGGTTGAGACTTGGGACTTGCACATTATTTTATTTTATAGTTTATACATAAAATTCACAGGTGTGGATGACTTGTAATTCTATTCCCTCGACATCAAAAGATTATTCTAAGAATACATCTTTGTATCTGCAAACCACTTAACCCTTACACCTTGTTATAGCCAATCACCAACAGACAAACAAACCGTTTTCCCCTCCTACAAATCCTCTGAATCCTTGTGCCAAAAGAAAAACCAAAAACAAAAGAGAAACCCTAGCTGGTCTCCCACATCTAAGACAAGCCAAAGACTATTTCAAAACAAACCTACCCCTACAATTCCTCACAATCAATCCCTCTGTAATTCCTCTCAACAATCCCAGCTGTACCCCATATAATATTCCACCCATTTTTTTCTCTTTCATTTTTTCTTTTCCTCTCTTTCTAAACACACATTCTTCATCTCCCTAAAACCCAATACTGCCTGCCCTGGCCACTCCACACCAATCTTCTTTTTTTCTCTCTTTTTTGAATGCAATGGGCAACTGTTGCTCTCAAGGCAAGAACAATGATGCCCCACCCAAGATCGAAAAGAGAGAATCCATCCCAAGTAACAATCAGAACAATGTAGGCATCAATGGCACAAACTCCACAACAAGCCATGCAAAGCCTGTTTCTTCTATTGCCCCGGGAACTCCTCTGGTGCCTCCTAAGGCAGCTGCCCCGATAGGCCCCGTGTTAGGCCGGCCTATGGAAGATGTCCGGTCCTTGTACACCATTGGAAAAGAACTTGGCCGAGGTCAATTTGGTGTCACACATTTGTGTACTAACAAGGCGACAGGCGAGCAACTAGCTTGTAAGACCATAGCCAAGAGGAAACTTGTGAATAAGGAAGATATTGAGGATGTTAGAAGAGAGGTTCAAATCATGCACCACTTGACGGGTCAGCCTAATATTGTGGAACTCAAAGGTGCTTATGAAGATAAGCATAATGTTCATTTGGTCATGGAGTTGTGTGCTGGAGGAGAACTTTTTGATCGTATTATTGCTAAGGGTCATTACACTGAACGTGCTGCAGCATCGTTGCTTAGAACAATTGTTCAAATCGTGCACACTTGTCATTGTATGGGAGTCATCCATAGGGATCTCAAACCTGAGAATTTCCTCTTGCTGAATAAGGATGAGAATTCACCACTCAAGGCTACGGATTTCGGTCTATCTGTTTTCTACAAACAAGGTTTCATAAAATTTAATCATCTCTCACATATCCTGAATTTTTTGTTCTCATATTTTGAATTAGATTTTTGGCTTTTTTATAATGAGTGAAAATCACAATCCCCTTTTTCTGATGGTAGGAGAAATATCTTAGGGGCAACTAGTGAATGATAAATGAAAGAAAATTTTTTATTTAGGCTAATTGTTAATTGATGCTGAATTTAGTGATATGGAATCATTATTTATTTATTTATATAATTGTTGGGGAGGAGGATTTGAATCCAAGAGGCCTTTAGGGTTTTCTAGGAAAAAAAAAAAAAAAGTCTCTAGCTAAGTTACAAAACTTTTAGCATATAGAATCATGACCATGTAAGTATTTTCAATGTCTATATATATAAGTATGAAATGTTTAAATTGACTAAATGCTTGGTTGTTAGTAATCTAAATTGGAGGTCATTTTTTCTTTTGGTATCTCAAAAAATTATAGTCCGTAATGGTTATGTGGGTGTATTAGAATAATTGTTTGATTATATTCACATTTTCTTAAAAAGTTACTATAGTAAGGTGGTGCTGAGTTTGAATCATGCATGTCTCACTATACCTCCTATTTAACAAGTTAAAAAATCCAAAATGATCAATAGGATTGAAATAATATGAATTCTTATGTGAATACAATAAAAGAAATAGTAACCAGGGGAAATATTTGAAAAAGGATGACACTGCAGATGGTGCAACTTGCAACATTTAATAACAATGCTTTATCCAATTTTTTACAGGAGAAGTATTCAAAGACATTGTTGGTAGCGCATATTACATTGCACCTGAGGTCTTAAAGAGGAGATATGGACCAGAAGTGGATATATGGAGTGTTGGGGTCATGTTGTATATCCTTCTATGTGGTGTCCCTCCTTTTTGGGCTGGTAAGTCATTTTCTTCTTTATATGTTTTTCTTTCTTTGGCCACCATTACCCTAGCTATGGAATTGTATTTAGATTGAAACTAATTAATAGAAAATTGGTTTGATCACAGAAGCGGAACAGGGTATTTTCAATGCTATCTTGCGTGGCCACGTTGATTTTACAAGCGACCCATGGCCCTCCATTTCACCTGCAGCTAAAGACCTTGTCAGGAAAATGCTGAATTCAGACCCCAAGCAAAGGTTGACAGCCTTCCAAGTTCTCAGTAAGTACACTTGAAATTCTAAAAAGTGATCATTAATGCACAAAATGTCATATATGTATTGCTAAGTTCTTACAAATGTAAATGATAAATTAGCATGTTTGGTGTTTTCTAGATCATCCATGGATCAAAGAGGATGGAGAAGCACCTGATACTCCTCTTGACAATGCAGTGCTGAATAGACTCAAGCAGTTCAGAGCTATGAATAAGTTCAAGAAAGTTGCTCTTCGGGTATTCTAGCTTTATTTATCTATTTGAAATAAGCTAGCATGTTAAAGCTTGGGATTTTGATTAATTCCATTACAACAACAACCAAACCTTAATCCCAAAATCATAGTACCACTCATCATGTATGCGCGTGGACATGCTTCGACAGTTGGACCTAAACTAAGGCCACTTGCTATTTGAATTTATTTGCTGTTCATCATCATATTGCTTATTTTGTCGAATTTTGTAGGTCATTGCTGGTTGTTTATCAGAGGAAGAAATCATAGGATTGAAAGAAATGTTCAGGGGTATAGATACTGACAACAGTGGAACCATAACACTTGAAGAGCTAAAGCATGGACTTGCTAAGCAAGGGACAAAATTATCTGAATATGAGGTCAAACAATTAATGGAAGCTGTAAGTTCTCTTTTCTATTTTTTTAATTCAATTTTTGCAACTTTCTACTTTATTTTAAACTCTCATTAATTAGCATTGCTGCAAAGGTAATTATGTATAATTTTTATAAAAATATTTCTTGTGGAATTAAAGGCACTTTAATTTTTTTATTTTTTATTTATTGAAAATCAGGCTGATGCTGATGGTGATGGGACTATAGATTATGATGAGTTCATCACAGCAACGATGCACATGAACAGGATGGATAGAGAAGAACATCTTTATACTGCCTTCCAATACTTTGACAAGGATAACAGCGGGTAAATATATCATTCATTAATTTAACAACCTATGAAAAATTCAAATTGTAATTTTTATAAGTGATATGCTATAACTATTATAGATTTTATTATATAAAATTTTCAAATGATGAATATTTTTTAAATACAGAATAAAGAAAATTATTTATTATGTTATTGACATGATATTAATAACATTTTAATTGAAACTTTAGCGTTTTCTAATTTTTAAAACAATATATGGAGGTCATTCATGTTATAACTGTGAAATATAACAGGTACATCACAATTGATGAGCTAGAGCAAGCTCTCCACGAATATGGCATGCATGATGGAAGAGACATAAAGGAAATCATTTCCGAAGTTGATGCCGATAATGTAAGTAGCAAAGGGAAAACCTTCTATTGCTAAAGTATTAAATTTCTTCTCTTGATTAATGTTCAAATTTTTTTATATATTTATTTATTCCAATGCTTGCAGGATGGCCATATCAACTACGATGAATTTGTGGCAATGATGAGAAAAGGAAACCCAGAAGCAAACCCGAAGAAGAGACGTGATAATCTAAATCTTTGAATTTGCAATGGTCCATGGTGAGGAAAAGAGAAAGATTGCCAATTGTGTCACCCTAGTTATTTTTTATTTTTATTTTTTGTTGGTATTTTTGGAGAAGCAAAGTGGGTGAAATTTCAATTTTGGTGGAAGGTCATGTACATTATCTTTGGATAGGTGAAGGAAATGTGAGGGGGTTATGGGTTGAGGAGTGGCTCAAGAACAAATGTATTGGTGGCATTTAGGGTTATGAAGTTTGAAAAGGGTTTGGTTTGGTCAATTCTCTCCCTATTGTGAAATTGTGAACTTCCAGAATAGTCACAGGCTTGCTAATTCTATGGGCCTTTTCTAATGTATCTTTCTTATACGCCATTAGTGTAGGCATAATTACTGTTATTCTTGATGACTTGCTAATGAGAGATTTGATATTCTTTGTATGATATTTTCAAAGTTCAATGTTTGTGAGCTTTTTTTTTTTTTTTTTTTTTTTTTTTTTTGAGAGAGAGTTTCAATCTATGGCGTCCGCTCCTGATGATAGCTCTTTATAATCAGACCAAGACATCAATCAGTTTTTGGTGTAGGCAAGGATTGAACCCCAGATCTCTTATTCAACCATCAGAGACTTTACTAGTTGAGTTAACTGGAACCCACTTGTGAGCTTCTAAGTGTGTTATATGTCTAACGGATGTATATATGTTTCCTCAAATAAATACATGAGCCTATTTGGAAGCCTTGTTTATCATGATTTGATATACAGTACATCAAACTCCACAATTGTTGCTTGAAATTAAGTACCAATGCAGTATTTTAAAAAATTCTAGTGTCTGTCATAAATTAAACTAGTATCACTAAGCATCACTTTATAAACAAATGAAACGATAACGGTGTTATTTTTTATATTAAAAAAGATATGTAAGGTTTAATAGGCCAATACAAAATCACAAATACAATTCTAATAAAATTTATATTAGTTAAAATTTTTTAATAGATGTTTTAACATTTTCTTATTGGACAAAACTTAGGTACAGTACTTTAGCAGCTGTTTCTTATGTTCCCCTCTTAAGATTCAGCTATATGTCTACTTAACTAAAAAATACACTTCCATCCCATGAGAAAAAATCTACATGGCAAAATCTTAAAAGGGGAACCTAAGGAGTAACACTTAAAGTAATGTACCTAAATCTTATTCTTTCCTATTACTGTTTTACACGACATATTGAACATGTTCATTTGTAATTCTTTCTGTGTGGTTCTTATTTACACCCCTTTTTTTTGTTTGCATATAAGAGTCATGATAGTTGTCCCTTTATCCTTTCTTTGTCATCAAGCAATTTAACAATTTGGATTCTAATTTTCGATAGTTTACTATAATATAATCTCTTGTGAAAGTATTAAGAGTCACATAATAGGAAAATTTTATGGTATTCCCAGAATACGAAGAAATGGTACTCCATTATCTCACATTCATAGTATACTTCACCATGAATTTAATGAGTAAACCTTACCATAAATGTGAGAGGATGAAACATCATTCTCTGTACTCTGAGAGTACTTAAGAATTACTCTATTAGGATAAACTCAAGTAATAGGTACTCCTGAAGCACGAAGAATGGTGCTTCCTCCTCTCACATTTATGGTAAGGTCAATTTATTAAATTCATGGTGGGGACCACCATGAATGTGAGAGGAGACAACATTATTTCTTTGTACTCTGGGAGTACCTAAGAATTTTTCATCTCAATGATTCGAAAGGAGGGACAAAAAGATATTGATTTTTTTTTAAAGGACAGAAGGACATTTCTATGATTTTTTTATAAAAAAAAGATGCAATTTTTGCATTGTTTTTTTAAAAAAATCCTATTTATGGCGCATCCTTACTCTTAGTAGTTAGCCAGTGAGCACCATTGTGTTTTTCCTTTTCTAAATGACAACGAGAATATGGTGAATGATCAATGTAAGAGAAAAAAGAATGTATAATTAAAAAAAGAAAAAACTTTATAGCATAGTTATAGAACCATTCCCTTTATGAATCAAGCACTTAATAAAACACCGCAGTTTCATGATAATAAGGTCAATGAGTAAATCCCTATGTTATTAACTATTAAGACATTCCCTAATTAGTGAATTCAAAAAAAGGAAAAGAAAAAAAAAATTACATTCTGTGAGTTGTGGGATTTATTATATACAAATATTTCCATATAAAAGTCATGACAGTTGTCCCATTAGACTTTCTTTGTCATCAAGCAATTTTAACTCTAATTTTCTGTAGTTTACTAATACGTCCGTAACTAACGAATGTATTACAGTGTCACAGAATTTAATCATATAAATGCTTCCAAAAATAAAATGATTTTCCCACTGTTCTGCCTTTGTGTGTATATATATATGCCTTTCATGCTTTTTCATTCACAATTGCCAGCACCATCACTTTACACTAATATTCTCACAAATTTTCATACATTCAGCCAGCAATGACAAATTATACTATTTCTTCCAAGCCCAACTTCAACTCCTCAGCAAAATCAAACATGATCGCAATACGCGATGATAAATTCAAAGATTATTGCAACGACAGAGGCGAGCCATGGGAATAATGGCTTTTGGAACTCTCCATGACAAGCATAATCCTAAAAATGAATATGTCAAAACAACTCTTATCCCTCCTTCGGCTCCGACTTCCCCACAACATCAAGTATGATCATTATACCTGATGATGATGACGTTGAGCAAGAGAGAATACCGCTACAAAAGCAAAAGCAAGCACTGGAAATATTGGGTTGTAGAAATTTATATGCCAATTATAACACAAATATTGTGGCAGGTACTACTTCTCACATGCCTTTCAATAGATCAACCCTGGGGGTTCATCCCAAGTCTAAGATTCATAAACCCATCAAGCATATATAATTCCTGGCACGTCCATGGTGCACATCAAATTCCATCTATGATGAATCTAGAGCCTAGTCCGGTTATCATGACCATGCAACCTACTTATGTTATGGTGAACTCACAACCTGCCACAGAGAGAAATGCAGTAAATGGAAATCTTCAGTGTAGCAATGGAAATATGAGTTTCAATGATTTTCATGCCAATACTGCTAAAAATGGAGAGGTTGGTCACAAATGTCATGAAGGAGAACTGCGAGAACTGGACTTGTCCCTCAAGCTGTGATTAATGAATTCTACTAATGCTATAATCATCTATCTCAATCTTCTTAATTTTATGTGTAGCATTTTGTTTTATTGTTTTACTTATAGATATGAAGCTTTGGCATTAAAGAAACAAAAAAGAAAGAAGGAGACATGAAGCTTTTAGGTTAATTTGTTGGACTCAGAATAAACTTAAGGATTCATCACATTTTATATTGTAATTTTAAAGTTTCTATTTTGATAAATTTTTGTGGCTTCTAATGCAAATTATTTATACAAATTTCAACCTTTGGCTCGAATATTATGTGAAATTTACTTAAAATTTCTTTTAAATAAAAATGTTTCTCTTAGAAAATTATCTTCTCCTTTTCAAAACAAATTGAATGAGTCCATTTGAAGGTTAATATTAACATTTCAAGAATCTACATGTAGTGATAGGGCAAATAAATTAATTAAATTTTTTTATTTAGTAAAATAAAATTTTAAATAAATGAATGTTTAAAATCCATATTATGCACTATCTAGTATCTAACCATGAAAAAAAAGTAGTAGTATTAGAAAAATGTTTGACTTACTTTCAGTTTTTTTAAAGTGGAATCTCCTTTCGTTTTAATGAGAAATTGCTACATCACCTATTAACTAAATAAAAAACGGAGATTAAAACCCACTACTACTTGCTATTGTGTATTTAAAATAAAATAACACTTCAAATTAAAAAAGTACTCGAGATAAGTCAAATTCTTAGAAAAATATTGTACCAAATGATTTTTTTTGAACCATTTAATTTTTAAATAAAAATAATTAAATTTGCACTTTTATGTCTGAACCTTTAAATCTTTTTGCTTTTAGAATATAAATAATTTTGAAGTGGTTAAAAGATCAACTCTTTTTTGATAATTCAATAACTGGGGAAATATTAGAAGATGTCAATCTATTGAGTTACAAGACTCTTGGTAACTAAAGATCAATTCAAATGTTCTATTTGAAATCATTTTTATATATAATAAATCATTAAACTCTTTATTTGAATAAAAAATAAAAAATAAAAACAAATATTTTATTAGTTTGAAATTTTAATATACTTATCTATATTTATGTTTAAGTTGAACACTTTTTTTTTTTTTTTTTGTTACCGTTTATCATCAACTTCATTTATTCCATAAAAAAAAAAAAAAAAAAAACCTTCAGCTGCCTGTATTTTTACTTTGCTTATATATATATATATATCTAAAATATATTAATCGTTAATCTAATAGTGGAACCAATAACATAATCATAGCACTTCATATTATTCTGATAATTATAGGAAAAAATTACCATTTCATCATGAAATTGATTTCCTCCCCATTTTGTATTGAAATGGAAAAAACTACTCTTTTCATCACGTAATAGATTCTCTCAATTTACATTGAAATAAAGACCATCTTCATTCATTTGAGTATATATAGTTCACAATTATTGCAACTTGATTCGGACGATCAATATACAGCTAGCTAAATTATAATATTACAGCTACGAGCACCTTATTTACGAAATTTTATAATTCGCAAAATTGATGAGTCCGTGTAAATAAAATAAAATAAATACACAACTAAATATTTATCCCAAGAAAAAGAAGAAGAAGAATAGATGACGGCTAAAGAAAAAACAAATAAATAAAATTGATTCCCAAAAATTGACCAATTATATATTGGTAAGCTTTTTTTTTTTTTTTTTTTTTTTTTTTTTTGAGAGAGTTTCAATCTATGGCATCCGCTCTTGATAATAGATATTTATCATCAAACCAAGACACCAATCAGTTTTAGGTGTAAGCAGAGGTTGAACCCCAGACCTCTTTTTCAACCATCAGAGACTTTACCAGTTAAGCTAACTAGAACCCACTTATATATTGGTAAGTTGTTGTGATAATGGAAGTAAATACAATCAATTTTCTCTAAGCTTGTTAGGAAAAAAGATTCACACAACTTATCACGTGGCAATTTGAAAGAAAATCTACTTGTATTATTTAATGAAACATTTAATTTAATACAAGTGTATGATTTTATAAATCTCCGCATAATGAATTGTAAGAAATTCCTCCCAATGTGAAGGAAAATTAGTCCAAAAAAAAAAAAAGAATAGTAAAACTTTTTTTTTTTTTGGGTAATTAATAGTGACTGAGGCAAGAACTAAAGGACACACAAAAACTGAATTAAGACATTTATTTTAGTAAGGCAGTAATTTTGATAGGACATGGTCACGCTTTTTTTAATGTATGATGGTGAAGTTTTGCTAAAATTTTAGACCATTTAGTTGGTTAGGTATAATGCCTAAAAAAAAAAAAAACCCTCATATCTAGAAAATTGAGGGAATGTTTTTTGTCTAATTTTGCCATGTAAGTAAGAATTATAATGGTAAAGTTATGGAAGGATGATACGTTTACAGTTTCAACTCAAGAGTTTTATAATGTTTTCAATGGTTTAAATTCTCCCTCCCATATTGTTACTATTGAATTATCAAGAAAAAAAAAAAAAAGAACTGAATTTCAAAAATTAAAATAAAATCTAACCCAAATTTTAGGGACTTAATTTTTTTGGTTTTCAAAAACACTTTTTGAGGTTTTAATTAATGTAATCTTTTTTTTTTTTTTTTGGGTTGAGAAAGTTAATTAATGTACTCTAGTTGTAAAGTGTAAACAGGATTCTGATCTAATTGCCAAAGGTCTTATAGCTGAATTGACACATTCTCATGCATAATGTGCTTGGAGGTCTAGGGGGAAAAGGGTTCGAATTGCGGGGTTAGCAGCATGTTGTAATTATTTTTCAAAAAAAAAAAAAAAAGGATTCTGATATAATTTTATTTCAATTTTTTTTATGTTATTTAATTAATTCAATCTATATGTAAACGGTAATTTAATTTAACAATTGTAATATTTATGTAACCTATTTCATTGTTTTTAAGGTTAATTAATTTATACCTACGGTTATTTAATAGGAAGACGTTGACACTTGACACAGTAATATCATATATATATATATATATATTAATAGCCAAAACATAGATAAAATTCAATTAGATTTTAATTGTACTTTCAATTTAGCGCCATGTGTCCCATATAATTTTTAATTTTGTACAAAGTGAATTATTGAGTGTATAAATTCAATTATATCCAAAATTAGATTTCAATTGGAGTCCAATTTTTTGCCACGTGTCCATCTAAGTTTTTAATTTTTGTGACAATTGAATTATTGAGTGCAAAAATCGAAGGGTCTAAAACCAATTAAATTCTAATATATATATATAAAAGAAACCATTATATATTTTAGAAATGTATAGTTTAAAAAAGTATATAAGCTAATATCATGTATAATTTGAACATCTTCTAAAAAAATTGTATAATTATTATTCTTTTTAATTGTACCCATGCATATGCATGAGGCTACACACTAGTTTATATAATTTTCAAACAATGGATGAATTCAATAGTTTTATAACTTAACTGATTGACACTTTTTGATATTTCCAACGAAGATATATAAGGTTTAAATCCTCCTCCCCTATTGTAACTATCGAATTTGGGAGGGGAGGGGAGGGGAGGGGGGGGGGGGGCGGTGCGGGGGAACAAACAAACAAACAATTATTTGACAAAATTACCAAGAGCCTTGTATTGTCTTGTACTTGTACCTCAATATTTCTAACGGAAATGTCTAGAAGATAAGTCTCCCTCCTATTGTAACTAATTTATCAAAGGAAAAAAATTAATAAATAAATAAATGGACTGAAATTAATTCAGTCTACCCTTGCCCAACCCACATAATAATTTCTTCAACAAAGGAGCACATGCGTTGACCGTTGAAAATGAATTTTGTCACCAAATGATGGAAAATTATTGAGTACTCAATAATTACCCCCGAATGATGGCATTGACAAGGACCGAAATTTGTTGAAAAATTCACTAAAATCAGATTTTAAGGGAAGTGAAAAAGTCCAGATTGGATGCTCAGGTTTGACAACTGACAAATTAAGAACTCCCTCCAAATTAACCACACACATGTAAATAACAACTCCAAAAATAATTGATATGAAATTGTCGCAACAAACCTACAGATGAAAATTACTTTGCTGAAGTAGTGTGATTTGATATAAAATTGTCACAACAAAACTCCATATTACAATTACTTTCCTCAAGAAGTGAGTTTGTACTTTGTAGTTTGTATTGTTGACTCGAGAGACTAAAGTTTGGATCTGTACCATCCGAACCTTGAACTAAAAAAAATAGGATATACACATGCGTATGGTAGGAATAGCAACTTGTTTTAGTCTAATAAAATCTTGACTTGAATCCAATCGGGTACCCGACCTACTCGTCGTGCTTTTAATAACTTTTTTTTTAGAGAGTTTCAATTTATGATGTCCACTTCTGATGATAGTTCTTTATTATCAAATCAAGACATTAATTGGTTTTTGGTGTAAGCGAGAATTGAACCATAAATCTCTTATTCAACCATCAGAGATTTTATCAGTTGAGGTAACTGAAATCCACGTACTTTTAATAACTTTAAGTTATAATAAATTGCAAATTACCGTGTACTTTATATTTTGGGATAATTTAAATTATGCTGCATAAAAAGTTTGTCAACTTAATTAGTATGAAAAATGATTTTTAAAAAAAAAATATAATTGTTATGAAAAATATTGTAACTTAGCACCAACTACCCTCTTTTCACTGCACCCTACCATTCTAAAGGTCAAGACACGTATGCAGTTTTGTTGGCTACCACTCTACTATTCTTATAGCATCTGCACAGTGGCCTAAATCCTAATATCCTATTATTATTTTATAGTAAAATATTTTGTTTCCAAATTCTAAGGCATTGCCTCACCGTTTCCACAGTTGGATAATTCTCATTAGCTCATACGAAGTTTGTTATCTATTTAAGTATAAAAACGTATTTTTATTATTATACATGCTCACTTTTTAAAATATTTCATGCTAAATTATCTATTTTACACTATATTTCATTAAAATATCAAATTTTTAATTGTTTCTCTTTTTACATCCATAACAACCACCATTCACTATTTTCATTCATCCTCAATATACGTAAAAAAAAAGAATAAAAACTAAATACCAAAATAAATAGTGTCAGTATAATTTTAAACGTTTATTGTAATAATAATATATTTTTACATAATTTTGCATGACCTAACGTGGGTGAATTTTGAGTTTGATTAGCTAAAATAATGTTATTGTTTTTCCTATTATACAAGTGTAGGGGCACAATTTTAATGGTCCAATCCTTGTCGGTCAAGTCTTGGTCCAAGAAGTCCCACATAATGAATTTTTTTTTTTGTAGAGTATGGGCTAAAGAACTTGATTTCAGTTAGCTTAAACGGTTTGTTGCATGGGTTATGAAGATACAGAAACAAGAACAAAAAAAATGGACGTGAAGAGAGATTGCTTTCAAGTGATCAGGCTCCAAACTTTATTCATAGACATGTATTCATGTAGTGAGATTTCTCCTGTGTTCATTCCTTTTTTTTTGTGTCCCCCTTCTTGGAGGACTTTTTACATATTATATAGGCCATCTCCTGTCATCTGGGTTTTACACTTGTTGATCATCCAAACCCTTACTTGAGCACCTGTCCCATCAGACACCCTTATCAGTTCTTTGTGAGTTGCAGTGACCAAGGTAGCACTGTTCAGGGGTCTTCTCTTCATTAATGCGGCTAGGAGAGTAGTTGTGGTGCATTTAATGTGGTGGTGGCAGCCTTTGCTGAGATATTTTTGGTTTCCTTTCTTTTTACGTATTTGGAAAGTGGACCACAGTAGCTGGGACACACCTTTGATCCGGATTTTGCAATGTCCGAGGGGGAATTACTCCTCGGACATGTTCTCTTTGTCCTAGTGGGCCTAAATAAGAATTCTAGGCCACGATGTCTCCTCGGACGAACTGGTCCTCAGAGGGGCCCAGGGCCCAGCCAACCTATTATTCTGGGCCGGTCCCCACAACAAGCATTAATGTAAAGGCTCTAAATGCTTCTCTATTGCTGTTTTTTTTTTTTTTTTTTTTTTTTTTTTTTTTGCTAAATCTCTTTCATTTAAAATCATAACTGCATACCTTCTCATATGTGGAGCTGTTCTTGAAGGTGATTCCGAGTTGATCATTGAGTCCTTGAAGGCAGGTGGCAATGCCATCACTTTAGTGGAGCCACTAATTCAGGATGCCATTGCATTTTCCAGTTTTTATTCAAAATTGCTATACTCTTATTATAGAAGAGAAGACAATAAATTAGCATATAGTTTAGCTAGATATTCCATAAATGTCTCCGACTATGTAGTTTGGATGGAGGAAGTTCCCAATCCATTGCTCTCTATTGTTTAGCATGATTTAGCCAATTTGGCCAACCAAGTTCAATAATTTTTCAAGTTCATTCTCACAAAAAAAAAAAAAAAAAAAAAAAACCACCTGCATATCATTTTGTATTATTTTATTTTATTGAATATGTCATATTTTATTTATACAATATATTTGCATGTGTCTTGTAATGTGTTAAATTTTTGAGAAATTTCTATATGATTGTAATTTGTTAGATTATTGTATTTATCTCTAAAAATACATATAACAAACATTTTCTTATTTTTATGCGAAATTTTAAAATATAATTGCATTATACACATACTATATATTTACTTTTTTCATTTATGTATTTTTCTATCTAATTTTTAAAATGATGCCAAATTATATCCATCGATATTGTTTATTGAATTTTTAAAATATACTTTTTTCATTTATGGAATGTTTGATTTTTTGTTGTTGTTGTGATTGATGACACAAATTATTATAATATTCTTAACATTACTTTACAATTTTGGAAATTTTTATAAAAAGATGGGCTTTTTTATAAATGAAAAAATTATTAAAAATTGGGGGTCTTAGACCTAGGCCTTTAAGCCGCCACTGATTCTATTATTTATTTAAACTATCCTGACAAAATTAAGAAAAGACAACCGATCTGTTTTTTTCCCTTCTCCGAGTTCTCCCTTCAAATTCCCATGCTAATTAAAAGCAATTACCTAGAAGTGTACATGCAAACATATGAATTTACAGACCTTTCTTGTATGGCAAATTCTTCTGTCAATTGTTTTTCTTGGAAGGAGATATAGAGTCAACCAACTACTTGGGATGCTTTCTTGTACATAGCCATTGGTGTAATCATAACAGTGGCAATGTAAGCCATATAGATATATATCTTCAATTAAGATTATTGTCTCATGCTGATGCTCGTCTATCAGCTATATTGATTCATTTTCTGTTTCCTTAAGGATTGTAAACTATGTAGCACAGATACAGACACGATACGTAATACGGTAACACGTCATTTCTTAAAAAACTAGGATACAATACTGTAAACACAAAATCTCAAGTTTGAAAATCATACAATTGAATATATTTCACAAGTGTAAAATTTGTATTGATGATTTTGTAGGTACAATTCTCTATATTTAGATTCTAATACAATAGAATAATTTTCTGATTTGATCTCCTTGGAAAAGTCTTTAATTCAAGTATTATGTCGATGTAGTCTTGACCTGAACACAAGATGTCCTCCACTTGGATTGGAAATTAGATTGAAAGTTCTTTGGAACAAAATTGCGATGAATCTCTAGCTGTATGCTTGTTAGAGATTTCTTGTTCTTTGTGGGTTCTTTGAATGTTCTTGATCTTTGAAGATTTGTAGTGAAAGTTCTTTGGGAATTTAGAGCTTAAATCCGATGAAGTTTCAATGGATCAAAGTCTTGAAGTTTCTGGAGGCTTTGAAGCTTGATTCCAGTAGAACTTTGAGACTTATATGAATAATTTGGATGAATGTTCTTTGTCTTCAAAGATTTGTAGTGAAAGTTCTTTGGGGCTTTAGAAGCTTGGATCTGTAGAGCTCCACTAATTTGTAGTCTCTTGGTGTTTATAGAGACTTTTGAGCTTGATTCCAATGAACTTTGAGATCTAGAAGGATGACTTGAATTATTTTGCTTCAAATGTTCTTGAGATTCGAAGGTTGAAGTTATTGGAGGTTTTGGAGCTTGATTTCGGCAGAGCTTCAAGTCTTTTGAATGTTTCTGAATCCCTTCCATATATAAGATTGAGGTGGATCTCTATTAATAGGAGTCTTAGGGAGATGTAATGACTTGTGATTGATTATTATTAATGACATGTGTTATAATTTAAATAGAGGGATTTTGTGTTTTGTTCTCTAAGGACATTATTTAATTAGCCATGATGCTTTAATTTAAAATAACACATGACAACTTTTAATTAAACTGCTTATGTCATTTAAAATAACATGTGTTAACATTTGATTGGTTATCATGTATTCTTTGTAATTTTTATTTTTCGACACTTGGAATATTTTCAATAGCCTCTAAATAATAACAGTGGAACCCGCTAAGTAGCACATAGAACTTTGAAATTGACTGTTTTAAACGTACTACGTGTAAACTTGATGGATGATGTAGCGCTTTGTGATTGGTCGGAATTTTTCACTCTCTATAGATATGTCGAGGATACAACAATTAATTAATATTTATTTTTAGGTATATATATTTTATATTTGGAATAAGTTATGTTTATTTTGAATTTAAAAAGTATGTAACAACAATGAAATGTTTGGAAATATATCTAAAATTAATTTAAAGACAATAAAATATTGTTTAAAGTACGAACAAAGAGTTCAAAGAAACTAGATGCCCAAAAAAAGAATTCAAATAAACAATATTTAAAAACAACAGAATTAAAAAATGACTTTTTTCTACCAGAGTGCGTACTGGACATGTTTGTGTCCATGTTGGGGTTGTGTCTGAATCGGATACGTGTCCAATGCCAGTATGTTGGCAATTTTGCCATGTCCATGCTTCCCAGATTGTAAAGTTTGAGAGATATAGATTTAAGAAAAAGGAAAAAAGAAAAAGAAAAAGAAAAAGAAAAAAGAAAAAAGAAAGATCTTGAGATGGTAATATAAAGTGGGCAAATTCTCGAGTTTATTTTCTGTTTCATTCATGGTTCATGGAATTGTAATCTAATAATATGCAACACATCTTAGGTCCTACTGGAACAAGATATGGGTGAGGCATGCCAAGAGACTGGTATAAAGAGTTTCAGACCGGTTAGCATCGTCAATGACAATGGTTCTACATCTTCATCTGTACACGCGGGTCAAAACCAAAACTTGATGCAACATGCAAATTGGAGACAGCACCAAGTGGGATAGAAACCGTAGGAGTAAGTACCAAGTAAGAGAGAACAAATATAGGAGCGAGCACCTAATTTTGGCTTGAGCTAGATACTTGGAACATTCCAAGAGAAATTTTATTAATCAATATTGTTTTCCATCTCTATAGAAGTGCAATATTGTGCTTATATAGGGTACTAGCTAGGACTAAACACTAAGTCTAATTCTCATTGATTTGAGGAGCCTTATTCTGAATGACTTGGGAAAACCCAATTATTGAATTATAAAAATAACCTAGACTTTGGGAAATCATATAAAATACTAATAATAATCTAATTAACTACTAAGACCTAAAATAAAATACAATTAACCAATAAAAAAATGATTGACTCCAAAAATTAAGTATAAATAAATTAGAATAAATTTTCCTTCACAGTTCCCACATCATCTATGCCACTGTATCAGATGATTGAAACATTTTCTCAGTTATTTTTGCTGAACTCCATCCAAAGCAAATGTGCTGGTTGTGTCTTCTTAATAATTCCATTGCCCTTATTATAGTAAATCCTTTATTGGTGAATGTTGACTAAGATGAAACCATAAGAAGAATACTTGACCAGATAAACTAAATTAGATTCCAATTTGTAAAATTAATGGACTACCACGGTACCACCTTCTATTTGTATGGCCATCCGAGGTGGTGTAGGTCTTCCTTCAAGTGTACTATATATGGTAATCTTTAGAATCTTTACAAAGTAAACTAGTAAACCCCAAACCAAAATCCATTATTTGCTCATAATAATTGTTATTACAAATGTCTTACAATTTTACTTTTTGATTGCTTGACTCTGGAAATTCATTGAAGGAAGCTGGTATATCTTGGAGTCTTTATCATATCATTGCTTTTTATCTTTTCAAGATCTCTTGTATAGTCTCTTGCCTTGCTTCCACATTTTCAGTTATGTCATTTGTTTTGTCAATGCAAATCTTGTACAAGGTCAGTAAGCCCGATAGTAATTGCTCTAGAGGGTGCATTATCTGAGACCACTAATGTAGCATGGTGTACGTGCAAGTTAGATTTGAGCTTATATAGAAGAATAAAATAATCTTACAGTACATTTACATGAAAAAGCTTTTAAGTGACAACGATTCTAGCTTTGACATGACACACGTTAGAGAAGAAGAAAATGATAGTAAGAAAAAGGGACACAAGATGCATGTGGAAAACCCTAAGAAAGGGATGAAAGACCACAGTTTGAGCAAGAATGGAATGTTTTTATTGTGCTCAAATTTGTATTATGTGAGGAAAAGAGGTCACACTTGTACAATAAGGGTGTTATTCCTTAAAGAGAGACTTTGTTTTCTACCTTCCCATCTTATCACCTTTCTACTCTTTTCTCTTTATATCTACTTGTGTTCTTACCCTAACATACAATTGCATGTTCCTTTTATAATCTGAGGAATATGACTAAGTATAAGGACAGGTGTCAAGTCATCATTTCTTTATTTTGCACATTTTCACAGCTGTGATATTATTTGCTGACTAGAGGATAAAGATTGCACCAACGTGGCATGGGGTCCCGTGGGTAAGTGACTTTGCCACTGCTCGGGAAACAGCCCCTGGACATTGAGAGGGACATCAGGAGTACTGTGAATGATACACGTGTCTCTGAAGTGGTCCAACATGCATTCAACTAATAAGGGGTGTCTTCACCTTAGAAAGTCACCATCTCTCTTTTTGTGAGTGCTTGAGTACCATGTTAGGTGTATATCTTACTTCCTTCCTAAGGCAGTCAAGCCTTTAACATGGACCAAGAATAGGATCTTTTAGCCAACGATTCCTCTTCCTTTGCTCACAGCCATTCCACGTGTAGGGTCTAGATCCAACCACATATGCATTCTCCCATGCCTTAGTGGTGTAATGTACATTATCCCCCTGACTGTCAATGGCTTTTAATGGCAAAGGCCTTTGACAGTCACATTGGTTTAGGCATTAACACATTGGTAATCATACCTTGTGGCGTTTGAGCATGAACACGTGACTCGTAGGGGTGCTTTTTAGCCGTTTTGGAGTCTCTTCGTTTCTTTTGTTTTGGTAGACAAACATTACATCTCATAGATGCCATGTCTCTTCACTTAACTGCAGTTTGAGATTTAAGTAAGGAATGTTTCTTCTCCATTCTTCATTCTTCATTTCCTTTGTATCTTCAGACTTTCTCAAAAAACCTTAACCCCCATGAACATGTCAAACTTTTCTTCCGCTAGTTCTAACTCCCCAAAACATACCTCCAGCTCTTTTGAGAGCACTCCAAGCTCTCAGACAACAACATTCCCTCCCTACCACCAAGTCCTATGCATCCCCCTATGCTTGCTCACTCCCAAGTGTAGGAGATCGTAGCAATATAATTCTCGGAATACCGAGGTCGAATCACAAGAAGCAGGGTAAATTCAAAGACAATATAATTAAATAACAATTTGGATGAAGAAAAAATACTTTTGCTTGGTGATTATTAACAAGAATAATAATAAAAACTGATTTAAATCAATAATATAAATACTAGGACATTGGGGTGTTTCTCTATATCGATATGAAATTCTTTGTGATCTAAGAAAACATCTATTTCATAATTGATTATTCTTATACAATTAAAAACTTATGATTCAGTTGAACTGAGACAATTCAAGAACGCATGATAACCTCGATTGATAATGCGGTTAGAAAAGTTTTCAGAAAAACCCATTCACTTTAAATCCTGATTTCTATTTGAAACTATTAGAAATTCATCTAAACAATTAAAAAAAAAAAAACATGATTGAACTTATTGAAAGCATGGAAGAACTAATACATCAAAAGAAATCTAATTGAACAATCAAATATGTCGTTGATAAAATCCTAAAAAGAATCACATTAAATATTCATACTGTATAAAAGAAACATAACCCCTAGCCCTAGCAAAGAGTTTAGGCTGCCATTAGAGAAAGGAAAATACAAGGTTTTCTCTCCAAAATTCGTTCTCCACAGCCTCCCTTCAAAACCCTAATGTCTAAGTGTCCAAAGAAAATAAAACGTTTACTATTTTAATTTCTGTCTAGGTTTATAGTAGTAAATTGTGAGTTAATTTCGGCCTTCAAAAATTGAGAATTTCAAAAAACTCAAAACTGGAAGTTGTAGATATTTAAGTCACGGTTCCAACCCATTTAGCTTTGTGTCAATTGGATTTTTGAGGAAAGAGATACGCCCAAAATACTGATCAGTGCTCAAATCAGATTTTTCCTTTTCAGATTTTGCTTCTTTGATTTATTTCCTTATTTGAAGCTTCCAATCATGGTAGACGATCCAAGCACTCCAGCTGCACCTCCTTAGACATTTAAGCATGGTCCTTTAGCTCCACTTTAATTCTAGTTTGGCCTCCATTCTCTCACAAATTCTTCTAAATTCATCTTTCTCACATGATTTCTTGAAAGTAGAAAATTACACACAATGAATAGCATCTTATTGAAGAAATTATGTTAAGATAAATAATAGGGACCAATGCAAATCATGGCTTAATTATACAAATTAAGCATAGTAATAAGGAGATAACACCCATATAAATATATAACAAGTATACATTTTAAGGCGTTATCACCCTCTCCCTTTTCCCATATTCTCTCTGCCTCCTTAAGTCTTCATCCATGAAGAAGTTGCTCCCTTCAACTAGAGCGACGAATAAGAAGAAGACTCAGAGGAACTTCGGCTGAGGGTCGAAGAAGACGCTAAAGATGCAGTGTTTGCTGCCTTCATGAGAGTCCCCTCTAGGCGCAGGAGAAGACGTAGGCCCTCTCAATCAAGTTCGTAGTCTAGCGCTTTGGACCTTTCTGACTCAAAAGAGTCAGACTCCTCTAATGGCTTTGACTCGGGGGAGGATAAAGGCGAAGAAGAGGAGGAAGAAGATGCTGATGAAGATGAGGAAGAGATGGAGTATCTAGCTACAGACTATCCCCAAGAGGACTTTGGGGATGAATCGGATGCTTATGCGCTGCGGTCTCCTTAACCCGCTTACCATCAAAACTGCCTTCTTTAAAAAAAAAAAAAAAATGTTTTCTATTGTTTAGCCATCTATTGGCTTAGGTTGTAAAACTTTAATTTCTTTTGTTTTTATTATTTTTTGTGTTTTTATATAGGAAAGGGGGTGATAGGGCGCCTAGGGCCAAATTATGTAAATCCCTTTTTCCAATTTTTGTAAAACTTAAACACAAAAGAATATATATGAAAAAGGAAATTTTAACTTATAACATGTTTGCTATTCATTTGCATTTATGTTATGCTTTATGTTTATTTTACCACACATGAAATTCCTACACAAAGACATAAAAATGTAAACATGTCAGTTAACAAAATAAAATGAGACAAGATAAAATGAACCTGTTGGTGAAGGGTCACACCTTTACACTTTGTCTGTGAAGGCGGTTTCCTTGTTTTTAGCACCATCAACTGCTTCTTTATCAGAAACTCAGTTCATTCCTTCTGTTGACACGTGTCAATTTTGAAAAGATATTCTGTTTTTTGAACAAGCTTCTTTTTGGAGGGAAAAGGGGTAACTCCTCAAAGTATAAAAGAAAAAGAAATATTTCACTTCCTTATTTCTCTCATTTTTCCATTATCTCCTTCTTCTTCAACTTGAAACCCATAATTATTCTCAGATACCAAATCATGGGTGTAAAACGTGGCTTAAGATCCAGTTTTGCAAATTTTTCAGAACCTTCCCCTTCAAAGAGCAGCAAGCCTCTTCTAGGAGGAAATGAAAATCCTTCCATAGAGGAACAGTGGATTATTCCTTTCTTTTTTGAAGACTATCTGTTTGATAAAAGTCTTGATTGGGACTTAACCCCTTGTTCTGAAGACCCTCTCCACGAATATGGCATGCATGATGGAAGGGACATAAAGGAAATAATTTATGAAGGAAAACCTTCCATTCCTAAAATATTAAATTTCTTCTCTTAATTAATGTTCCAAAAATTTTATTTATATATTTATTCAAATGCTTGCAGGCTGATGAAAGTTTTAGGTGTCACATAATATATCATACATGCTTCCAAAAATTAAAGATGTACTTGAGCTTATCTCAAACATTTGAAAGGAGGGACAAAAGGAATTTGATTTTTTATTTTTTTTTAAGGACAGAAGGACATTTCTATGATTCAAAAAAAACATGATGCAGTTTTTACCTTGTAAAAAAAATCCTATTTATGGCGCATCCTTACTCTTAGCAGTTAGCCAGTTAGCACCATTGTGTTTTTCCTTTTCTAAATGACAACGAGAATATGATGAAGGATCAATGTAAGAGAAAAAAGAATGCATAATTAGAAAAGAAAAAACTTTATAGCATAGTTATAGAACCATTCCCTTTATGAATCAAGCAGTTAATAAAACACCGCAGTTTCATGATAATAAGGTCAATGAGTAAATCCCTATGGTATCAACTATGAAGACATTCCCTAATTAGTGAATTTCAAAAAAGGAAAAAGAAAAAAAAAACCTTCTCTTAGTTGTGGGATTTGTTATTTACAATATTTTCCATATAAAAGTCATGACAGTTGTCCCATTAAACTTTCTTTGTCATCAAGCAATTTTAACTCTAATTTTCGGTAGTTTACTAACACGTCCATATCTAATGAATGTATTACAGTGTCATAGAATTTAATCATATAAATGCTTCCAAAAATAAAAAGATTTTCCCACTTTTGCCTTTGTGTGTGTGTATATATATAAAAGCCTTTCATGCTTTTTCAATCACAATTGCCAGCACCAGCACCATCACTTTAAACATTATATTCTCACACAATTTCATATACATATACCCAGAGCAATGACAAATTATACTAGTTCTTCCAACCCCAACGTCAACTTCTCAGCAAAATCAAATATGATCGCGTACCGCGATGATAAATTGGAGAGATTATTGCAACGACAGAGGCGAGCCATGGAAATAATGGCTTTTGGAACACTCCATGACAAGCATAATCCTAACATGAACATGTTAAACAACTCTTGTTCCTCCTTCAGCTCCAACTTTCCCACAACATCAGGTATGATCATTATACCTGATGATGATGCTGAGCAAGAGAGAATACTACTACAAAAGCAAAAGCAAAAGCAGGCACTGGAAATATTGGGTTATAGAAATTTATATGCCAATCATAACACAAATATTGTGGCACGTACTACTTCTCACATGCCTTTCAATAGATCAACCCTAGGGGTCCATCCCAAGTCTAAGATTCATAAACCCATCAAGCATAATTCCTGGTACGGCCATGGTGCACATCAAATTCCATCATCTATGATGAATCTAAATCCTCGTCCAGTTTTCGTGACCAAGCAACCTACTTACGTTATGGTGAGCTCACAACCTGCCACAGAGAGAAATCGAGTAATTGGAAATCTTCAGTGTAGCAATGAGAATATGAGTTTCGGTGATTTTCATGCCAATACTGCTAACAATGGAGAGGCTGGTCACGAATGTCATGAAGGAGAACTGCAAGAACTGGACTTGTCCCTCAAGCTGTGATTAATGAGTTCTACTAATGCTATGATCATTTATCTCAATCTTCCTTTATATGTAGCATTTTGTTTTATTGCTTTACTTATAGCTATAGATATGAAGCTTTGGCATAAAAAAGAAAAAAACAAAAAAGAAAGAAGGAGATATGAAGCTTTTAGGTAAATTTGTTGGACTTAGAATAATCTTAAGGGTTTATCACATTTTATTTTGTAATTTTAAAGTTTCTATTTTGATAAATTTTTGTGGCTTCCAATGCAAATGATTTATACAAATTTCAAACTTTGGCTCGAAATTATGTTAAATTTACTTAAAATCTCCTTTTCAAAACAAATTGAATGAGTCCATTAGAAGGTTAATATATATTGTGACAAAATTTAGCTACAAATTAGGGTACAACCTTACTCAATATCTTTTTATTGGATGTGAGTTTTGATAAATCCATCATTGGATTACATCTTTTTCTTATATCCTCCATACTTACAAAATTTCTAAAAAATTAAAAATCAATAGCTATGTCATCAATAAATTGTTTAAATTGCAAGTTTTTGTTGTTTAAAATTATGCATAAAATAGAAGCTTATAGATCATATAGTAAATAATATTCGATTGACACAAATTTGATATGTGTATTAAGAAAGTAAAGAAACTGTAATTCAATGATTATATTTTTAAAATATATAGTAATGTTTTATTTTACTGAGTAATATTGTAGCCTTAGGTTACAACTAATTTTGTAACTAAATTTTGCCCTATATATTAACATTTTAAGAATCTACATGAGAATGTAGTGATATGACAAATAAATAAATTATAATTTTTTATTTAGTAAAATAAATTTTTATATAAATGAATGTTTGAATCCATATTATGCTCTATCTAGTATCTAACCATGAAAAAAAAAAGGTAGTGGTTTTAGAAAAATATTGAACCACACGATTTTCTTTGAACCATTTAATTTTTAAATAAAAATAATTAAATTGACGTCTGAACCTTTAATTCTTTTTTCTTTTAGAACATAATTAATTTTGAACTAGTTAAGATCAACTCTCTTTTGATAATTTAATAATTGGGAAAATATTAAAAAATGTCAATCAATTGAGTTACAAGTCTCTTGGAAATAAAAGATCAATTCAAGTGTGAAAAAAAAATTTATTAATTTGAAATTTTAATATGCTTGCCTATATTTATGTTTAAGTTGAATACTTTTATTTTTTCTCAAAAAAAACAATTGAATACTTTTTTTTTTTTTACCGTTTATCATCAACTTTATTTATTCCACTAAAATAAAAAATTCAGCTGCCTGTATTTTTACTTTTCTTATATTAAAATAAATTAATCCTTAATCTAATAGTTGAACCAATAACATCATCATACCACTCCATATTATTCTGATAACTATGGGAAAAAATTACTATCAATTTTATCATTTCCTTCCACTTTGTATTGAAATGGGAAAAAAAAAAACTACACTTTCATCATGTAAATGTAATAGATTCTCTCAATTTACATTGAAATAAAGACCATCTTCATTCATTTGAGTATATATATAGTATTGTTGCAAATGGAGTATCAATTTGCCCAACTTGATTCGGGCAATCAATAAACAGCTAGCTAAATTATAATATTACAGCTACGATATCCTTATTTACGAAATTTTATATTCGCAAAATTGATGGGTCCGTGTGAATAAAATAAAATGAATACACAACTAAATATTTATCCCAAGAAAAAGAAGAATAATAGATTATGGCTAAAGAATAAATAAATAAAGAAAATTGATTCCCAAAAATTGAAGAGTCCATCGGAAGCAATCAAATAATAATTGAGCCAATTAAAAGTCAAAATATTAGACCTGAAGTTTGACCGATAATATATTGGTAAGCTGACGTGATAATGGAAGTAAATATAAATCAATTTTCTCTAAACTAGTTTTTAAAAAAAAGATTTGTACAACTCATCACCTGACAATTTGAAAGACAATCTACTTGTATTTATTTTTGTTTTTGCAAAAGTGCTTGTATTATTTAATGAAACATGTAATTTAATACATATGTATGGCTTTATAAATCTTCACGTAATAAATTGGAGGAAATCTCTCTGAGTGTAAAGGAAAATTAGTCCCATACAAAAAAAGAACAGTAAAACTTTTATTTTCTTTTGGTAATTAATAGTGACCTAGACAAGAACTAAAAGACACACAAAAACTGAATTAAGACATTTATTTTTGGTAAGGCAGAAATTCTGATAGGACGATGTCACGTTTTTTTTAATGTATGATGCCATGATGGTGAAGTTTTGCTAAAATTTTAGAACATTTAGTTGGTTAGGTGTAATGCCTAAAAATAAAAAACCTTAAACATATCTTATAAGCTAGATAATTGAGTGAAGGTTTTTGTCTAATTTTGTCATGTAAGTAAGAATTATAATGGTAAAGTTATGGAAGGATGATAAGTTTACAGTTTTTTAAGAAGTAAACATAAAATTTTCAAGTTAAGAGTCTTGTAGTTCAACTAACATCTTAAAATGTTTTCAATAAAGACGTTCAAAGTTCAAATCTTCCCTCCCATATTGTAACTATCAAATTATCAAGAAAAAAAAAACTAAATTTCAAGAATTAAAATAAAATCCAACCCAAATTTTAGGGACTTAATGCTTATTTTTTTTGGTTTTCAAAAGCACTTTTTAAGGTTTTAATTAATGTAATCTATTGTAAAGTGTAGACAGTATTCTAATCCAATTTTATTTCATTTTTTTAGTTTATTTAATTAATTCAATCTTTAACCAAACAGAAGTTTAATTTAACAATTGTAATATTTATGTAAACTATTTCTATGGTAATTTAATGTAAAAAGATGATATCGGAGTTCCATTGACACTTGGCAAAGTAATATCATATTTATAAAGTTTTCAAATAACAGACGAATTCAATAGCCTTATAACTCAATTGATTGACACTTTTTGATATCTCTAGTAAAAAACATATAAGGTTCAAAGTAAAAAACATATAAAATTTAAATCCCCTCTTTTGTTATAACTATAGAATTTAGGACCCACCAAAAAAACACAAAATCTCAACAAAAAAAATAAAAAACTATAGAATTCAGGAAAAAAAAAAACAAATAATTGATGAAATTTACCAAAAGCCTTGTATATTCTTGCACTTGTACCTCAAATTTCTAATGGAGATGTCGAGAATTTAAGTCTCCCTCTTAGAGTATCCACAACAGTGGAGCTAAAAATTTAGCTATTTAGCTCCACCAAAAGTTACTTTGTCTATTTTACCTACACACATGCTGCAACAGCGGATCTATTTTAGCTTTCAACACAATAAAATAATATAACCACTACAATAAAATAATATATCCCACTACCTAAAAAACATCCACAGCACCAACTACAACTACCTCTACCATCAGCCACAGCCACAGCCACAACCACCACCACCACCACCACCATCACCACCATTAGCAGTCCACAGCAGAAAAGAAAAGAAGAAAAAAAAAAAAAAACCCAAATTTCCAATCTTTTTCCTCAACCTAGACCAAACAAAATCATCAATCACAAACAAAATAAAAAAATCACCAATCACAAATAAGCACAACTTCGGCGAGCTGGGTCGGCAAAAGGGGTGGGTCAGTGAGCTCCATGGGTTTCCCAATCAGGTACGGCTGGTGGGTCAGCTTAAGATTGATCGCGGATGGCAAATGGTGGCTTGAGATTGGTGGGTTAGCGGATGGTAGCATGGGTCTGAGGCTGATCGACAGCTTGGGACGGCTGGTGGGTTGACTTGAGACTGGAGTTGAATGATGTGAGAGACCGAAGTTAAGAGAGTAAGAGACCGGAATGAGAGAGTAAGAGATCGGAGTTGAGAGAGTGAGAGACCTTGAGAAAGATGTTCAGAGATGAGATGAGAGTGAATGAGAGAGAGAGGCGTGTATTATTTTAATCAACGGCTGATTAAAATAAATTTCTTTTTTAGCTCTCATGAATAGTGCACATCTATTTATAGATGTGCACTTTAGCAGTGAAACTAAAAAAATAGATTTAGCTCCACTATTAAAGCATATTTTTTGTGATGTTAGAGTTAAAAAATACCAATATAGTAATCTATAGCACCACTGCATGTGCACTGTAGTAGTGAAGCTAAAAAAATAGATTTGGCTCCACTGTTAGAGCATATTTTTTGTGATGTTAGAGTTAAAAAATACCAATATAGTAATATATAACACCATTGCTATAAGTGCTCTTACTATTATAACTAATTTATTAAAGGAAAAAATTTAATAAATAAAAAGATGGACTGAAATTAATTCAGTCCACCCATGCCCAACCCACATTATAATTTCTTCAACAAAGATCACATGAGATGACGTGTCGTGAGATGACCGTTGGACCGTTTTTTTTTTTTTAGAGTCAACCGTTGGACCGTTGGTAATGAATTTTGTCACCAAATGATGACAATGCGACGAGAACCGAAATTTGTTGAAAAATTCACTAAAACCTGATTTTAAGGGAAACGAAAAGGTCCAGATTGGATGCTCAGGTTTGACAACTGACAGGTTTAGAACTCCCACCAAAACTACACAATTTTTTTTTTTTTTGATGGGAAAACTACGTATACACATGTAATTATGTAAAGAGAGATGCTACATCTATAATATTTTTACAATAAATCACATGTGGTTAGTTGTTATTGGTTCAAATTTGAAATTAACACTAAAATTACTTTTTTGTTCTAATAATAACAACTAGTAATAACCTGTCACTTAGGATTTGTTATAAAAATATTGTAGAAATATTATAGACATATCATTTCTTTTATGGAAATAGCTCCAAAAATAATTGAGGGTATAATTGATATGAAATTGTCACAACAAACCTGCAGATGACATTTACTCTGCAGAAATAGTGTGTTCTGATATGGAAATTGTCACAACAAACTACAGATTACAATTACACTCCTCAAGAAGTGCGGTTTGATATGAAATTACTCTCCTGAAAAAGTGTGGTATGATATGAAATTGTTACAACAAACTACAGATTGCAATTACTCTACTCAAAAAGTACCGTGGTTTAAATTATAGGGTTCTACAATTTTTATGAAAAAAAGGAAAAAATGATTGACTTTTTTTTTACCACATTTTCAATTTTTTATAAATTTTTTCTAAAATTAATAATTAATATATATCTTAAGAGCACACATTAACCAAATCCTAAATAATAAATGATTAATATATGCCCTAAGTCACCCATTAACAAACCCTAAATGATAAAGAGATTTTTATTTTTATTTTATTGGACAATAACAACAGGATTGATATGAAGTGTAACAAATATTATAATAGAAAGTACATTACTTTCCTAAAGAAAACAATCATAAAAAAGAAAGCACGCCACAATTACGACCAACCCAAATTTTTTCTTGGGAGTGATTCCTCTAATTAAAACAAATACTTTCTCTAAAATAAAACTAAAACAAATACAATTAATTCCTCAAAAAAAAAAAAAAAACAATTACAATTACTACTTCAAAAAAAAAAAAAAAATTACTATCATTAAATTACGTATTGTTATTAAGAACCTTGTAGTTCAATTGACATTTCCTAATATTTCTAATAGAGACATCCAATGCTCCGACAAAGCTTCAAGCTCATCTGATTTTGACGCTAATGAAGAATCCCCAAAATCCCTTTTGTCCTCCTCTTTCTGGTACCCCTTTTCCCTCTTTCACTTCCTATATATTTGTGTGCGTGTTTGTTATGTATAAGATTTTTTTTTTTTTTGAGAATCGTTATGTATAAGATAATTTAATGGTAGTGAAGAAGAATTTCAAATAGGCAATGAAGTTTTTGGAGTCTAATTAAGTGGAATTGTTAATTTTTGAAGTGTCCAATATGATAAAAATTACTCTATTTTCATTTTCTTTGTCCTACCTAACAAAACAGAGTATCAGTCGTGGTTGGCCATTTGGGTTTTATGCTAAAAATTCAATTTTTGCTTCAAGAAAACTAAACATAGAAAAATCTGGGCTTTTGTTGTAAATTTGATAACTTTTCGTAAAATAAAGCTTAATTGCTTTAAACTTGAAGGTTAAATTCTTTAATCTTAATTGCTTAATTGCTGTGATGTAGGAATGGAGGATGTTCTGGCGAGCTATGTGTTTGGGAAGAAGTAGACAACAGAAGTTGCTCACTTGTAAGTACTTAAAGATTGGAATCCTTGAAATATTGATTTTATATAGTTGTATATTTGGTTTGCTATTTTGATTCTTTACAAAGATTTTAAATCTTGCTAATTCGGATTAAGATGTAGTTGATTAGAAGGAAATAGAAAAAATTTCTTCACCACCTCTTTTGGCTGAGTGCAAAGCTGCTAAATTGATAAATATATTATTAGCATTATAGTGGGAACTACAGAAGTAAACAAAGTGAAATATATAAGTGCACTCTAAATACAGTAGAGAATAAGTTCTTACAAAAATATATTGCGATTTTGCATGAGCCTTGATTTAGAGACTCTATCAATTGTATTGGACAGTTTTGTTAGAGCTCATAGAGTGTCGAAAGCAATACAAATGTTTGGAAATGTAGAAGAGTTTGGGTTGAAATGTAATACGGAGTGTTTAAATGTGCTTTTACAATGTACGTGTCATAGATCCCATGTTGGTGCTGCAAATTCGTTTTTGAATTCAGTTAAAGGGAAGATACCATTTGATTGTATGACGTATAATGTTATTATCGACGGGTGGTCAAAATTGTGTTGAGTTAGTGAAACTAAGAGTGTATTGAAAGCAATGTTAGTGGATGGGTTTAGTCCTGATTGTTTGACTTTCAGTTACCTTATTGAGGGTTTAGGGAGGGCTGGTCAGATTGATGATGCCGTTGAGAGGGTCATCATCTCTCATGATCATATATTGGTTTGTTGTAATTCTTATATATGATAAGCACAATATTGGTACACAAATTTTCAGCTTTTATTTTTAATGAAAAACATTAATTCTTCTATATTTACAATAATTGATATTTTGTACATTTGTTTGTTAATTATAGGAGTATTCTTTAATTCATTGCATAGTGTGGCGAGAGAATTCTCTCAAAACATGGATGCCAATGAAGATTTGAGTCCTAGAGTCATGGATGCCAAAGAAGATTTGAGTCCTAGAGTTGGTATGAAATTCGATACATTAGAAGATGCATAGGAATTTTGGCTAAAATATGGAAGGCAAATGGGCTTTAATGTTAGAAAACATTACATAAATAAAAGTAAGAAGGATGGAAAGATAACATCAAGGGGATTTGTATGTGCAAAGCGGGGCATTTGAGATTCAGAAAAAGAAGATATGATTTGCACTCGTAACCGAGATGATACAAGGACTAATTGTCCTGTAAAGCTATATGTTTCATTAGTGTGAGAAACTAGAATTTATAAAGTGACTGATTTTATTGAAGAACATAATCACACTCTTCATCTATCAGAAACAGTTTATATGATGAGATTTCAACGGAAAATCTCAGAAGTTCATGCAGGATTGATTGAGTTAGCATCCTCTTCTAGAATCAAGCCAAAAGCAGCACATGAGTTAATGAGTAGAGAGGCTGGTGGGAGAGCTAATCTTGGATTCACTAAGCTTAATCAGCATAATTATCTTAGAACAAGACGGCAAAAAAATTTGATATATGGTCAAGCTGCATGCAAATTAGGATACTTTCAGGAACAATTGACTACAAATCCATCATTTCAATATGTAGTACAATTAGATCATGTTGAGCAGATTACAAACATTTTTTGGGCTGATGCTAAAATGATTATTTATTATGCTAATTTTGGTGATGTGGTGACATTTGACACTACATATGTACTAATAAAGAGTTAAGACCGTTAGGGGTGTTTATTGATTTCAATCACTATAGAGGGTTAATGGTTTTTAGGGTTGCTTTTTTATATGATGAAACGGTGAATTCATTTAAGTGGCTTTTTGAAAGCTTTTTCTAGTTGCACATGCAAGTAAAAGACTTAAAACAATTTTTACAGATCAAGATCCTTGCAATGGCAAAGGCATTGAATGAGGTAATGCCTAACACTTACCATGAATTATGTACTTGGCACATAATGCAAAATGGGATAAAACATTTGGGAAATTTGATGAAAGATAGTTCTTCTTTTCTTCAAGTTTTTAAAACTTGTATGTTTGAGTTTAATGATGAAATTGAGTTTGAAAAAACATGGGAGGACATGATTGACACTTATGCTATTCATGATCGTAGTTGGTTGGATAGTATCTACAAATTGAAAGGAAAATGGGCAAAGTGTTACATGAAGAATCAATTTACATTAGGAGTGTGAAGTACCCAACTCAGTGAAATTTTGAATGGAGATTTGAAAGATTACTTGAAATTTGATTTGGATGTAGCAGAATTTTTTGCACATTTTGATCGGGTGATTGAGCAAAAACGAGAAAAAGAGTTACAAGTTGAATTTAATGCTAGGCAAAAATTTCCCCAGTTGGGCTTGAAAAATTCTCACTTGTTGAAGCAAGCAATGCAAGTATACATACCTACAATATTTCGAATGCTTCATGATTGGTATGACTTGGCATCAACAGCAAGGATAAAAAATCGCCAAGAGGACTTGTTAGTGCATACATACACTGTTGATTTTCTGCATAATCCTGGTGAGTACATAGTATCTTATGACACTGCAAATAAGACATTTTCATGTAGTTGTAGAAAGTTTGAAATAGTTGAGATTTTATGTTGCCATATTCTGAAAGTCTTTAACTCCCTTGATATAAAGGCAATTCCTGATATGTACATATTGAAAAGATGGACAATAAAGACAAAAAGTGGATGTATCTTGGACAATAGGAGAATAAATGTGGAAGAGGATGTCAACTTGACTGCTACATAGCGGTATAGAAGATTATGTCCCAAGTTGGTTCAGTTAGCTTCTCGAGCAGCAGGCAATAAAGAGGCATTTGCTTTAATAGAGAAGATGATAGAGGAATATGAAAAAAATGTAGAAGATATTGCGACAAAAAATGTGGCTGGTCATCAATTGCCCCATAAAATGCCATTGTATAGTGGTAATGAAAATCTTGATCCTAACCAACATTTGGAAAATTTGGTTGAAAGAGTTAAAGATCTTAAGAAGAAAAAAAGGCCGCAAGGGTGGAAAACGAAAGAAAAGTTGGGTTGAGAAGCAAAAAGAAAGAAAGGGTAGAGCTGAATTAAATGATGAGGTTAGTCAACAATATTCTAAAGCAAATATTATTCATTTATTTTTATCCTCCACCAAGTTTCTATTGTTTGTAAAACTTTTATATTGTTTTGGCTAATAATAATATTTATGTCTTTCATATAGGAACTTGGTTTTGCTCCTAACATACAATATAATAATTATGGCTCACATGGAGAACATTATTCACATTAAGAGTTTTTTTTTTTTTTTTTTTTAATTTTTTTAAATTTTTTTAATTTGTAGTGGAATAACTTATAGATAATTTGTGCAGTTGGAAGTTGTACTACACTTGCCTTTTCAGTGAATTTATTAATAAGGTTTTCATTTTTTTGATATAGCAGACTTATCCTGTCAGCCTTTCCACACCAATGATGACCTCTAAATTGGAACCAATTCATAATTACCAAACTAGTTTCACATCATTTTTAAGGGTAAACTTACTTGTTAACATGTTTTGCACTTACAAGTAATTAGATGATTTCCTAAACTCTCTCTTATAATCATTATGATTACTTGGGCACCATTAACTCCATTATTGTCTCAAGTATCAAATCATGCGGATGTTGGTCAGGTAAAATGTAAACGTTGTCATATTTTGAATAAACTTACCTTTTTACTTGTTTTGCAATTATAAGTTATAAGTAATTAGATGATTTTGTAAATTATCTCTCTTATAATCATTGTGATTATATAGGCACCATCAACTCCATCATTGTCTCAAGTATCAAATGATATGAATGTCTGCCAAGTAACATGTAAATTTACTTGTTTATAATTTTTATATTTTGTGGTCATAAGTAGCTAGAATATTTCTTAGATTTTTACTCTTATAATCATTGTGATTACATTGGCAGCATTCATTACTACTACCTTCACTTTATTATCGTCTCAAGTATCAAATCTTGTGAATATTGGTCAAGTAAAAAAATAAATGTTTTTTACATGTTTATCAAATAAATTTTTTTGTTTATATATATACAGAGGGAAATGAAGTTAGGTTCAATTCTGCACTAACTCCATGTGTTGAAAATACAAATACTTGCCTACAAACACACAACTTTTTTGGTATGTTAAAAAGTAATAAATGCTAAGTTCAATTATAGTGAAATTTTCTCATGTTTGTTTAAGTTCAAAATGTAACTTGATTTTGTTAACATTTTTTCAGGCCAATATTGATTTTGTAGTATGAAGGACAGCAATTTTTGGCAGTTTGTCTAATAGTATATTGCAGTGGACATGGCTTGGTTAATATTTTTTGGCAGGTTGTCTAAGAGTATATTGCACAGTGGACATGGCTAATATTGCACAGTGGACAATATTTTTTGAACATTTTTTTGAACAGCGTATTTGACAACTTAGATAACTGATTGCAATGTAGCAAATTTTTTGGATAATTTTTTGTAACTAAAGAAGCTACTCAAACATGTTAAACATGTTAGATTGTATAAGTGCATGTTTGAGTAACTTCTAGTTAGACATTAATTATATATACAAATGATTAATATTTTTAAATGCAATGGCATGTACTAAACTATTGTTCATTTTTTGAATGCAAGTGATTAAGGTTGCTAATGGTTATATAGTCTAGTTTTCAACTTTTCGTAAGGTTGCTAGTAGTGGGTCAGCTATGTCATATGGCTTTTGTTAGAGAGAAAAAATCCTTATGAAAATTATATAAATTTGGCCATTGATAATGAACTACATTATGCATCAAAAGATTGACCTTTTGTGGAAACATGTGAGTTTTTGAACCTTAAGTCAAAATTTCAATTGTTTATTGAAACTTTGATGACACATGAAATTAATAAAATAACAATGCAAAGACATTAGAAGTGTCTATTTGGGGTGCATTTGATATTCTTAATGAATTGGATTGATCCCATTTGTATTCCATTTCTCTGCTAGACGGCTAAGTTACATACTTTATAAATGGTGTCATTGCAGAAATAGGAGCCATAATGGTAGAAAACATTGTAAGTCTTGTCATTCTGTAAAATCTCAGTAATGAGCATGTGCATGCAATGGAAACCAATCCACTTTGAAAATTATGAGAACACAATGAGCTTATCAAAATTCTTAAGTGTAACATGGTGCAGTGGTTTCTTTCCATTAGAAGTTAAAAAATGATTATATAAAAGGCACAGCCAAAGCGCATAAAAGCTAATAATTTCTTCTCAAAGACAAGCTAATAATTATGGTTCTCATACCATCTAGTAATAACAAAAGGAAATAACCATTTATGCTAGTAGTAGGGCCACCAAATTCACTTGTTATAAACAACAAAAACTCATTGAAATTTTTATCTACAATCAAATGAACAAAACCCAAAACAAAAGGGCTTTATAGCTTAGCTAAATTAGCTTTACAATATAAATATGTGATTTCAGTGTTTCAAGAAAGCCAAAATAGCTACATCTTGATTATGATCCCAACTAAAATAGATATGAGTCATGTTCTTTATATCTAAAATTTCATGAACAATTTCTCCAAAAAAAAAAAAAAATTATGAACAAAGTCAGCTTCATGGTCTTCACTAATCCCTCTAGCACCCCACCTTTTGTCGCTTTCAGTGATCAAAGGAAGAATAGCATACCTATAATCGTGCCATTCAACCTGACAAAAGAACAAAAGAGTGATTTCATTAATAAGCATATATCAATTTCCAATTAACATCATGCATGGGTAAAGCCCTAAGATCATTATCATTACTAATTATGTAAGTTTGTTGAGGGTTTAGCTTTGGAACTTCTATCTTAAGAACTCAGCTAAGGGACCAAAATTAAAAGTGAAATACACAACAGATCATATAGTCCAAATGTTCATGAGATGCATTTAATTTGAGATGACTAATTTCCTAAATATGAGAGAGACAAAATTTGATTGAAATTTCTGCTTGCCTCTTATTCATTCCTTGCTATATTTTAATACACTTCTGATAACAATAACAACCAATTCAAATAATTCAAACAGTTGTAACAATTGGCTGAGTAAGATAACAACAATATCCTACAACCAACCTAGTCACCTAATCTCTCTAACATAGATTGAAAGAATGCGGCTAAAAGATACTTTGAAAATATGTCATAACACAAGTTATGAGATTTCAGCCAGTCACATTTTGTATAAAAACCAAATTTTTTAACAGCAAATATGATATTATTGTTATTATATAATTTGTTTTATGCTAAAACAAAGCAAATATGATATCAAGAATCAAAAGAAGACAAGGATAGAACTTAGAAGAAAGCATAGAACTTAGAAGAAAGAAGAATGGGGACATGAATGATACTTAAACTGGCAAATAGTTTTAAATCTGTAATAGGCAAACTAGTTGTTATTTATTTATTTAACTATTTATTTTTTAATCACAATAAAATGCCATTACCTTACAAAACTTGCCTTGATAAATATTGATGTAATTGTAACAAAAGAAATTTTAAAATTTAATTATAAAAATGATAATTACCTTTCGAACCCTTGTAATAGATAAGCCTTTGCTAACAAGTGTATCTGCAATCCACCCTCCAAAATTTGTAGAGAATGCCATTGTAAGCCAGGGCAAAACACAAACAAGCCCCAAGTCTGTAAGATTGAACTTCAAGACCTAGGAAGGGATGAAAGGAAATATATTTACCCTGTCAACACCATCAGTATTCTTTGGAAATGTTAATAACACAGTGCAGAAACGAGTGTCATGTGCTATGTAGAGGGGTTTTCTCTATGTTTCTAGTTAAAGAAATTGTAGTAATCCCAATCAAGAGGACCCACTGTAATCTTGCTAAATTCAACAACACTTGCTTCTATGCTAGAAAAAATGTATCCCTTTTGACTAAGAAATTTATTATCATTAGTGCTCTAAATTAAATCATACAATCAATAGAAATCCCCATAAATCTGAAGCTGGAAAAAATTACCCATTTTACGAAGTACAAGAAATTTGTGGAGTCACCATAACTGATATTGCTCAGCCAGATCAAACCCTATCGATGAAATATAGACCACTATAGTAGAAGTATAGAACAATTTGATTCGATGCATACAAAAGAGAGAACTCACCTATCAAAAAAGAAAAAAGAAAAAAGAGAACTCACCTCCTTGCGAAGTCCGATGTAGGAAGCAGTGATTTTAGGGATTTTCGATGAGAAAAAGGCTAGTATCGTCAGAATTGAAGATCCAGGCTAGTGGTTGTGCCGTGAAGAGAGAGTTGTGGAGGCGAGAGAGACACCGGTTGAAGTGGGAGAGAAAGAGAGAGAAGAGAGTGTTTTACTGAAAAGTGAAGCTAAAATGAAAAGAAAAGTGAGCACACAGATTGCCAACGTGAATTGGTGAGATGTCAAAGACTTAAACCATTAGATTTAATCTATGGCTGAGGATAGAGCTATTGCACGGGATATGAATCCATGTGGCCATGTCTTCACCCTTCTTTCATATGATTGCTTTATTTATTGGAATTAACGAAACTTTGAAAGATTCTTCTAAAAAAACAAAAAAAAATGTGACTTTGAAAGATGTGATTCATTTTTTTCTCGGTGATAATCTGTGATTTAGTCTTCTTAACTAGTAACGCTGGTGTGACAAAAAATTTCATAACTTTTGTCACAACTCGTCTTATATGTCAAATTGTGAGCGGTAGAAATATGAACCCCATAAACTCACTAATTTTTCTCCATCACACACAACTCGCTACGTGGCAAGTTGTGGCAAAAATTGTGAAATTTTTTGTTACACTAACATTACTTCTTAATGCTTGCAAACCCATATATTGGTATATTAAATTCATTTATTGCTTTTATATTATGAATTTAAGATCTATATTGTTGATTAAAAAAATGCTTACAATATTGTACATATTTATTTAGTCTACAATATAAATTTTATATTGATAGTAGCATAATGTAAACTACTAATTTATTAATATTATTTTTTTTTAACGATTGTTAATATTATCTTGATTTTTGAAACATTATAATGAAAGTTGTGATGTAAAAAATGCATTTGAAAGATGGTTCTTATATTTATTTGGACTATTTTAGTCTATTTGTATTACTTTAATATATTTATTTATATTTTAAATAATTATTAAATTAATTATGACGTGATCGCGGTTCAAACTCGATTTAACCTAAAAAACCTTAAATCTCTTCTTTTTATGATTCATTAAACGGTTTAGTTTCAAAACTATGATTATTCGGATATTGTTTTCTTTTTTATGTTTTTTTTTTTGGCCGATTTTTTAAATATCTTTCAAAAGATGTCAAATTATATCTTTCCATATACTTCTCATATTTTACGAACTACGCCAACTTCATTTTTTGCAAAAAACATACGAAAGCCAACTACATCTCAAGATGCTCCCAATTATTTTTTGGCAGTGATTCCTCTAATTAAAACAAATACAATTAATTCCACTTTCTCAAAAAAAAAAAAAAAAAAAAAAAAAAAAACTTAATTCCTAAAAAAAAATTACAATTAACTTATTAAAAATTAGAAAAAAAAAATCATAAGTAATATTAAATTTAGGTAATAATTTTAATATGTAACTAATTACATTTACTTTAATTTTTTTTTTTGACTAATCTATATATATATATATATATTAATACGCAAAACTCAAAGAAAGTTCAATTAGAATTTGAAATTAGAATTCAATTTATGTGAGGACCACACCATAATTATTCACTTAAGTTTGTATCATGTGTCCACTTAAGTTTATTACTCTTTATGCCAAGTGAGTTAATAAGTGCAAAATACTAAGAATCTAATATTAATAAACTATAAAATTAAATAATTAAAAAAACTAATCACATATACTTAATAAAAATCACCACAACAAAGATTATCACACGTTTTATCTTATTAAAAATTGGAAAAAAAAAATCATAAGTATTATTAAATTTAGGTAAGAATTTTAATATGTGACTAATTACGTTTACTTTAAAAAAATAATTTGACTAATCTATATATATATATCTATATCAATAGGCAAAACTTAGAGAAAGTTCAATTAGAATTTGAGCTTAGAATCCAATTTTGCGCAATGTGTCTAAATTTATGTGGGTACACACCATAATTATCTATTTAAGTTTTTTAATCTTTGTGCCAAGTGAGTTGGTGAGTGCAAAATACTAAGAATCTAATATTAATTAACTATAAAATTAAATAATAATAAAAACAATCACATATACTCAATAAAAATCACCACACAACAAAGATCACCACACGTTTTATCTTATTAAAAATTAATCATAAGTAGTATAAAATTTAGGTAAGAATTTTAATATGTGACTAATTATGTTTACTTTAAAAAAATAATTTAACTAATTATTTATATTTGTATGATAAAAATTGTGTTTAATTTTAAATGTATCTATATGTATGCAAGTGTTACATGCTATTTTTTTTTTAATAATTTGACTAGTTATTTATATTTTTATAAAGAAAATTGTGTTTAATTTTAAATGTTTCATGCATTTGCATGGGTTACATATTAGTGTTTCTAATAAAGGCACTTAATGTTTAAATCCTCTTTCCTTATTATAACCATCGAATTTTAAATACATATTGTTAATTTTTTAAAATTAATTTATTTAATTGTCAAGAATTTATAAATAGTTAACGTTACATTATTTCAATTCTCTTATTAAAAATAAAATCTATTACCTATCTTAAAAAATGTGAAGACCCTTTTGAACAATGTTTTTTTTTTTTTGGTTGTTGTTGTTGTTGTTAAGCACTCATATTGGTGAGGTAAAACATTTGAACACTGCATTTGATAAGTGAGTAGAGCAAAAAATTAACCATTGTGAGGAAAAAAAAAATCTCAAAGAGAGAGAGAGAGAGAGAGAGAAGGTTAGGTTGGGAGAGATGATGGAAATGATGAGAGTAGATATCAAATTGTAAAAAAATCTAGTATATCAAGTATATATGTGCAGTCCTTCCGTCCCACATATACCATATATTTAAGGGAGGAATTCATTAATATGATTCTGAGATGTTAGTAGGTCAACCATCAACCCATGGAATTAAATGAGTTAATTTGTTTATATTGGGATGAAACATGCACCCGAAGAATGTATGTTTATATAGGTTATAACTACTTACAAATAATTAAAAAAATTTGAAAAGCCAAACTAGAAGCATATAAGTATCCAAATTATACTTGATAGTCCTGAATAAACATCCGTCCACCGTGGAAGGACGATGACAAAGGATGACACTAAGAACTAGCTGACAGAGGCTTCACCATCGTCCCGCAGTTATGGGGAAGCATTATACAAACACACAAACGGTCTTCAATGCCGTTGGATGATCGTTCTGTCTATTTAATATCCTACATAGGCGTTACAAATCCGGCAATGATCCGACCATTAAAGCAAGGCCAACGGCTAGAAGAAAGGATCTTATATATACCCATTGGTGAAGCCAGAGGACAGGTACATAAAAAAATATAATCTCCAAGAATACTACTCTCTTACAGTTCCTTTCATTACCAGCTATTTTGACTTAGCCATCGGAGGCGTGTAGGCTGACGCCACACCGGTGTCCTTGTCTCTTTTTCCAATGTTTTATAGCTAGGATAACTCGTGGATGGTTTTACTCTGGATGAATCCCTTAATTGACGATCCAGGCATCATCAATTTAGCGCCGTCTGTGGGGACGATTCAACGCGTGATCTGTCCCAGTTAACTTGCAAATCCAGATCCAATCCAGTACAAACCCAGATCCCGCTGCATTGGCCCTACAAATCTAGTTGTTGTCGGCCACTGTGGAAGAACTCACCAGGTAGAACCAAGAGATGAAGCAACGGTTGCTACAGGAAAGTAATCGTGCAAACAGAGGAGACGACAAAGACAGCAACAGATGACGAAACAGTACTCCGGAAGAAGCAAGCTCGGATCTCTTAAGAGAGATGAGGAAAGAGATGGAGGAATTAAGAAACGCTATCAAAGGAAAGACAGACCAAAGCTTGGAGAGGATCGTCCGGAAGATAGACTCACCTTTTATCGTGGCCGTCCAGGAGTGTCCAGTACCCTCCAAGTTCTGTCTACCTCAGCTAGAACCCTTTGATGGGCTGAAAGATCCCTTGGATCACCTGAATACCTTCAGAACGACCCTAGGCCTTCAACAGCCACCTGATGAAATTTTGTGCCGCTCTTTCCCTACTACTCTCAAAGGGGCGGCTAGGGAGTGGTTCAACAAGTTGCTAACATCGTCCATTGATAACTTCGAACAGTTGAGCAATTCCTTTGTTCGTCATTTCATAGGCGGGCAGCGTCCAAAAAGGATTGCCGACCATCTGCTCACCATCAAGCAAGGAGAGAAGGAGACGTTGAGGTCTTATGTGGCGCGCTTCACCCGAGGAATGCTGGAAGTAGATGAGGTAGATGACAAAGTACATCTCACAACTTTCAAAGCAGGGTTGAAGTCCAGAGATTTTGTGGCATCCTTGGCAAAGAACCCCCCAAAGACCATGGCTGAAGCACTGTTGAAAGCACAAAAGTATATGAACGCGGAAGAAGCTCTGGCAGCCATTGATGGAGCGGAAAAGAGCAAAGAAAAGAAGAAGGAGAAAGAGGATGATCGAAGAGGGCAGAAGAGAGATAGAGCAGATCGTCGTAATGACGAAGGAAATAGACGGAGGGAGGATAAAAACCCTCGTCTAGTGAAGTTCACACCGTTGGCGGTGCCTGTGGACCAGATTTTGATGGAAATAAGAGACGAACCTTCTCTTAAATGGCCAAGGCCACTCCATTCTTCACCAAGTTTACATGACAAGAGGAAATACTGTCATTTTCACAAGGATCATGGACACTACACGGAGGATTGTAGAGATCTGAAGGAGCAGATTGAAGAACTCATACGGAAAGGGAAACTACAGCAATATGTCAAAAGAGGAGATTCCAGCAAACACAACCAGAAGGGTCAGCACGGGGGCAATAAGAGGGACGAAGACCAACCATCACCTCATCCACAGAATGCATTAGGGGAGATAAGGACTATTGCAGGGGGACCAACCGCAGGAAGGTTATACAGATCCCTGAAGAAGTCACACCAAAGGTAGGTAAACAGTGTCCACAGTCTACCACCTCTGAAACAAAGACGGACCAACCAGGACATGTACTTTTCAGAAGAAGATGCAAGGGGCATAAGGCAACCACATGATGACCCCCTGGTCGTTATGATCATGATCGAGGGGTTCAACACGAGGAGAGTTCTAGTAGACAATGGGAGCTCGGCTGACATTATCTACCTTTATGCCTTCCAATAGCTACAGCTAGACCAAAAAAGGCTTCGTCCATTTGAATCTCCCCTCATCAGCTTTTGTGGGGACAAGGTATACCCTAGGGGGATAGTAACGCTGTCCGTCACTGTCGGTTCATACCCCCTCCAGGTAACCAATCAGCATAATTTCTTGGTGGTAGACTCGCCATCGTCCTACAACATGATCATAGGACGACCAACACTCAATCGTTGGAAAGCAGCTACTTCCACATACTGCCTGAAGGTAAAATTTCCAACGGAGCAGGGGGTCGGAGAAATAAAAGGGGACCAAGTGTTGGCACGAGAATGTTACCAGGCCGTCCTGGCTTTAAAAGAGAACCACACGTGGACAATCGAGGAAAAAACGCCAGAGATCGTTGAGAAGCTAGAAACGATAGAGCTGGTTGAGGAAAGTCCAGGTAAGACGACCCAGATAGGGATGGCCCTGAGTCGCGGGGTGAAGGAAAGGATCATCAACTTCCTAAAAGATAACCTCGATGTGTTTGCCTAGAGCCATGAGGATATGCCAGGGATTCCAGCAAGCCTCATTCAACATCGCCTAAATGTAGACCCAAGGAAGAAGCCCGTCAAACAGAAAAGAAGAGTCTTTGCCCCCGAACGAAACAAAGCAGTAATGGACGAGGTAAATAAACTACTTTTTGCCAATTTTATTCGGGAAGTTCATTACCCTGAGTGGTTGGCCAACGTGGTTATGGTCAAGAAAGCAACCGGGAAGTGGAGAATGTGTGTCGACTTCACAGATCTTAATTAGGCCTGCCCAAAGGACAGTTTCCCCTTACCCAGAATTGATCAGTTGGTAGACTCCACTGCCGGACATAAACTCCTGACATTTATGGACGCATTTTCAGAATATAACCAGATACAAATGGCTGAAGAAGATCAAGAGAAAACTGCCTTTATCACAAGTCAAGGGCTCTATTGCTACCGGGTCATGCCTTTTGGACTCAAGAATGTAGGGGCTACCTTCCAAAGGTTGGTGAACTAAATGTTCGAGAAACAGATCGGAAGAAACGTGGAAGTGTATGTTGACGATATGCTCGTCAAGAGCAAAGAAGAAGAAGATCACTTGGACGACCTTAAAGAGACGTTCAACATGCTCAAGCAGTACAACATGAAATTGAACCCCTCTAAATGTGCGTTCGGGGTTTCCTCAGGGAAGTTCCTCGGGTTTATGGTCTCACAAAGGGGAATTGAAGCAAACCCCAAGAAGGTCAAAACCATCCTCGAGATGTCATCGCCAAAGATGGTGAAAGAAGTACAATCTCTCACAGGAAGAGTAGCAGCCCTCAATAGGTTCGTCTCCAAGGCCACAGACAAATGTCTTCCCTTCTTCAAGACTCTAAAGAAAGCGTTTGCCTGGACGGAGGAGTGTGAAGTTGCATTTCAAGAATTGAAGCGATACCTGAGCAACCCCCCACTCTTAAGCCCGTCCAAAGAAGGTGAAGACTTATTCTTGTACTTAGCGATATCTCTTATAGCAGTTAGCGCAGCATTGATAAGGGAAGAAAATAGGTTGCAGCTCCTTGTATACTATGTCAGCCAGGCTTTCTAGGGTGCTGAGGCACGATATCCGTGCATAGAGAAGATCACTTTCGCCCTAATAATGGCCTCAAGAAAACTCCGTCCCTACTTCCAGGCCAATCCCATCATAGTAATGACGAACCAGCCAATCAAGAAAGTAATGAACAAACCCGAGGCAGCTGGACGGATGGTACAATGGGCTATCGAACTCAGCCAGTTCGACATAGAGTATCGTCCACGCACAGCCATAAAAGCTCAGGCGTTGGCCGATTTCATAGCAGAATTCACCATCCCTGAGAATGTAGACGACCAAGAAGGCCTTTGGACGATAAACACTAACGGATCGTCCACCCAAAAGGGAGGCGGAGCAGGCGTAGTTATAATTTCCCCAGAAAAAGACGTCTTGAAGTATGGAGTCCAGCTCAAATTTCCCATAACTAATAACGAGGCAGAGTATGAAGCCTTGTTGACAGGACTAAGAATAGCTCGGGCACTCGGAGTAGAAAGTATAGTGCTTAAGAGCGATTCACAGCTTGTCATAGGGTAAGTTAGGGGAGACTTTGAAGCAAAAGAGACGAGAATGCAGAAGTACCTCAAACTGGCAAACCGGCTGGCAAGTACTTTTCATCGCGTGAAGTTTGTTCAGATCCCACAGGACCTGAATGCAGAAGTTGACGAAATAGCATGAAGTGCCTTAGTGGACCACCAGGGGAAGTCGACCGAGTGGAATATGGAAGAACAGGAATTTTCCAGCATCGAGGAGCTCCAAACTCTCCTCGTACACACGCAATTAGGATGGACGGATCCCATTCTATCGTTCCTTAGAGATGGACGATTACCATCTAGGCCTGAAGAAGCCAGAAAGGTCCAAAAACGAGCCGCCCAGTTCACAGTACTAAACGGCAAACTTTACAAACGGGGTTTCTCCCAACCCTACCTGAGGTGTATAGGTGAGGACGAAGCTAGATACGTCCTGGAGGAGGTGCACGGGGGAATTTGTGGAGATCATATGGGGCATAAGTCGCTCGTGAAGAAAATAATGAGGGCCGGATATTTTTGGCCGACGATGCAGCAAGACGGAGCGGAGTTCATGAAAAGATGTGACAGTTGCCAGAGATATGGGAACGTCCAACGTATCCCTGCAGAAAAAATGACAACCATCTCATCACCATGGCCGTTTGCACAATGGGGGATCGACATCATGGGTCCCCTACCACAAGGAAAGAGGCAAGTGAAGTTCCTTCTCGTTGCAATAGACTACTTCACGAAGTGGGTGGAGGCAGAGGCCCTTGCGACGACCACCGAAGCTAAGGTACAAAATTTTGTATGGAAAAATATTGTTTGCAGGTTCGGAATACCAAGGACGATCATCTCCGACAATGGCCGTTAGTTCGACTGCCACGGGTTTAGGACGTTTTGCTCGAGCCTAGGCATCAAGAACAAATACTCGTCGCCAGGACATCCTCAGGCCAACGGACAGACAGAAGTAACCAACCGAACCTTGCTCAAGATTATCAAGTCCCAGGTGAAGGGGGTAAAGGGAGCATGGCTAGAGGAATTGTCGAGTGTCTTGTGGGCTTACAGGACGACGGCACAAACACCAACAGGCGAAACACCCTTCAATCTGACATACGACACTGAAGCAGTCATCCCAGTCAAGGTAGGGCTTACCAGCATCAGGAAAGAGTTCTTCGACGAACAAGGCAACGACGACCAGCTGAAACTGAACCTTGACTGCCTGGATAAAGTCAGAGACCAAGCCTCCCAGAGAATGGCTAAGTACCAACAAAAGATGGCCGAATATTACAATCAGAGGGTAAAGCCAAAGAGATTCAGCATCGGGGACCTAGTACTCCGAAAAGTAACTCTTGCAACAAAAGATCCAACACAAGGCAAACTCGGTCCGTCCTGGGAAGGACCCTACAGAGTCGTTCATTATTCGTGACAAGGCAGCTACCACCTAGAAGACTTAGACGGAAAAAGGCTACCTCGTCCCTGGAATGTCGAACATTTAAAAAGGTACTACGAAAAAGGAGCCGTAGCTTGATTGTATAATTTGAATTTCGAATTCTTTAACACAAATAATAGATGAGTATTTGGAAGTCGCTATTTTCGACCATTATCCAGCAGTTTGTACACATCGATTGTCTCCTCCTCAAAAAAAAAAAAAAAAAAAAAAAAAAAAAGAGACGATAAGATTCCTTAAGTGGATTTACATCGTCCAAACAAAAAAGAGACGATAAGATTCCTTAAGTGGATGCACATCGTCCAAACAGAGACGATCAGATTCCTTAAGTGGATGTACTTCGTCCAAACTAAAAAGACGATAAAATTCCTTAAGTGGATGCACATCGTCCAAACTAAAAGACAATAAGATTCCTTAAGTGGATGTACATCGTCCATGCTAAAAAGATGATAAAAATCCTTAAACGGACATAGATCGTCCAAATAAAAGAGACGATGAAGTCCCCTTGTATGCAAGGATGACGACGACATTCATCAGACAAACAAAATCTACATAAAAGCGAAGGGAGCATTCAGAAATCCCTTTAAAAAAAAAAAAAGGAGCGCTTAAAGCAAGAATCCTCTAAGTCCACGTGCGGACGAGGAAAACACTTGAACAAAAAAGAAAAAAAAAATCGTTTTTTCTCTCTAAGTCCTTAGAAGGACGGCAGGAACACCCAAATAAAGACATCCACAATTAATGAATAAAGAAGAAAGCAACCCACATAGCATATTTAAAGAAGTGCAAAATGTTCCAAAACACCAAAACATACCAGGAATATTGTTCAGACAAAAGCCCAGAAAAACACATAGGCACCCAAAAAGAAAAAGAAAAAAAGAAAGGAGTGTCTTCAAGAATATAACTAAGTCAAGACGGAGGTGCCTCCTATCCAACCTTGTCTGCCACGAACGGTTCCTCCCCAGAAGGCTGAACCGCCTGGGCCGCCTCGTCCGCTTCGATTTCCTTATCAACAGCTTTGAAGTCCAGGTCCTCCAGGTTGGTTCCAGGTCCGTGCTTCAATAAATATCTCCTTAGCAGTTCGAAACCCTTGAAATACCATTGGAAAAAAATGGTGTTGTACTCTTTAGTGGTCTGGAAAGCAAGGACGGCTTTGGCAACTGCTGTCTTCATCCTCTGGTTGGCCATTGCAAGAAGTTCGTCCTTCTGCTTCGTCAGCAGCTTCTCTGCCTCGAGGCTATCAGTCAGGACTTTCACTTCCTCCTTAGAGGTATTGTGAGCATCCATGGCAGCTATCAAGTCCCTTCGCAGCCCAGAAGCTTCAGCCTCCAAAGCCTTCACTTTGGAGGTAGCCATGACTACCTTTTCCTCGTTCGCCAGGAATTGCATAGTAAGATGCATCGTCTCTCCCAACACCTAAAGAAAAAAAAGAAGGGCCACAATAAAAATAAATAAATAAATAAATAAAAGGAAGGAACTAGCAGAGTAACGGACAAGTTACCTGGACGAGCTTATGAACGTGTTGGCTCACCATCTCGTGGGAAGGCACCTGGGAGATCTCCTTCATTTCTTCAGGAGTCAGGAGCTCATTTGCTCGAGTCATGGCAGCCCCAGCATCTGCCCAAATATTAGAGCCCACCTTCTCCTTGCCCTTATACGTGGTCTTCCGTCTCTTCGGGGCAAGAACTTCCTCGAGAGAAACCGCAGGCGAAGCCGTCCTTCCTTCGTCCAGAGTAGGGGTGGACAAACCCCTTTCAACCACCTCTTTATCTCTCTCTCTCTCCTTGTCGGTTATCCTTAGCGTTTTCTGGCCGATACTTGAAAGAGGTTCATTCTTCTTTGCCTTAATTTTGACGTACATGTCCTTATTAAATTTGCTCGTCATCTTTGCACAAAAAGAGAAGAAAAATTCAAGAAGCCAAGTAGGAAATAAGGGAAAAAGGACGATCATAAGCATATGGACGACTTACGTTTTCTTTGTTCTCGATCGATCGTTTGAAGGATGTAAAGGGAAGGCTCGGGACCTAGGCAATGACGGGCCAACGTGCATGGGTCAATCAGCTCGTCGAAATCGTCGATCGTCCTCGCATACCTGATGGCCTCCCGAACCCTTTCTTCAAACTTGCCCTCAAGATCAGGGCGTACCTTCGTTGGAAAAAAAAAAAAAAAAAGAACAAAAAAAAAGGAGAGAGAGGGACAATCAAAGTCAGCCTGTGTACCAAGAGAGAAGGTTTAAAAAAAAAAAAAAAAAGGGACAAACGCACCAATTTGAGGGGTCTCCCACCAGCGCAGCAACCTAGGGACATTTCCCCAAAAGTCGTCGGACAAAGTCTCCCAACCATCACCTGAGACGAAGAAGTATCTGGACTTCCAATAACGGAAGGACGAGGGAAGATCAACTACAAGACAGGAGCTTCGGTCCCAGGGAACAAACTCATAGTACCCAAATTCTTTGGATTCCTTTAGACGGTAAAGGTGGGTAAACTCACTAAGAGTGATCATGTCCCCATCTGCTATGGTCGTCCAGATCACCATACAACTTATGACGATCCTCCAGGAGTTCGGCATAAGTTTCCCAGGAGTAATATGTAGGTGATCTAAGAGTTCTATAATGAATGGATGGACGGGAAACCTCAAACCGCACGAAAAAGCAGCTTCGTAAAAACATATTTCTCCATGGGCGAAGGCACAAGCCTTCTCGCCCTTCCTAGGTAAACGAGCCTTAGTTTCCCCGGGAAATTGGAATCTATCCCTAAACCTATCAAAGACATCCAGCTTCAAGGTACACTTCTCCTTGAGGGTGTGGAAGGGACGAATAGATGTAGAGGTAGAAGGAATGGACGAAGGAGGAGGCACGGAGGTGGCCGTATCCCTAATAGCCCCGTCCACGGCCACACTAGAAGACGAACCCCTTTCTTGACCACTCATTCCCAACTCCGATCCCATGATTTCCCACCTAAGAACCCCACGGACTGACTTAAACTAAGACAGGGACCGGTGAAGCAAAGGATACAGATCACCTAAGGCTAAGTTAAGACCACTATCCCCTACAGCAAAATCCCCAATCTGTGGATATCGGGTGTCTCCGGAGAAATCTAACAAGCCCCCCAAACAGGCAAAAAGAAAGGCAATGGAGGGAGAAGTGCTCCTAAAATCAGTATAACCCATCATTCAGAAAAAGTATACAACCCCGAAAAAGAAAAAAAAAAAACGGAAAAGAAGAACGCAGTGCAACCAAAAAGAGAAAAAACGCAGAAGGAGGCGAACGTACCTGAAAATAAGGGGAAAACCGGACAGATGGAGCAAAACACACCGTGGCAACAGTAAACTCAGGGAAGTCAAAATACAGAGAAAAGAAGAAATGGAAGTCAGAAGTGTTGAACACAAAAGGAAAGTAAAAGAATAAAAAAAGATGATAAGGGGAAAAAACTCCTTTTTTTGCCTTGAAAAATGCGGGAAACTGAAAAGGCAGTCACCAGAAACAAGAACTGCCCACTGATCAGAAAAGGACACGTGGCCACAACGCGTGCCACGCTGCCACAAAGCCATAAATGCGGAGAACATAACCCCAAGTGTCAGAAAAAAAAAAAAAAAAAAAAAAAAAACCTTTCATATTCCCGCAACCGTCCAGACTCGGGACGATCGCAGAATACAGGGGCAGCTAATAGTCCTGAATAAACGTCCGTCCACCGTGGAAGGATGATGACAAAGGACGACACTAAGAACTGGCTGACAGAGGCTTCACCATCGTCCCGCAGTTATGGGGAAGCGTTACACAAACACACAAACGGTCTTCAGTGCCGTTGGATGATCATTCTGTCTATTTAATATCCTACATAGGCGTTACAAATCTGGCAATGATCCGACCATCAAAGCAAGGCCAACGACTAGAAGAAAGGATCTTATATATACCCATTGGTGAAGCCAGAGGACAGGTACATAAAAAAATATAATCTCCAAGAATACTACTCTCTTACAGTTCCTTTCATTACCAGCTATTCTGACTTAGCCATCGGAGGCATGTAGGCTGACGCCACATCGGTGTCCTTGTCTCTTTTTCCATTGTTTTATAGCCAGGATAACTCGTGGATGGTTCTACTCTGGACGAATCCCTTAACTGACGATCTAGGCATCATCAATACTAAACTAACAAGTAATAGAGTATAAAGAAAGAATATATGTAATAGCGTAATTAACAAATTACCTTTCCAAAACCAATAATTTAGGCCCTATTTGGTACGTATGATTAAATAAGAATTTCAGTATTTAAATACTGAAAACTGTAGCCTAAAAAAATAGAAGTGTGTTTGGTAGGAGTGATTAATTAGGAGTATTTAAATCACAATTCTTAATTTAGGGTGTTTAAACAATGTATTTTGAAAACAAATCAGGACAATTTTTAGTTTTTGAGTAATATTACTCAATGGCATTTATGGAAATATCTTGAAACTCACGAGACCCACGGATAATACAACACACATTATTTTCTTTCTTTTTCCTTCATGGCTTTTTTTCTTCCTCTCCTTTTTTTTTTCTTCTTTTTGTTGTTTTGGTGTTTGCTGTGTTGCTGGTCTTTTCTTCCAAATCATAAAAACCTATTTGAATTTAATCCCTACCAACAAAACAAAACCCATAAAAACAAAACGCAAACCCAAAAAACAAAACCCATTTGAGTTTAACCCCACCCACAAAACAGAAACCAAATTAAACATTTAGAGCAAGCAAACGAGGGACGAAAAGCAACAGAGCAACAGAGGGACGAAGAGAAGGAGAATTGGGTTTTTTGTGAAGAGAAAAGAAAGAGAGAGATACAGTAATAAGGGAAATTTCTCACCCATCAAATAAAATACTACTAAATATACTGTTCATGTAAGATAATTACCTATTTAAAAAAAAAAAATACACACTCATACCAAACGTACAATTATGTTTTTTCATAGTTTAACTTTAAAATATTTTGTTTGAAAAATAGTATCAAACACATTTTTTGCATTATAAATACTTTAAATACGAATTTTTACAATACTTTTTAAACCATATTTTTCACACTATTTTGAACAATAATACTTGAAATCTAAGCCTGAAAAATTGTCCTCTTTCTATCTCTCCAACAAATTCCATTCTAGAGTTCTTTTTCCATCAAATATAAAAGCAAGCAACGTAGTGACTACTTTACCATCGGTCAATATCCTATAATAAATATATCCAAAATGGATGAGTGTCGTTTATTAATTTCAGCCACCCATTCAGAGATAACAAAGTGGTGCCGCTTGCGAGAATCGTGAAAACAACCAAAATGGTTTCGACATACCACACCCTCTTTATAAAATATCAAATTTTGTTCTACTTTCAAGTTTTAACGTCATCACGTGTTACTTACAGATCTTTTTAAAAAAAAAAATTGATCATGACGTGTTGGACCCTATATATATTTATATATAGGCCTTTGTGCCCAGGAGGATTCTGTAGAGAGTAGAGAAGTAGCTGAGAAGTCACACACTGAGTCACGTGTAATTCCTCACCTAACAACACCTTGGCTGCTATATATGTAACGCATCAAGGCACCGCCTTATGTCACACACCCCAATCCTACTACTCATTGTAGTATTGTTACATAGCCCTTCACCACACACACACACACACACACACACCATGGCCTTAGATACATTTCTTTTTAGAGAACTAGTTGCTGCCATTGTTGTCTTCTTTGTCACCCGCTTTTCCATTCGTTTACTCTTCAAAAACCCTTCTAGGAAACTCCCACCAGGCCCTAAAGGCTGGCCTATCGTAGGTGCACTTCCACTTCTAGGAACCATGCCTCATGTTGCTCTTGCTAAAATGGCAAAGCAATATGGACCTGTCATGTACCTTAAAATGGGTACTTGTGACATGGTCGTAGCATCTACACCAGATGCAGCACGAGCATTTCTCAAGACCCTTGATATCAATTTCTCTAATAGGCCCCCAAATGCTGGTGCTACCCATTTAGCCTATGATGCTCAGGACATGGTTTTTGCTCACTATGGACCAAGGTGGAAGTTGCTTAGAAAATTAAGCAACTTACACATGCTTGGTGGGAAAGCTCTTGATGATTGGGCTCAAGTTCGAGTTATTGAGCTAGGACACATGGTTCAAGCGATGTATGAGTCTAGCAAACAAGGTGAGCCAGTGGTGGTGTCAGAATTGCTGACTTATGCCATGGCGAACATGATAGGCCAAGTGATACTAAGTCGCCGTGTGTTTGTGACACACGGTGAGGAGTCTAATGAGTTTAAGGACATGGTTGTGGAGCTCATGACTTCAGCTGGGTTCTTCAACATTGGTGATTTTATACCATCCATTGCATGGTTGGATTTGCAAGGTATTGAGCGTGGAATGAAGAAGCTGCATAAGCGGTTCGATGTGCTATTGACAAAGATGATTGAGGAGCACACAGCTTCTGCTCATGAGCGTAAGGGGAAGCCAGATTTCTTAGACGTTGTTGTGGCTAATCAAGACAATTCCGACGGAGAAAGGCTTAATTTGACCAACATTAAGGCACTTCTATTGGTATAGTTTTTTTTTTTTTTTTTTGCTGAATCTATTGGTATAGTATATACTATATTATCTCCTTTTATTACATAAAATATTCTATTTTTCTTTCAGGTATGCGTTATCAATTTCAGGAAGCGATTCTTTCTGTTTTTTGCCATGCCGTATATGTCTTTTAAAAACAAGACTCACAGTTGGTGGACTACTATTATAGTCACATAACACTTTCTGTATTTTGTTGAAATAATCACATAACACTTGTCAAGATTTTGTTTGACGACAAACGTGTGAAGACTGCATGATAATGACAGTACCATATATAAACTAGTATTTTTTTTTATTTATTTATTTATTTTTTTTTTTATGATCATATAAACTATATTTCTAACACAATATCCTAGGAAAATATTCTATCACGTGATATCCATTATTATTCCATACACGAATTCATAACAATAAAGTTTGGCTCTAACACCCACAGTAATAAAATTAACATAATTATATATTTTAAAATTCTAATTATTGGATTGTATATTTTTTATATTTTTAATGTATATTTTAAATTTCATGTCAATCAAATGTTATTTACAATTCGATTCATAAATTTATTTTTTATGCATAATTTTATATTACAGCAAACTTAAAATTTGAACATTTGCTAATAAAATAGTTATAAATATTTGATTATCTAGAGATTTTGTAAGTATAAAGGATATGAAAAGAAAATGTAATCTAATGGTAGATTTATCAAAATTCACATTCAATAAAAAGATATTAAGTAAAGTTGGAGTCATTGGCTCCAAAAAAGTTTGGAACCAAACTTTGTCCTATCCATAATTGATGTAGGCATGTCACATTTTTACATATAAAAGAGGATGTAAAAAATATGTAAAATAGTAGGTGTTAGATAATCAAATTCCTAAGTATAAATAAAAAGTGAAACTACACATCATATTTCACAACACATGATTGAGTTGGTAGGCTGTGATTGTTTGATTGGTTATATAATAAAAATTATATTAATTATTGTTTTATGTGAAAGTGATTTTTGCTAATCACAACCTGTCATATCAACATATTATGAAAAATAATTGTAAATTTTGAGTTCATGTTAACTCAACTAATAAAATCTCTTTTCGTCAAATAAGAGATTTGAGATTCAATCCATATTTACCCAAAACCAACTAATGTCTTAGCTTAATAATAAATAGCAATTATTATGAAACAAACACTATAAGTTTGAAATACTATCTATAAAAAAATAAAAGAATATATAATCACATATAAAATCTTTCTATGACACCTAAAAAAAACCCATAAACTCTCTTAATAAAAGAATATATAATCACATACAAAATTTTTCTATGACACCTAAAAAAATCATTAACTCTCTCACACCCCTCCCCCCCCCCCCCCCCAAGTCCCCTCTTTTGGAAAAAGATCATCTTAATTTGAGATGGATTTATTTCAAGGTTCAAATTAAATAATATAGATTTTATAGATATCCAGTGCTATGTTATTTAATTACATTATATGTGTGTGTGTGTAATATTTAATTTGAACCATAAAATAAATTCATTTTAAATTTTAAATAACGTGATACTAACTTAGTGGGCTCAAGTCAACATGTCTATCGAAGGAGAATGTGTTAAATTTTCAATGAATTTATCAATGCCTGTAGACTTTATGTGACCAATTATATATTTATGATATCGTGTCATAAAAATAATAATTTGATTCTTTTATATTATCTGACATTGGCTTAAAAGAAAATATTAAAGTTATTATCAATTGTACTATAAAAGACTTACAAAATAACATAGTAATAAATGTGATTGATGCAATTTCAATAACATAATATAAATAATTTTTTAAATACTTTTAAATTTGACGCATCAATTTATAAGGCTTATAAAATAAAATTTGTAGTGTCTCTATTATCATTGTATTGAATATAACTACTATTGTTTTTATATAAACAAAATAATCTTTTCTATGCTTTCCTTCTCAAAGAAAATTAGTACTTTTTGTCATTTCTCTCATCTTTTTCTCTTCTAAACTAACACTTGTAAAAGATTCAGCCATTTTCTTTCCTCTATTTCTGATGAATTTCTGTATGTTTTTGAAGAACTTGTTCACGGCGGGCACCGACACATCATCAAGCATAATTGAATGGGCACTTACGGAGATGTTGAAGAACCCTAGCATCCTCAAGCGGGCACATGATGAAATGGATCAAGTAATTGGAAGAAACCGACGTCTAGAGGAAGCAGACATAGCAAAGCTCCCATATCTTCAAGCCATATGCAAAGAAACAATGCGAAAGCACCCCTCCACGCCACTAAACTTACCTAGAGTCTCAACCGAGGCATGTGAAGTGAATGGCTATTACATTCCAAAGAACACTAGGCTTAGTGTGAACATATGGGCCATAGGTCGTGACCCTGATGTATGGGAAAACCCATTAGATTTCACACCAGAAAGATTTTTGAGTGGGAAATATGCAAAAATTGATCCAAGGGGAAATGATTTCGAATTAATTCCATTTGGAGCTGGAAGGAGGATTTGTGCTGGGACTAGGATGGGAATTGTGCTAGTAGAGTACATTCTTGGCACATTGGTGCACTCATTTGATTGGAAATTGCCAAATGGGGTTGCTGAGCTAAATATGGATGAGGCCTTTGGACTTGCATTGCAAAAGGCAGTACCCCTTTCGGCTATGGTCAGTCCAAGGTTGTCTTTAAGTGCATATGCTTTTTAAGCTTAATTATATAGAGTCAAGTCATGTGTTGTCCTCATCATCCTAAGCTTTAGCTTAAGGATGTTCTCTATATATATGTCAGTCTAATAAGTCGATCTACTGATCTTCCTTAATTTCTTTTTTTTTTTTTTTTTTTTTTAAAAGTCATGTGGCTTTATGATCAAAATGCTACTTTATCTATGCCTATCTTATTGTAATGTTATGTTTCTTTATGAATAATAAATTTTTAAAAAGTATTGTAAAAATTTGAATTCCTTCTGCTTTTAATTTGAGGACTATGTAAACTTTATATCAACACTCTTTATTGGCAAGAACTTGGGTTCTAGTAATCTCAATTGATAAAATCTTGTCTTTAAATAAGGAAACTGAGTTCAAATCTAAATACAAATCCTGTTGGCCTAATAGTAAAAAGTAATCATACAATATTTTGCCTTGAAAGTTTTAGCTTGTGTTTGGAGGAGTATATATTTTTATTAGACTTTAAAAAATTATATATAAATTAAGGACTAAAATAAGTTGAATAACCTATATATGATGTGTGATTGGATTTTTATATATTGAAGATTCGGGAAATTGCTAGAGATAACTAGTAGCTATCAGCTTGTCAGTCATGCTTTGATGATACCCATTAAAGATCATTGACATTTTTGCCAAAAAAAAAAGAAAGAAAAAAGAAAAGATATTGACTAATTTATTCACCTTATCTAGTTTCGTGGGGGCATTGGTTAATGTTGTGCGACATTCTGATGTCACTTGATGTACAATAACCTCATGGATTTTAACAAATAGTAGAAAAGGTAAATAAATCAATACGCACATATGTAGAGAACACGAGAGGTTTTGAAGTTCGATAAACAATCTACCTCCATGTTACAAGAGAAATCAAATCAACTATATTCAATAAAGATTAAAAAGCCTAATCTTACTTACATGTTACATAGCTTTCATCATGAGTATCCTTTCAACCTCAGAGGAACTATCAAATTATTATGTTTCTAAGAGTCTTCTCTTCTATGAAGTTCTTCTTCTTAAAGTTTTCTCTTTTTCTAAAATTTATTTTCTTGTCATATGGGAGCGTCCTTAAGCCAATATTATCAAACCTTTTACTGCACTATGATACTATGAGCTTTCAAAATCTTTTTCCTCAGTGAACAAGAAATATTAACTACTTTTCTTTGACAATGAATGCATTACTTTTTATAAGAAATAGACTTTCTTTTCAAACTAAAATAGTATTAGTTGTTAATATGAATTATTCTTACATGTACTGATGTAATTGATATATATTTTTTAGTTTATTTAAGTTTATTGACTTATATATTAACACACACACATTGGGGTCAACGTTATTTATATTCATTGCAATCTCATTAGTGATATATTGTATAAATTAATTACTTAAAATAATTGGACAATGCATAATTTTCTCCCAAAAAAAAAAACATTCATAAAATTATAATTAACACATACGAATATAGATTTTGTATTATTATTATTATTATTATTATTATTATTATTATGTACTTGTCATATACCTAAATGATTATTGATTAAAGATAGGTTAATTTCTCAGTATTAGCACAATTTATCAAGTCAAATAAATTAACTTTTTATAATACATATATTGAGTTATAAAGCAATTAATTTACATTTTAAATCATTTTATGGTACTCTTTTATATTGCAATATATACTAGAAATATAGTGCGTGTATATAAAGAAGAAGAAAAAAACTTATTATGCTTTTATTAAACTTTTTTGATTTTTTTTAAATCCAATATGTAAATTCCAAAGGATTTGAAATGATAGGTGATCTCATATTAAACATGATCCAAATTTATCCCAACTAATCATGTTAAAATAATTCATATATATATTTAGTCAAGACACGTTAAAGACTCGAATCCCTCTTTCCACTTAAAATGTGTAAGAAAAAAAAAATTCAAATCGAGGTATAATCCATGTAGGGTCCACGACTTGTTGCTTCACTTTGTGCTTGGTTTCTTAGGCAACTATGAACAAGAGGGTCCTCTTTTTCACCTATCATCCAAGATCACCACGTTCCACACACCTACCACAATGTGAAGGTCAAAAAACAAACCGCATTAGTAAATGAAAGGGTAATTATTAATGCACAAACAATATTAAATATATAGTACACAATTTATTTTTAGGTAAACTATATATTTCATTTTTATATTTTACAACATATTTTAATTTAATCCCTAACTTTTCAATTGTTTTAATTTGGTTCCTAACCTTATAGTACCGTATCAATTTAGTCTTTGATGTTATTTGTTGGATGGAAATTGATGACATAACAAACAGCCAAAATAAAAAATTAGTTTATTATCACATCAACTAAAACTAATTTTTTATTTTGACTATTAGTCATGTCAACAATTTTCATCTATAAAATAATAGTAAAGACTAAATTGACACGATATTAAAAAATTAAGGATTAAATTAACATAATTGAAATTTAGAGACTAAATTAAAATATAATATAAATGATACGAATCAGATACATCATTGACCTTTTTTTTTTCTTTTTCTTTTTTTAATTGATATGCGTATTCCACATTTAGTGCCAAATAAACATCGCCCACCGTGTAAACTTTCTTCTCTTGTATTCCCTGAATAAAGAAGAAAAAAGTACCCAAAAATTAAGTGGAGAACCAGCTAGCCCTTCTCATTGATGTTTCATTAAATAAAGGAGACGAAAGTCGACCCACATACATGAATCTGCCTACCAGTCTACCACACTAGTTTTTTTTTTAGAGTAAACGGCAGCGCCTACCTCACTTGTTGGACTATGGAAGATTAGGCTAGAATCGCTAGATCCTAGATCAGGTTACTTAATGTTGACGTGAAATCACTTATGGAAATCTTATGGTTGTTTCTTTGTAAGGCAAGCCATAAATTTAGAATTAATAAAGTATTCAGTGACAACCTACTACGTTTGGAAAGAAGCTGTTTGTTCCTTGATACATTTAGAATAATAGAATATGTTATATGTGAAATGTGTAAGCATAAAGTTTTACAAATTAAGAAAACTTACTGAATTTTTTAAATCATTTCCATAGTGACTAATATTTGATTGTATATTATTTTGGTATTTCCTTATATATCAACAACTAATATTTGGAAGCAAAGGCTTTTTGAAGCTGGTTTCCAATTTGCTAAAAATGTGGACATTCAGGAAATTTGTGGCTTTGAATGAGCAAAGTCCTGCCCCATCTTCAGTGGCTCTGGTTATTTATGGCATTTTGTCCACCCTATTTGACTTTCGTAGAGTTATCTTTTTCCATGTACGCATGCAAAATAATAGACTTCCACATCTTTAAATCTTTTAGCAAAAAATGTCATAAATATTGATAATTTTTTTGCTTGAATTGCATAAAGTTCTTGTTTCTTAGAACAAACTCTTCTCCAAGATGTAATTTCTTTTTCTTTATCTTAATGAAATTCATAGTTTTCACATAAATAAATAATTAAAAACAAGTAAACCCAATATTATTACCTAAAAAACTCCATATGTTCAACCCATATGTTTTGGTTATTTTCTGATTTTTATTTTATGATATTTGTGATCTTTTTTTTTTTTTCTCTTCTTTTTTCTTTTTTGCTGATAAAGGTGAAACATCTACCAATGCAATTTTTAATAATATTTTAAAATATTTCATCTCATTTTTTATTATTAACATTGAGATATTACGAGAAGCCAAAAATATCTAAAACCATGCTATAAGGATTAACCAACTTTTATGTTTGACTTATTTATTTTCATTGATTTATTTTGTTTAAAAAATAAACTGAACAAAAATAATTGTACCTAGAAAAAAAAAATACAGTTCTAAAAACTATACATAAGACAAATAATAAGCTAAATTGAACAAACTCTTAAAGTTCAAACTAATTATGCAACCAACTATTCTATGGCAAAACCACAATTTGCTTGGACGGCCATAATATCAAAATATACACACATACACACACACACACACACACATATATATATATGAAAATTTTATGGTTTCTATGAAATGAATTATAACATTTTAAGTTTGTATTGAAAAACTGCATTATAATACTCACTTAACTTATGAAATTAGTTTGACATTTTTATTGTTTCTATAATATATTTATAGCTTTTTTTTTATGACATAATTTTTGCTTCTTCGAAGTTTCAGCCACTTAAAATTTTGAATTTAAGAGAAGTATATATTTATTTTAATGGAGAACTCATAACTTTGGAGGGAGGGTCAAAAACAAAAAATTAAATTTTAGTTTTATTAATATCAAGAATTAGCATTTTTTTCAAAAGATGGGGCATTATTTTTTTTTTTTTTTTTTGAGAAACCGAAAAGGGTGGCTCACGTGTGATATCACAGCCGACCACACCCCACAGATACATCGCCTGTGAGTATCACCAGCACATAATGGTGCCCGCGACTTGGACTCCACCCATGCACTTTGTTTTTTTTTAGAAACTAAAGTCCAAACCCCACACCTATGGGGTATGAGGACTCGAACCCGTGCCTGGCACAGCCATCAAGAAGGGGACAACCACTAAGCCACACTAGCTGGTGGTGATGGGGCATTATTGGATGTCCCCGAAGGGACAAAAGATGGGGCATTAGCTGTGACTTTCAGTACTACAAAAAATAAATGAGCCATCGCTTCCTCGACTACTAGTCAAAAAGAGCATATTTATGTGTAGATGAAGGCATGCATGCTAATGCTATTCCTACCCGTCTTAACACAAATTTTCCTTCCATGACTTTTATAAATTTATTAATAAATAAGTTTTATTATTATTAATAATAATAATAATAATTTTTTTTTTTAAAAGTGCTGTCTTGTTGTCTCCCACTACCTGAAAGTGAAGGCGCAAAACAACCAAAATCAATGATGGCTGAAATAACTTTTATTTAATTTTGTAGAATTGAATCATCCAAATATATGAAGAGTAATTTACGTTCATAATATTTTGACAAAAATTTTATAAGTCATAATAAATTTTAGTTAGAAAATTGTTATTGATAGATAATAACATCACTCATAAATCAATGTCAAGGGCTCCAATCCAGGGAAAATACTTGGGTACTATTGGAACAGATTAAATGGCTACAATGTATTCTAACTTCTAAGCATTTATAGCCATTTGGTCCAGTAAATGTCAAGAGCTTCATAACCTAGTTATTACATGGCTGTACTGTTTCCAATAAGAGGATAATCCATCATCTGGGCATGTGAAGCCATTTGGTCCAGTCGTTTTGATCGTCCCTGTTGGCTGTGTCCTTATGTCCAGAGGCAAGATGAAGTTACAGGACAAGGTCCCATTGTCACAATTTGGCAGAAGGGACCATAAAAGAACTGTCACTTTTTCTTTTGCTTTCCCTCCTGCACACGGGACCCCTTTCTTTAATTTTCACTTATTGCGAGAATAGTTGCTTCTTTTTTGTCCTTATTTATGTGGATTGGAATAATGTTTATTTTATTGAAAATTAAAAATAAAAAAAAAAAAATTTTTAATTACTGTTTACTTTTAAAATTATTGTTCATTTGCACAATTTATGTTCTATGAATAATGTAAGAGATGCTGAGCTAAAAAAAAAAAAAGGCAAACGCAACAGGACGCAAACGCCAATCCAAACAAAGCTTTTGTCTTCTACTAATAAATGTAAGTTTGGATTGCGTTCCAAGCACATCACGTTTGGTGTTTGTACGCTTGGTGTTTGTGTTCAGTAGCTGGATCCCATATAATATTCATAGAACATATCTGTACGAAAAAATACAAATTATGCATCATTTAAAAAAATGTTCATGGACCCACAGACATTATTTATTATTTAAAAATTATTTTGCTACAATATTTTTAACAATAAGTTTTTAATTTTTAACAATAAGCGGTATTCAAACAGACCTTAATTCTCATTAGCATACAAAGCCTTTGTAGCCTATAAAATAAATATAGTTTATAATAAATCATAAATTAACATAGAAAAAGTACTAAATAGGAAAATCCGAGAATAATTTATTATATATATATATATATGTGTTGTGGGGCCCAATAATTTAAGGACCAAGCCCAATCGCTCCTGGAAAATCCGAAGGCCCAATCCGAGGAGAGCTGTGACCCAAGCTCTACATTACCGAGCACAAAACAACTTTGGAAGGCAGCCGAGGACAGTTCAGTCCTCGGCAGATCCAAAACCCCATCGGAATTAAGGGGTAAAACTGGTATAGGGACGAATTCGTAAGGAGATCCAAAATATCTTGGAGAAGTTACCCTTACTACCCTTCCAGATAAGACCCAACACATGACAGAGCCGTACTCTGCAGCCTTATCAACCATCCCCAACAATTCTGGGATTAGACGGATGGGACAAGTATCCGTCTTGCAAAGATTGACCCTACACGTGGACGAAGGACAATTAACGCAGAGGAGTATAAAAGAAGAAAATAAGTAAATCTAAGAGGAGGCCCATCCCACATCCGAAAAAGAAAGACTACATGGGGGAGAATCTCTTAAGAACATCGGACCTCACTGAAGAAAGTCTGTCGTCGAATAACCGGGATAAGGCCTCAATGGTCCTCGGATTGACTCCGAGGAGTCCCATCCCATAGGGTGCGATGCCTTAGGGCTAAAATGTTCAAGCCCAACTCCTTTTTCTACATGAATTCCTCTAAAACCAAGATCGGGCACCGCCCCGTGACCAACGGCTAGCTTTTCAAGCCCACTCTCTACAAATCATATTGTGAGGGATCTTTCATGCGTGAGCCCAACATCCTTATTGGGCCGCCAGAGAATCGTGTCCTTACAATTGGCGCCGTCTGTGGGGAAGCTTGCGCGTTGGCGCAGGTGGCGGTGGAGTCAGCTCTCTAGCAAGCAGAAATTTCTGGGATTTCCCCCGTCTCCGGCGACATATAGTTGTTGCTCCGACGTAAGCTTCTGCTAGGGGCTACGCCTCGCAGTGCTAAGGGCGCGGGCGTCTCTAGGGGCTTCCAGCCTCAGGCCAACTGTCCCCGCCTTGGTGTAGGGGCTGGTGGTTGAAAAATAAAACAAATAAAAGAAATCTTATAAGTTTTGGACAAAACCAAGGCCTTGCATGGTCCACAGACTCAAGCCTATGGGGAAACCAAGTACATAAAAGAAATCTTATAAGTTTTGGACAGAACCAAGGCCTTAAATGGTCCTCGGACTCAAGCCTATGGGGAAACCAAGTACATTAAAGAAATCTTACAAGTTTTGGACAGAACCAAGGCCTTGCATGGTCCTCGGACTCAAGCCTATGGGGAAACCAAGTACATAAAGAAAATCTTATAAGTTTTGGACAGAACCAAGGCCTTGCATGGTCTCGGACTCAAGCCTATGGGGAAACCAAGTACATAAAGAAATCTTATAAGTGTTTTGGACAGAACCAAGGCCTTGCATGGTCCCTCGGACTCAAGCCTATGGGGAAACCAAGTAACATAAAGAGAATCTTATAAGTGTGGACAGATCGGCCTTGCATGGTCCAACGGACTCAGCCTACTGGGGAAAACCAAGGTACAGTAAAGAACTCTACAAGTTTTGGACAGAACCAAGGCGTTGCCACAGTCGGTCCACGGACTCAGAGCCTATGGGAAAAGCCAAGTAATAAAGAATACTTACAAGTTTTGGACATAACCAGGCTTGCATGTCCTCGGACTCAAGCCTATGGGGAAACCAAGTACAAAAAAGAAAAATTACAAGTTTTGGATAGAACCAAGGCCTTGCATGGTCTCTCGGACTCAAGCCTATGGGGAAACCAAGTACAAAAAAGAAAAATTACAAGTTTTGGACAGAACCAAGGCCTTGCATGGTCCTCGGACTCAAGCCTATGGGGAAACCAAGTACAAAAAGAAATCTTACAAGTTTTGGACAGAACCAAGGCCTTGCATGGTCCTCGGACTCAAGCCTATGGGGAAACAAGTACAAGCCTAGGCCTTGCATGGGGGACTCAAGCCTATGGGGAAACCAAGTACATAAAAGAAATCTTACAAGTTCTGGACAGAACCAAGGCCTTGCATGGTCCACGGACTCAAGCCTATGGGGAAACCAAGTACATAAAGAAATCTTATAAGTTTTGGACAGAACCAAGGCCTTACATGGTCCACGGACTTAAGCCTATGGGGAAACCAAGTGCAAAAAAGAAAAATCACAAGTTTTGGGCAGAACCAAGGCCTTGCATGGTCCTCGGACTCAAGCCTATGGGGAAACCAAGTACACAAAATAAAAACTGTTACTAGAGCATTAAAATCCATCCGAAGAGAACTTCTCGTTAACAGTTGGGTCAATCCTTTAATTGCACGGGTTCCACGGTCTACCCTCAAATCCCCAGTGCCAAAGGGGCTGATACGATACGGCACAGTATGTTACCCCAAGGGCACGATCCAAGTCCGTCGCTGCTCGGCTGCTCTCTCGGATATTCGTCTAGCGTGCATCACGCAACACTCAGCAGCTATCTCGGTTAGTTCCATGAATTCAATCTATTGAGGATTACCATTGTTATACTTGATAATATTTGCGAGTTTAAACTAATAAGGGTTTGTATTAAAGTGTTCTTTCGCCCAGAGTATTGTTAAAGGCAGGCTTAGACTTAATATTCAGACCCAAAGTGGTTGTTGCAAAAAAAAAAGTATGTATAAAGAAATAAACGCATCTTTTATTAAGACAAAAGAATAGTACAGTGTATAATAAAAGCTGAAACCAGCTTACATTAGAGTTAACTGCGTAAGCAAAAGAAAAGTACAAAAGAGTGAAGATGATGCCGAGGAGATATCTCAGAGGAGAGGTTGGCTACTGTTCCAAGATGTCGTCTAAGGAAACTATTCCTCGACGCTTCTACATGCCCATAACTCAGGCAGCCAAAGAACCTGACCTCAGTCTAACACCATCTACAGAAAAGATGCAGGGAGCCGGAAGTTGGGAAGCCCCTGCAGAAATTTGCCTGCTACAAGGCAGACGGCGCTGATGGCGGAAATTCCGTCTTCGGGCATACCAAAAATCTGGCATGACCAGAACCTGCTTCGGATTTTGACTAAAAGAGGGAGAAACATCCTTTCCCCTCTCTCGAACTGAAATATTCTCTTGAGTCTACGCCTCCTTGGCCCGTACCTCACTATCTGGAATCTCAAGAAGACACGGCGCTTTTGTGGCGGAGAGAGCTCCTTTGCCCCAATCCTTGCCTCAAACATGATGTACTGAGAGAGGAGACTGAAGAATTTGTGCGAAGGTAAAGCAACTCTCTCTCCTATTTATTTAAAAGATGAGGTGATGGCATTTAATTCACGCAGCGTCCCAAGGAACGCTGCAGACAAAATGTCTCCGGCTCGATTTCCAATGCCGTCTGCAACCCTGAGATTAAAGGAGCCTCGTGAAGGCGCACCTCGAATACTAGGACGCCAAAAAGTACCGCGTGACCAAAGACTACGGAAATGCCTCTAAATCTGTGGGCCTAATAAATTCGCGGCCCAGGCCCGTTCAGCATGGAAGCCCACGGACTATGACCCACACCAAGGAATAACCTTCGTCGAGGACAACTACTTGCTCGGCAGATTATGAGACACCTGAGGAAAGAGCATAAAGTTTTGGACAGAACCAAGGCCTTGCATGGTTCACGGACTCAAGCCTATGGGGAAACCAAGTACAAAAAAGAAAATATTACAAGTTTTGGATAGAACCAAGGCCTTGCATGGTCCTCGGACTCAAGCCTATGGGGAAACCAAGTACAAAAAAGAAAATATTACAAGTTTTGGACAGAACCAAGGCCTTGCATGGTTCACGGACTCAAGCCTATGGGGAAACCAAGTACAAAAAAGAAAATATTACAAGTTTTGGATAGAACCAAGGCCTTGCATGGTCCTCGGACTCAAGCCTATGGGGAAACCAAGTACAAAAAAGAAAATATTACAAGTTTTGGACAGAACCAAGGCCTTGCATGGTCCTCGGACTCAAGCCTATGGGGAAACCAAGTACAAAAAATTATTATTATTACAAGTTTTGGACAGAACCAAGGCCTTGCGTGGTCCTCGGACTCAAGCCTATGGGGAAATCAAGTACAAAAATTATTATTATTACAAGTTCTGGACATAACCAAGGCCTTGCATGGTCCTCGGATCCAAGCCATGAAGGTAAGTATTACTGTTTATTGGTCTGCCTTATCGTGCCAAGCATTTCCATTAAGATTATGGCAACATCTTTTTATTATTAAGTATTTTGGTCTTAGTCGTCATTGATTTAGATGCGGTATTGTTGAGCCGAGCAGCACTTGCAAATTTATAAAAATAAAGAGACAGAACATGCAAAGTGAAATAGAAACAACTTTTATTGATATGAAAAATTATTACAAAGTACAAAAAGAGGCTTCAACAAGCCTATACAAAAGAGGGGCTGCCGAAGCAGTACTAACATCCACAGTACAGATAAGCAAATGGTCAAGCGCCTTTTAAACTTGTCTTCAAAGTCTCTCCACTCTCTGCCTCATTGTTGCTCATACTAAAAGAAGAACTCACTTCAAAAAAAAAAAAAAAGAAGAAGAAGGAAATAGTAAGAAAGAAATCAATGAAGAAGATGGAGGAGATGAATGAAGAAGATGGAGGACATGAGTAAGAGAAAGAGGAGAAGAAGAGGGGGAGAAATGAAAAGACAGAGAGAGGAGCAAAAGAGGGAGAAGGACAGCACCAAGGCGGAACTGGTGCTGGGAATACTATAAGAGGAAGACGGAGGGGGGCACCAGTGAGCAAAGAGAGGGAGAAGCAGAAGCACTTCGCCCCTGCCTCAGCCCTGACTCCTAACACACTGGTGCCATGTTAGGTACGCTCGTGAGGAGCCGAGTGGTGCTGATATTGGGTGTTCTCGACTCAGCCACGCCGAGAATTCGACATGACGAGCCCCTGCTTCGGATTTTGGCTGAAAGAGAGGCGGGACAGGTCTTAAGTCTGTGCCACCCTTGCCCCGATCGAGCCATTTCAAGCTTTATCGGAACATGGTGTTTTGAGGAGGGGCATGGTTCCTTCATCGTTCGTTATGGTGGGCATGTACTGATATGGTGTATAACAAACGGGTTAAGCAGGCGCTAGAGGAGGCTACGGGTTTCAGATCTCAGAAGGAAGGAGAGGAGTCTGCACGAAAGTGATGGCCTCCTGCTTGCCTTCTTATAGGAAGGGCAGAACAGAGGGTATTAAATGCATTCAAGTTTCCCAAAGGAATCTGAAGAAAAAAGAGGCGTCCGTTCCATTTCCCCACCTTATCAGATGAGCAGCCGGACATAAATGAGCCTCGTAAAGAGGATTCATTAAGGGCGCGTCTGGGACAGCCAAGCGGCAGGAATAGATCGCGAGCAGATTAAACGGAATCCCTTGAAAACCGGCTAACTTCCTGGACAGGTGGAAAACCGCTCATATAAATGCGGGATTGAACTAAGTAAGCCACCCCGGGTTCGCCAAAACCCTCCTTCCCAACCCGGAAGTCGGATAGAAGGGTTTTGAGGGGCTATTGTGGGGCCCAATAATTTAAGGACCAAGCCCAATCGCTCCTGGAAAATCCGAAGGCCCAATCCGAGGAGAGTTGTGGCCCAAGCTCTACATTACCGAGCACAAAATAACTTTGGAAGGCAGCCGAGGACAGTTCAGTCCTCGGCAGATCCAGAACCCCATCGGAATTAAGGGGTAAAACTGGTATAGGGACGAATTCGTAAGGAGATCCAAAATATCTTGGAGAAGTTACCCTTACTACCCTTCCAGATAAGACCCAACACATGACAGAGCCGTACTCTGCAGCCTTATCAACCATCCCCAACAATTCTGGGATTAGACGGATGGGACAAGTATCCGTCTTGCAAAGATTGACCCTACACGTGGACGAAGGACAATTAACGTAGAGGAGTATAAAAGAAGAAAATAAGTAAATCTAAGAGGAGGCTCATCCCACATCCGAAAAAGAAAGACTACATGGGGGAGAATCTCTTAAGAACATCGGACCTCACTGAAGAAAGTCCGTCTTCGAATAACCGGGATAAGGCCTCAATGGTCCTCGGATCGACTCCGAGGAGTCCCATCCCATAGGGTGCGATGCCTTAGGGCTAAAATGTTCAAGCCCAACTCCTTTTTCTACATGAATTCCTCTAAAACCAGGATCGGGCACCGCCCCGTGACCAACGGCTAGCTTTTCAAGCCCACTCTCTACAAATCATATTGTGAGGGATCTTTCATGCGTGAGCCCAACATCCTTATTGCGCCGCCAGAGAATCGTGTCCTTACATGTGTATATATTAAAAGGATTCAGAAAGTTAGTTATTGCTTTTTTCCTGTCAAAAATACCCCTAAATTAATTAACCAATAACTTTAAAATGGAGTTAAAATAGTAAATTGACAAAAATAATAAATTCCTACTTCTACGTTAAAATGCCTTCCTGCTTCTAATAAACTCCTACTTTTAGGTTGATTTTAATTCCTACTTCTACTCACTATCTTCTTACAAAATAGGATTACTCTTTTGTTAATTTTAAAACTCCTCCAATCTACAAAACGCACCCCACGTTTTTTTTTTTTTTTTACTTCATCACAATGTATTTGTTTCTTCTGTCTTCTTTTTTTTTTTTCAATTTTTTTTTTTAAATTTCTTTACACCCTTAGTTTTTTTTTTTTTTTTTGGATTAGAAAAAGTAGAAATTTCAAATTATAATAAATGCAAATTATTAATGTTTACCCAAAAAATAGAAGAGTCTTTGAGCACGCGCGTATATTTTATGTGCATCAAATGTCTTTATTGAAAATATTAGCACGTGTCGGTTGAGTTACAAAACTTTTGAATACACTGTTTTATTTAATAATTAAAAAAAAAACCTATAATAATTTAGTTAAATGGCCTTTTTTTTTTCTACTTTTGCCACATGCTTTCTTAAAATAAAATTTTTATAAAAAAATTCACACTCAATAGACTCTTTATTTGTTCTCTATTTTATTTAAATGTCTATTTATTCTTTCTTTTTTTATACACATTACACACGCAAGCACTTTCTCATTTTCTCCTTTTTCATTTCTTAGTTGGATTCTCCCATTCAACTCATTATCTTATACATTTTATATATAAAATATGTCATCCCTCTCATATTATATATGGTCCACAATTGTATGAGATCCATATAGTGTGAGAATGATGATGTTATGTTAGATGCATTAGATACCTTCTTTCTTTCTTGTCATTTCTCTTTCACTCATGATGGCACAAGGATGAGGATCTATTGACTTCAAAGGCTAGTAGGTGGAATGGGTTTGATGGTAGCTTAATGGAGCTCGAATGGCACAGAGATAAGACCTTGGTACCCCTCGGTCTTCATGTGACTAGGAGGACTACTAGTCTCACTAAAGATTAAGAAGCTTGCCCTCTCTCACCACCATGCACCCTTAGCACGATGGTTACTTCACAAGTATAAATGCTTGTAGGGTGTGGGAGACAAGAGTTGGAGTTCAAGTTTTCAAAAAGGAGTTTCACACGCTTATACAATTATATTAGTCTAAAGTAGAATTCTATTTTAGAGTAAAAAAAAAAAGAGCTTGCCCTCTCCTATGCTCCTTTCAAGTCATCCTAAAGTGAATGATTGAAGTTTTGGATCTTTGAAATGTATGGTGAATTCAAATCCGGACATTCGTCCAATATATATATATATATATATATTTTTTTTTTTCTTTTTCTTTTTTGAGTTCAATAATGTTAATATGTTTGACTTTTGTTGTAAAATTTGTATGTACAAATATAATCTTTTGAATGTAGATTAGAAATTGAGTTTGTTGTTTGTTGATTTAGATAATTTGGAGTTCCGATTAGTATATTTGATTTGGGTGAGGGGGTGGGGGGTTGAAATGATTGTTTAATTAGAAGAATTGGTGCTGATGAAGGTAAAGAAAGTACAAGAGAGAGAAAAGGTTACCAGCAAAACAAAAATAACAAAAATATGATGCTTAAGCTAAAGTGACAGACGGAATTTTTCCTACCTTTAGTCACAATCAATTAGGTGACACATAATTGGTGTATCTTAAAGCCACAGGTTACCTTTAGTCACATAATATCAATAGTGATATTTTACTAATTATTATGGATGAGCTCGTAAGATAATTTTTCTAATGTGAGAGTAGTATTTTACCAATCACTCACAGCCATAGGCTTGTGAGAAGCACACTTCATAGGACAAATGTATAAGATATTGTTCACCCAAAAAAAAAAATGCTTAGGGTATTTTTTCTCATGTGGGAGTGATATTTTACTAATCATCCACAGGCTTATGAGAAGCATGCTCCATAAGACTGGTGCAAAAGATAATTTTTCTTGAAAGTTATATTTTACTCATCACAATCTAATTTGAAATTTTTAGTGCCTATAGTACCATCACTAAGTCTGTAACAACAGGAGAAAACCTTTTATTTTTTATTTTGCTGAATTTGAGAGATTGTACCGTTGCAAATTGGAGATGTATAATGACACTTTATTATTTTAAAATGAAAACATGCTATATATTAATTTTTCTTCCATTGCGACCATTAGCCATAAAGAAATTGTATTGTGAAATATGATATTGTATTGATCATTTAATCTAGAATTTTTTTTTTTTTTTTTTTTTTTTTTTGAGAAACAAAAGGCGTGCAATACGAGAAATTGTGGACACATCACAGCAGTATTTTATGTTGGGCTAGCTTTCATTTCTTTTTTTCTTTTTTTGAAAGCGGCTAGCTTTCATTTCATATCTTTTCATGTTTATGAAAAAATAAACAATAAATAAAGATAACTTTTTTCACTCATTGTAATTTGTACATAACAAAAAATGTAATCAATATTGGTTCCAATTGTAATATATCATATCATCGGTTATGAAAGCTATTGTAATTGCATCCCTAATTAATATTACTCATGTGAGCTAATAATCTACATTTTCAAAATCTTAGAATAAGCAAGCCAGTTGTACTTTTTCTAGTCCCCCAAAATGAATAGGCTTTCATAAATCAAACACAAGATGGAGGGGGAAATTTTTTTTTTTTTGGTTGGAAGGCGAGGAGGGGTTGAGAATACTATCATCGATAATAAATGAGATGCTTAATGCATAGCACAAAGTATTCTTTAATTCATAGCGTGCATTGATTTTATTTTTATTTTTTTAAAACTTATTTAGTTTGAAAATTTTAGGCTTAAATGCAAAGTTAGTCCTTTAAATTTTAAATTTATTCAATTAAAGTTTTTTGTCAAATTTTATATGCAATTAAATGAAAAACATATTTTTTTTTCAAAAAAAAAAAAATCTCATGTGAAAAAATCTATAAGATATTTTTATTAATTTTATAGATTATTTTCATGTGAGAAAAATATTTTTTTAATGGCAATTTGTTTTAAAGAAAAATTAGAACTTAGAGAAGTCAATTGAACCAATTGAATAAATTTGAAACTTAGGAAACTCAATTGGACCAAAGTAAACTATAATGAATTTCAATCAAATTTAGAGAGTACAATTTGCATTTTAGCTAAAATTTTACTTTCGAAAGAAAAAAAGAAAAAGAAAAAGAAAAAGTAGAGCTTCAAAAATTATAATTAGTCAAAGTAACAACAAAATGAGTTAGAGAAGCCAAAATGTTTATAGCTTAACTGATACCTTATGTTTCGAACGAAAAATGTTTAGAGTTCAAATATATTCTCCCCTAACTAACCCTTTTATATATATATATATATATATATATATAAAAAGATCATAGGGCATTGCACAGTTGTGCCCATTGCATTCATAAGGGATAGTTATTAATCCCTATTCTCATCCCATATCAGCCGCCAAACTAAGATTTCATTTTTGGGTCCAAATCATAAAAATAAAATAAAAAATTCACTGTTCAAGAATGAGGAATATATTAAGATTGTAGGATACATTTATATATGAAAAATAAAACTAGCATCCATGAACATTAACAAAATATAAATAAAAGATGGCACAAAACAATATTTCAACTAAATCATTTATCAAAATGAAACTCAACGTTGTTTTAAATCCCAAAGATCATCTATATGATTGAGACTTGAGAGACTAGCAGGGTCTAGCACTTATTTCGGCCCTCTACTTACATAGTAAACCAAAGCTCTTACTCAAATGATGATTGAAATTTGAGAGACTAGCAGGGTCTATCACTTACGTCGGCCTTTTTATGTACATGGGAAACAAAATCTCTTACTCAGATGAGTGAACCCGGATTATAAAATATATGTCAGGTTAGACAGAGCAAGAATATTGCAAGTAAAGGTAACATTGAACGGAATTGCGGGACTACTAAATACATGTTACTATGTTAGGTTAGGTGTAACGAAAATATTATGACTAAAGGAAACATTGAATGGAATTGAAGGCATAGTCTCAGTAAAAAAGAATTGAACAACAGTAAACAAAGTCACATAGAAGAGCTGGCCTAGGACAAATAGGAACAAAGCAAAATCATATCTGGACAGCTGAGATTTTTAAGGAATTATAGTTGGTGTTTTGTAGGAAACTGGTTAGAAAGTAGTACAGAATATAGGGTTCCTTTTTTCTTTATATTTTTCTTATTATTATTTTGGATAAACTATGTATTCAATCCCTAACATTTACATTATATGTCAATTTGGTCTATGACCTTTCAAATGTGTTAATTTGGTCCCTAACCTTTTAGTATCGTGTCAAAATAGTCTCTACTGTTAACTGATGGATGAAAAGTGCTGATGTGGCTAACAGCCAAATAAAAAATCATTTTTATGCCACATCAAATGACATGAGTAATGCCACATGGAATAAAAAATAAAACTAAAAAAATTTGGTCGTAAGAATCTGCTTTAAAAGTTAAAATTATAAATAAATAAAAAAATCATTTGAATCCCAAACACCCTTCAAACCAAAACCCATGACAACCCTTCACCTCTACTGCTTTTCAAACCCTAGGAAAAGGGTCACTATGTAGTTGAGACTTTGGCATCAAATAAAGCTGTACAAATAGCATGGGTGACGGGTGCAAGAAAGTAAGAAATTGTTTAAGGAGATGAGGATGGAGGCTCATCCATGCCTCTATCGCCAAACCCACTTACACTGTCGCCTTATTTTCACTCCCATATTTTAGTTGTGTTCACCACATCGTCATTGTCTTTACAGCTTGCATCGTCACTGGGCTTAATGCGTTTTCTCTGTTGGGATGCTAATTGGATTGAGCATCAACGCTAACTAATAGTTCCCTTGCTTTGTTGCCCAAAGCAAAGGACGAAATTGGTCATAAAATTGCATATTTTAAATTTGAGTAATTTTCCTAGTAGATCAACAAGGAAGAATGTTTTTCCTTGGTTTTGAAAAGTGGTGTAGGAGATGGGTTGCCAGGGGTCTTGATTTGAAGAGTGTCTGGGGTTCAAATGATTTTCTGTTTGGATGCTGAGAAAGTGATGAGAATATTCTAGAATTATTTTACTTTATTTTATTTTTTTAATTTTTAAAGCACATTGTAATTTAATATACTGGAGTATTTGATATTTCAACAAATTCTTAATTTTATTTTTTATTCCGTGTAGCATTATGCATGTCATTTGATGTGGCATAAAAATGATTTTTTATTTGGGCTGTTAGCCACATAAACATTTTTCATCTTTCATTTAACGGCAAGGACTATTTTAACATAATACTAAAAGATTAGGGACCAAATTGACACATTTGAAATGTCAAGAACCAAATTGACATATGATTTAAAGGTTAGGGACTAAAATGTAGTTTATCCTATTATTATTTTTCTTTTGATATAACGAAATATACAGTTTCTAAGGGTGAAAAGGGATCATAGGACTTGGGATGAAATAGGGGAAAACTAAGATTTAAATTATTGTTCCAAGGATGTGAACAGTAACCATAAACGGCCTTTTGACTCTTTATGGGGGTATTTGAGGTTGTTTCAAGGATGTCCCAAGGTAGTGAGGCTGCCTCTTCAGCTTGAGACCCAATTTTCCTAGCAATTGGAATCTCAAGTAATATTCTATGTCAAGAGCCATTTGAAATGCATTTTCCACACTATCAACAGATTGTCTAAACATATCCCTTAATATATTAGCTCTTAAACCAATCTTAAATCAAATTATTGTTTGGCAAGGCTCTTCAACAACTTTACCCTGGTCTTACTTTAAAAAGAAGAAGAAAAAAAATTCAAAAAAAAAAAAAAAAAACAAAACAAAACCCTAGCCTTTAACTCATCAAATCAGGATGATAGCATAATCTTCTCTCAAAGTTTAAACTTCATCTCTTGACATGTACCTATGGTGGTTGCCCCAATCTCCTTATATTGTTTTCGACACCAAACCACCACAGTTTTGCCAAGCCTACAAGCTTTTTTTTTTTTTTTTTTGACAGGTAAGATAAAGTTTAAGAAAAAAATACTACTTCTTGGAAAGGAACATGCGGTAGCCAAAAACATACAGTAAAGACTCAAGACAATGCACAAGAACAAAGGGAACAAAGGGAATCTATAAACATCGGGAGAGAGTCACTAGATGCGAGTCCCCAAGCCTACAAGCTTTACTCTCCTGTCATCTGCCAATTCAATGGGCACTATACCCATTGAGTGCTACAAGATCTAATTCCTTTTAGAAAGAAGGTGGTTTGAACCATATGATATAGCTGGTGACATCACAAAGAATGTTAAGATGGAACTTTCAAATTTCAAAGGTATGGTTGGTTATTTTCAAATAGTATTTTGATATGATCAGAGAGTAAGGTTTGCTAAGATGGTGCTTGTATGCTTGACAAAAGTGTGGTGGCCAAGTGTGTTGGAAACGATATGAGGAGATTGAGACAACCACCCATAGACACAAGGCAAGATATGAAGGCAAAACTTTGAGAGAAGTATATGCCATCTAATTAGTGTGATAAGTAGTGTTAACAACTTGCTAACTTGAAACAAGGCAACATGTCAATGCCTGAGTATACACAAATTGTTAAGGAGCCTTGCCAAACACTAGCTCGATTTAAGATAGGGATGATATACAAAGGGAGATGCTTAGACAATCTATTTCTAGTGTGGAACATGCATTCCAAGTGGCTCTTGACATGGAGGAGTACTTGACATATCCAATTGCTAGAAAAATTAGGTCTCAAGCCCCATGGAAGCAACATTTAATAAATCTGTTGAATTGCCAAAAATAAAATAAAAAATTGGTTCTCAACCTTGGGAGGCAGTATTTAAGAAATTAGTGGAGGCAAAACGATGGTGATAAGGCTTCATTGTCACAAATGTTTAAGCAGTCGAATGGGTCAAAACCATCTTTTATTGGACTACTATCTTCATTCTAAAAGAGTTGTGAATTTAGTTGATCAGTCAAATGCTTATTTAAGAAATGGCAATGTCAAAGTAGCATAGGATTTACCTTTTGTACCTCAAAGGGAAGGATAATTGTAATGAAATTTGAGCAAAGCTACAATCTTACAGCATAATATCCGTTTGATAAGTACTATAATTTTATTGATACAAAAACTAGAGCAAGTATACAGGAGTATACAACAGGGGATTATACAATGAATCACACAAACTACATAAACATATCAAATCAATAACAGACTATCTTGCAGCATAATACATCCGAATTGGGTTGCAGGAAATCCAACAAAACCAGGCCATTTTCTTATGCACATTGTAGCTTAAAAAGATTCAATTTTTCAGTACACATAGAAAAAGTAAGTCATACCCACATCACAAAACCATTCCCCATAAAATAAAATCCCATTAATCTAATAATATCTTCCACTTAACTAATTCCACCACATAAAACTTCACTACTAAACTTTCCCAAATAAAATTTAACCCAAAACAAAACCCTAATTCTACAGAGTTAAAAATGAAAGACATATAATCAACAATCAATCCCACGAATTTGAAATACGAAACACATCCACATGCAATAAACAAAAACCCTAAAATTTCAATTCAGTGTCCACATACAAGAAACAAAAACCCTAGATTTCAATTTTTCCAGAAAATAAGACAGCGTATAAGGGTACAAAGTACTACTTATCTTTGGTGGAGACACCATACTTTTCCTGAAGCTTGGTAATCTCGTCCTCCTTCTTCTTGTGATCGAACTTCTTGCTCATCTTGGCTTGCTGGTAGTACAGCACGATGAGGTAGCGGTTGGCGACGTTGAAGCCGGAGAGGTGATCGACGGCGGTCTTGGCGTCGTAGATGTCCTCGTAGACGACGAAGGCGGTGCCGCGAGTGTCCTTGCTGGTGCCGACTCGGATCTGCCGAATGGCGCCGTACTTGCCGAATATGTCGTACATCTCTTCGCTCGATATGTTGAACGGCAGGTTCCGAACGTAGAGCACGCGGTTCACCTCCGGTGGTAGCCGCGTGTTTCCCTTGCGAAGGCTTATGCTCGCCATTGTTGGTTGCTTGGTTTTTCGTTTTCGGCCTTCTCTGGCTGAAGACTCAGCGAGTGGAGAAGAGATTGTAGGATTTGGATTTTTTTTGCTTTTTTATATGTAGCAATTGGGCTTTGGAGTTGAACCCAATCATAACCGACATACTATCCACTAACCAGTTTTTTTTTTATTATTATTATTATTTTTTTAGAAATTAAAAAAATTGTTAGATTGAGGCGATCGATATGACTTTTTTACCTGAGCGTGAGACTTACCCTGTATTACAATCTCCGATAAAGGCATGTTGGCTCAAGTCTTACCACTAGGGCAACCAATTAATTGTTCATAAATTGATAATATATCACAAATAGTGTGTTCCATTTAATTCAATCGATACCCAAGAGTCTCTTTGCCCAATTGATTGCCACTTGGCATTTCCTAGTGTTTCAAAGGAGTCCATCTCACACTATATTTATAAATAAATAAATAAATAAAATTTAGTTTAACCGATAAAGTCTCTTGTTATTAATAAGAGACCTGAGTTTAAAACTCAACTATACCAAAAACCAATTGATGTCTTAATCAAATAATAAAAAGTAATTATCATGAAACAAACGTCATATGTTGACATTCTATTGTATCTATAAAAATAAAAAGCTATGTCACAAATCACCCAAAAAAATAAATCAATGATTCATTTATTAGATGGTTGAAATCCACCAATTATATTCATTGTCACATCAATTTGTAACTTTTATGTTGTAAAATTTCTAATACCTTTGACATTTTCTTTTTAATTTATAGGTTATGTTAGGTTGACATAGACACAAATCGTTTAATAAACATTTATTGGCTTAATTTGAAGATGACTCATTTCAACCCATTTTAAAACTAGACCCAAAATGAAACTTACACTAAACATTAACCTTCAAAAATTCATATCGTGTTCACTAGTTGTGTCAAATATTATCAACCTTATTCATAAAGAATCAACCCAAAATTTTGGGGTATCATACTTGATGAGACGTGTTCCCTTCAATTACAGTCCATAATCTCTACATCATAGTAATTATCCAATGCCTCTGGGAGTACAACGACATAGTACTCTCTCCTTTCACACGATACTAGATCATACTAATTAAATTCATCATGGAATCCATTATTCACGTGAGATAAGGGAGTATTGTGTTACTCTATACTTCAAGAGTACTTGATAATTTTTCACCATAGAGTTTTGGTCCACTGGTGATCCTCATATGAGATTGATCTTGGAATTGAGATAAAGATCCTCTCCATTTGTCTTTGAAAGAGAAATGATCAACTTTTTTTTTTTTTTTTTGAGAATCAAAACAATATGTATTATTAAGGAAGGCTATTCAAATCAGCTTGAATGACAGATAAAGGGTCTGGTAGAACATCTTCCATCCAAGCGGACAAAGGGGAGGATGAGATTGCTTTTCTAGCTAGCGAACGGGCAACCTTATTACATTGTCTCCGAACATGTGTAACTCTAAAACCAGTAAAGCTCGAAGCAAGAAAAATAATATCATTTATGATGTGACCAAAGGGCGCCAATGACATGCTACAGCTATTCAAAAGCTTGATTAGGACTTCGAAGTCTCCTTCAAGGACAATGTTATCAAATCCCAGTTCTAGTGCGAACTCCACAACTCGACATGCTGCCAAGGTTTCCACTTCAATGATTGTGGATGGCAACAAAATGACTTCAGACAATGAGGCCATCACTAATCCATCATGGTTTCGTATGACTACTCCCAAACCAGCTCTATTTTCATGTTCAAAAATTGCGCCGTCGAAGTTAACCTTGTATCCATGTAAGGGTGGAGGTGTCCACGCTTCTACTGATGGTTTCAGTGCTGCTGTTGCTGACGTGGGATCAGGTAAGCAGCCCAATGTGAGTTCACGAGCTCTATCCAGCACTTGTTCCAACGGGATAAAGTGTTTCCCAAGTTTGATATTATTTCTTCTATTCCACAAAGTCCAAGCCACTGATGAGAACAACTTCAGGTTCCTGTTATCTGCACAAATAACAAACATTATATCTAAAAAGCTGTTGCACTATCTGATGGTGCCATGACTCCATAGAGGGGTACTCTGCCAGAAATTCTCCAATTTTGGACAACGATATAAAGCATGAGTTGAGTCTTCTGTGTGCAGGTTACACAACTCACACACATCACTAGTAACCACTTGGCGTTTAAGCAAATTCATCTTGGTGGGCAGCGCATTCTTACAAGCACACCATACTAGATTTTTGACATTCCCTGGAACTTTTAAACCCCAAATCTTCTTCCATAGGGGCTGCAGTGTGGTACCATCAAAGGAGCCAAGTTCACTAGCTCTGCACTGGTTCTACAGAAATTTATATCCCGTCTGAACTGAATACTCTCCGTCCGGGCTAAAAGACCATATTAAAACATCCTCTTGTATAGATTGGGAAAGAGGTATGTTCTTGATGATATTGGCTTCCCACTTGATAGGCCAAAAATGTATTGACCCTTTGTAATAAATTAATTGATTAATTAGCCAAGTTTATTAATTAATCAAATTAACGTGCAATTGCGTGGTAGCACAAACAAATCACTAACCAAGTTAAAGTGCAGCGGAAAATAAATTTGACACATGTGATTTGTTTACGAATGGGGAAAACCACCGAGGCAAAACCCTATCGAGTGATTTTAAGATCACTATTCCCGAGAACCTACTATTATCAAAACAAGTGGTTACAAGTAAAGGAATCTCAGTACCTTATACCAACCTATAGTTGAACATTTACCCCAATACCCAATTGGACTTGTTTTGTAGTGACAATCTCTCCTTTCAATGCACGGCTCCCAGTACGTGACTAACCAATTTGATACGCGGATCCCAGTACGTGGCTTACTCTTTTGCACGAATTCAAGTACGTGACTAACTCCACAGCAACCCTTTGATTGTTGTAGTTGATTTGCAGCAGCTTCACATAGAAACACCAATGAGGAAAACCACCGAGGCAAAACCCCACCGAGTGATTTTAAGGTCACCACTCTCGAGAATCCATTATTATTAAAACAAGCGGTTACAAGTAAAGGAATCTCAATATCTTATACCAACTTACAATTGAACCCTTACCCTAATACCTAATTGGACTTGTTCTGTAGTAACAATCTCTCCTTTCAATACACAGCTCCCAATACGTGACTAACCAATTTGATACGCAGATCCCAGTACGTAGCTTACTCTTTTGCACAAATCCAAGTACATGACTAATTCCACAACAACCCTTTGATTGTTGTAGTTGATTTGTAGCAACTTCACATAGAAATATCAATAAGATCTTCAATGTTGGTGCAAGAGATTTTGCTTGGTTACAAAACCCAAAGGTGTACAAAAAACGCAGCAAGAACTCTTTCTTCTGTAGGAGGAGGCTAAAGTTTCAAAAAGAAAACCTTATGAAGCTCTCTAGGGTTAGGTTTTTCTTTTTCCACCTCCTTTAAATAGGAGTTTAATGGGCTCTCCTATTCCAAATAGGTTTATACAAATCTTGGGTTTTCCTAATCCAATAAGGATTATATAAACTCATAAACAAATAGCCTTTTAGAATTAAAAACGTTGTTGGTTATAGTCTGAATCCCGTAACTCAATAGATTAAGACATGTGTCGAGCTTTAATGAATCTCGACAGATCAAGCTTCTGTCGACAAGGTATCGAGACCTGTAGATTGCACGTTTCTTGAGCAGTTCTTGAGTAATCTTTATGTCTTCAATTTAACCACTTGTAATGATCATCTTGAATCTTCTTAGATTTACCAAAATACAAATAAAGTGCGTTTTGTCAAAGGATATGCCAATTACATAAAAATATGTTCTTAACAATTTCCTCCTTTGGCAATCCGTGACAAAACCACAAGAGTACATTGAATGTCCTAGAATACATTCTACTTAAGATTACAGAATAAATAAGCCCAGTCTAAAAATCTGAACCTTGGAAGTTGCTACAAGAAGAAGGTTCGGAATCTTAACTTGGCTTTAACTTATCTTTCCTAAAAGGCACTAAACAAAACACATCAAGGTACCATGTGGAAAATAATGACAAGTTAAATAAATAAAAAACATGTGTATAAAGAGAGAAAAGAAACAACACATGTGGGATAAAGAGTGAAACACATACATCATCATTAAATATAAAAATAACACATGATGTATGTAAATGGTTACAAAACCAAGAGATACACAACACAAAATATATATATCAATATCAAAGTATACCAAACTAACTATCCCCCTAAGTTAGTTACATCAAGAACTTTCTTCCCTTTAACATGAAGTTCTCCCCCTGAGGAATGACATTCAATTCTCAAATTTCTCCCCCTTTTAGACACGATTGTCAAAGGACATAAAAAGCCAAAAAACTTGACTGGAGATAGACAAAAAAATGATATAGAGGAAACGAGAAGAACAAGGAACCATAGACCTACAAGAAAAAGAAAAACAAGATGCTATGGACACAAAGGAAAAAAAATGCAAAACAAAGGAAAAAGAAATGCATGCAAGGGTATCTTGATCGATCGAGGAGGTGTCGAGAATCTATCGAGAAGAAGCCAACCTAGATGGATCGAGAATCTGTCGAGAATCTATTGGCCAAACAGAAAGTTCCTCGATGGATTGAGAAGCTATCGAGGAGCTCGAGAATGCGATAAAAGAAGCTCAAAGAGCTCAATAGATAGCTTAGCTCTCGATAGGTATCGAGAAGCTATCAAAATTGCTTAAAAACAGTTTTTCAAGAAGAGAAAAACACAAACATGAATGCAATCAAGCATGCTACTCAACCAAAAATCCAAACAACATTTTAATCTCTCAAAAACATCTCTCAACAATAAAAAATGTAAGCACAAAGATCCCAAAACTCACACACACACTTTTAATCTCTCAAAAACATCTCTCAACAATAAAAAATGTAAGCACAAAGATCCCAAAACTCACACACACACTAAACAAGTCTAACTAATTTTATATTTCAAAAACAAATTAAGACAGGTTAATGAGCATACATTAACATATGTATTCCTTGTGATGGCCAAATCACATTGTACCTGCACATGTATCAAGAGTAGCAAAGAATATTACATGTTGTGTGTGAAAAACATTGCAAGATTGCATAAGTGTATACATATTATAACAATTTGAGATATGAGAAAATTACTTTAACTCACACACAATCAGAACTGTTTGATGGGAACTATCATCTTCGAGGTACATCTTATAACTCCTACATTTCCTAGAATACACGCTTGCAATCATATTTAAAAGCACCTTGATCTTTTTGCTTTTTATTTTTCTTTGCATATTTTTCTTTTAATAAGCATATCATGCTTGGGCATATAAGGAATAGAAAAGAAATAGTCAATTATGTTAAGCATTTGACATTCCAATTTTGCTATGTCGAAGCACACAAATATCATTTCATGATTGACGGGCAACAGTAATGAGATGATTATTTACGCTTTTCTCTTAGGATTTTCTAGTCTTTTACATCAAAAAAAGTGATATGAGTGTTAAGTATAAGAGATCACTTAATCTTACTCATCACAAACACGAGCCACAAAGCTCACTTGCATAGTTGTGCATAGAGATGCTCATCTAAGTTACAAAAGATACAAAGTTTAGAAAATTTTGTTTCAATGGTCATCCAAGGTACACAAGTACCAATGTACACAACACACACTGTTTTTGTATTTTTCTAATTTTTCAATTTTTTTTTAAATTTTTATATGAAAAACAAAATAAAGCAAAACTAAAAAATAACCAAACAAAAACATGTTAAATAACATCAAAGCATGAAAGAAAGATGCAAATGCATGAAAGCATGTTTCCAAAAGCAGATAAGAAATCAAGTAAAGAGAGTCCTACTTTAGATAGAAAGAATTAAAGTAGAGGATAAACAGAACAGACAATTAAGTCTTAGGCTTCTTTCTCACCCACACAACATGAGTCTTTGGCCGTAAAGATGAAAAGGCACGTGTCCTAGTATGTCTACTAAAGGACATAGAATAATTAAAATTCTCCTGAAATTGAGTTAAAAAGCTTAAAGCTTTTAATAACTCTCCAAAAAAAGGTGTAGGTCCTTGAGAGGAAACCTGTGACCGTTTGGGCCCTTGCTTTTGAGGATACAACTTGAAACAATTGAGATGAGTGTGACTTGAAGCACTACAATAGTGACAAACATGAGTAGTTTTAGAACTACTCGGTTTCCTAGAAGAAGGTCTAACCTTAAAGGTTAACAAAGACATTAATTTAGGACAATTTGGCCTAATATGACCAATAATATGACAATGATGACAAGTGGGGACAAATTCAAAATTTTTATTTGACTGAGGAGGAGTTTTAGACATAGGTTTAGAAACTTCAGCGTTAACATTAGAATTTTTACCTTTATCTATCCTAGCAATATTAGCCTTCAACTCTTCATTATTCATTTTAAATGGAGGAATACAAAAATCTTTTTCTTTTGAGTTAGGCTCAACAACAAGTTTGGCACTAGTTAATTTTTCAACTTTAGTTTTAAATTTAACTAGTTGCTCTTCCAAACTCTTAATTTTGTCCACTTGAGATGAAATTTGATTTTTAAAATTCTCATTCAAATTATTGGTTTTATCTAATTTTGCAATCAAATCATCTTTTTCAAGCTTAACCTTTTTAAATTTAGCTTTTAATTTTATAGATCTTTTAAGAGATTTCATACAAAAATTATAAAGCATGCAATAGGCATCTTGAATATCATCATCATCATTCAACACATGATCATGCAAATCAAAACAATCAAGAGTTTCCATGACAACAGGAGTCAATGGATCACACAGCAAATATTAAAACCTGATCAAAGTGTGCATGCTCTGATACCGCTTGATAGGCCAAAAACGTATTGGCCCCTTGTGATAAATTAATTGATTAATTAGCCAAATTTATTAATTAATCAAATTAACGTGCAATTGCATAGTAGTACAAACAAATCACCAACTAAGTTAAAGTGCAGTGGAAAATAAATTTGAAACAAGTGATTTGTTTACGAATGGGGAAAACTACCAAGACAAAACCCTACCAGGTGATTTTAAGGTCACCACTCCCGAGAATCCATTATTATCAAAACAAGCGGTTACAAGTAAAGGAATCCTAGTAACTTATACCAACTTATAGTTGAACCCTTATCCCAATACCCAATCAGACTTGTTCTGTAGTGACAATCTCTCATTTCAATGCATGGCTCCCAGTACGTGATTAACCAATTTGATGTGCGGATCCCAGTACGGAGCTTACTCCTTTGCACGAATCCAAGTATGTGACTAACTCCACAGCAACCCTTTGATTGTTGTAGTTGATTTGCAGTAGTTTCACATAGAAACACCAATAAGATCTTCAATGTTGGTACATGGGACTTTGCTTGGTTACAGAACCCAAAGGCGTACAAGAAACGCAGCAAAAACTCTTTCTTCTGTAGGAGGAGGCTAAGGTTTCAAAAACAAAACCTTATGAAACTCTCTAGGGTTAGGTTTTTCTTTTTCCACCTCCTTTAAATAGGAGCTTAATGGGCTTTCCTATTCCAAATAGGTTTATACAAACCTTGGACTTTCCTAGTCCAATAAGTATTATACAAACCCATAAACAAATAGCCTTTTAGAATTAAAAACTTTGTTGGCTATAGTCTGAATCTTGTAAGCTTGATAGATCGAGACATATGTCGAGCTTTCATGAATCTCGACAGATCGAGCTTCTGTCGAGGAGGTATCGAGACTTGCAAATTGCACGTTTTTTGAGTAGTTCTTGAGTAATCTTCATGCCTTCAATTTAACCACTTGTAATGATTACTAAATACAAGTAAAGTGTGTTTTGTCAAAAGATATGTCAATTACATAAAAATTTGTCCTTAACACCACTCAAAGAAATAGGACTCAATGAGGTCCCCCTTCCACACACAGTTGGTTTGATCAATTAAAGAACTAACCATGGCAGAGTTATCATTTGCAATAGAAGGGGAGATGATTTTATTATTTGACTTCCCTAGCAGCCACCTACCACTCCATATATGCACTGATTTTCCATTCTTAATCTGCCAAACAGCCTTTCTTTTAATTACATCTCGACCCCTAAGGATACTCTTCTATGCAAACGAAGCGTTGCTTAGTTCCCTTGCTTCTATAATACTACAGTCAGGGAAAAAAATTGCCTTGAAGACCCGATAAAATAAAGAGCGATGGTCATGAAGGAGTCGCCATGTGTGTTTGGCCAAGAGAGCATCATTAAACCGGGAGAGGTCTTTTTGAAGCCCATACCACCATGTGACTTTGGTTTACACAATTCTTGCCACTTTACCCAAGGTATCTTCCTAGCATCTCCACGTTGTCCTCAAAATTTTTTTTGGATCAAAGCTTCAATCTCATGACAAAGAGTGGCTGATAACTTGAAGCAAGACATTGTATAGGTAGGGAGTGCTTGTACAACAGCTTTCCACCCTTGCAATTTTTTCCAAATTCTTTGCTTTAGATGGGCAAAGCTTTCCTTTTTATTTCTACCCACAAAGGAAGGTAGACCTAAATACTTTTCATATTGCTGAACCACCTATACCCCAATAGCCTCTTTGATCACCTCTTGCACTTCAGATGAGGTTGATTTACTGAAAAAGAGTGTTGCTTCCAAAAATTTAATAGGGAAATGATCAACTTAATAGTAAAGTTTCCAAAAATTTATTCTTTGTTTGATAAAATGAGAATTTAAATAATGTGGAACCATGTACATAATTAAATCTCTAAAAGACATGTGGCCCCCACACCTATAGAGCCCACATGTCAATGAAAAATAAGTCTCATGCGCCAGGCTCACGAGATACCATCGCCCTTATTACATGTATCTTGTTGTAAGAGTTTCTGTACTTTCTATTAAAAAAATTGTAAATAGATTTTTTTTTTGGTGTGAAAATAAACCTTTTCCTTTAATTAAAAATTATTTGAAATCTCTCTCTCTCTATATATATATTATTTATTTATTTATTGTGTGCGTGTGACAAATATTAATATACGTATTCAATGATTTCTTGGCTGTTAAGAATCTTAAGATCTAAGTTTGGTCATTTATCTATTTATTGGACATCTGACAATTAAACAAATAGTTCTAACAGATCTCATGCAACTGCATTGGCTGTCTAGCTACAATTTTATTGGCTTTGGATCTCTCTCTCTCTGTTGCCTCGTACTTACCAAGAGTTTCTAACTGAAATTGCGTTATGTGAATGGCTAAAAATAAAATTGATGTTCATTCTGCCCAATAACACCATGCCATGTTGTAGAGCAACTTTCAGTATTTCTCTCTGCATAACACACGCATTTTATAAAAATAGAGTTTGTGAAAACTATAATACCAAGCAATACAATCTGTGCCAATCCCTCTACCTTCTCCTCTGGACTCGACAATGAGTGATCGGAAGGAGGTACGCCCCAAAATTATCTTCAAAAGCTAAAAACACAAAAACATATCTTTTTCCCTTTTGTTTGAGTTTCTGATTGCTAAGTTTTCAACCAGCATGTAGTTTTTTTTTTTTTCTTTTTTTTCTTTTTTTAATGATCTATTAGGCTAGTTTGTGTCTCTTGCTTGTTGTAGCATATTTTGGCAATATTCGCATCGAAGGCTCTTTTGATCATCTTAAAGAATAATGATTATCACACGTTCATTATTTTATACTCTATACATATTCTCTCTGAAATCGTGTCTATTAAAATTAAAATCTGTGTTATAATTTTTTTCTTGTTGTCAAGGTGGTGTTTCTTGTTGTTAAATCAGTGTGTATTCATGTAAGTGTGATGCTTTTCATGTCAAATCCATTTACACCACTACAAAATATTGATAAAGCCTTCTCATGTAATGTAAACATGCCATTTTTTTTTTTTTTTTAATTTTCAGATCATTTTTTTTACTTTAACCCCATTTTAAGGGGTTTCCTGCCATTTTCATCTTCAATTTCTGTGATGACACCCATTTTCAGGCAGGCAATTCATTAAAATGAAAATCATCTCTCTCTCTCTCTCTCTCTGCATGAGATGAACGTTGTATTCCATTTTATTTGCTCTAAGATTGAAACAAAATGCCTACTTATTAATCTGAAGAAAGAAAGGTATTGGTAAATCAAAGCATATAAACATGTTTTCATCTCTTCTTTTCTTTTTGAAAATTTTGGCATGCGGACACAAAAATGCTATTTTTGGGTAAATATTTAGGATTTACAAGAAAATATACATAGTAAGCAACATTGTATCTTGGTGACATTACCCATAGAATTTGAGCTCAAATCCTTCATCCACACTTACTAACAGCTTATTTAACTTTTTGCTGAAAGTGTATTAAAATATATTTGTATTTTGAAAAGGTAAGAAAAAGTAAAATTTTAAAAAATAGTACATAAAAGCTAAAATCCAAACTTCTAAGCTCTGGCCAAGCTGTACATAAGACTATTTAAGCCCCACTTGCTCTGACTAGTAACATGCCTCTTCATCTTCATGAAGCGGTTGTCGAACCACATTTAATTGTTTTAGCAATACAACAAGAGTTACAAAATGAGTTGCATTTTAAATTGCTATTTTTATCTTCTTTTTGTCTTCATTTTTATGAATGTAAAGGGAGGGAGGGAGGGAGGGAGGGAGGGAAGATGGTGGTGGGTATGATCTTTACCACCACACCAAAGTAGGTGTGGTGCTCAGTATTGAAAACAATCTTCTAACTTTTAAGTCTTCACTGATTAAGAAACAATCTCCTAATTCACCTAAATGTGTACCAATCCTACTTTTGTAAATTTTGTCTTCATTAAGCCAGTTTCCTATTCAATGTCATATTGTCACTATGACTATTTGTATCTGAATTGTTTCTTATTTTTGCTCAATGTTGTATTTATGTTTGTTACAATGTAATTTTATTTTGACAAACAATATTTAGCAATTGAGGACCAATTCTTCTTGATCAGGTAGTAAAAGTTCTCTTAAGACCAATACAATCTCAAGATGGCATACAAATTGTTTTTTAAAGAAGTTTTTTTTTTTTTTTTTTTTTTTTATTTTAATGTTAGAAGAAATTTTTTTATAATTACAATATGTATTGGTCAACGTGCGTTGACCAAGGGGATGTTGACCAATGCAATCTCAAGATGACATACAAATTGTTTTAGGATTGAGATCGAGGGCAAAACTCACATGGTACAATTACCCCTCTCCACTCACATATTGTTTTTACTACTTTCACTTTTTAACCTTTTCTCACTTTTTTTATTCAATAATTGCAATTGAAAGTTTTTTTTTTTAACTCTCAATCTCAACCATGAGTTATTGCACTTGATCTTGCTCCTTGTTTTTAAAGAAGAAATTGCTTTGTAATTGCAATATCAACATGATGCTCATTGATAGCCTTGTTGCTCATATGAGTTTCTTTCCTATATAAGATATATTGACTATTTAGATATTCTCCATTTGCAGAAGAATGGCTGGTTGTCTGTGACTGTTCCTGAATTTGGAGGATGGGATAAAAAGGCCCCAGTTTCTCCCAACTATTCGGTGGTATTTTCTCAAGCTCGAGCTAATAGAAAGCATCTGAAGACAGACTTGAGTGACTTGAGATCAAACCTTGAAAATGAAAGAGAGCTCATTAATGCTAATCATGATCATCATCAGGATGATCCGGTTATGGTGAGTCTCCATTTTACTGAATCAAAGTTATAGAATGATCTTTCTTTTCCACATAGGTAATTATAGAATGATTGTTATTTAGTCTTTCTTTTTCACTATCACTCATTGCAAAGGGAATATGTTTTCTTACTTGGGCAAATACCATACTCACATCCCAAAATGAAAATATGATACTCACCTTGTTTTGGTCCATATGGTCAAAGCACATGGATAATTACATTGGTAGAGTATGCCCTCACAAAGCAAATAAATTGTGAAAATGACATAAAATGATCCAGAATTTATACCATTACTCATCTCCGTTAATCTAAGCAATAATGGAGCAAAGGAATGTAGGAAATAATTGATTAAACTCTGTGTTTCATCTAAGGTTGTTCATAAATCAATTTGGCAACTACCGAACAAAAATGGTAAAAAGAGAAGGCTATATTTAGAGAGACAAAGTTTCGCTTAGTGTGTAAATAATTGCCAGAAAATTGAAACTGGTTACTTGGTGAAATACAAAGAATAATAAAATATTTTCCCATTTCCTCTGCTCATTAATGCACAATAACAAAAATGAATAGTAGAGATGGACAGAGGATTCAAATTGAAACTGTTTCATAAGTTTGAGACTTTAATTGGCAACAATAAAATCATGGTACTGATGCAACCTCACATTCTTCTTTCTGATCATTCTATTTGTATTGCCATGCAGAGGAAAAAGAAGATTCTGACCTACATCAATTGCTGCATTAGGCCTTGATTTCTAAGAACACAAGCCTTTCAATCTTGTACCATCAAACTAAATTTTGGGTTCTGGCCTATAAATTTATAGATGGCACCAGTTCTAATTTATATTTTTCTTCAAAAAAATCTGTAAGTGTGCTATATATGTTATATGCTATGTAATCTAAGTGTGCTACATAAGCCAGATTCCCATGCTTATAGTTCTTCAGATTTGGCAAAATAAAGAAATGAAATCAGAATATAAGAAAATTAGAAACAGAGATATTAGAGTTCCATTAATTGTACACCCATAGATATACATTTCGCTCTGTGAGGTGATGCTAGTAGAATGTTCTCATTTATTTTTCTTTTATTCAAACTCAAGGCCATATATACTTGAGTATTGTGTGTTCTTTACCCTCCAGGCAATAAGAAAGTAAAAAGATCATAAAAATGATAGAAAGTGAAATTTACTCTGTGGATTTAAATCGCTTTACTGGAGCTTGGAAGGAAGACAGGTATTTAGCATCTCCCTTGTCAATTCCATTAAATAGATAACTGAAAGGTGGCATTTCTACATACTTTCCAGAACCAGGAACAACCTTCAGCTCATCATTTTCCCAAACAATTCTTCCGCCAGCAATTGTCACTTCAACCTTTCCCTAAGAGAACAAATATGAACTTTTAGAAACCTTAAATAAAAAGGCAAAGTTTAGGAGGATATATGAATGTGCCTGCTCTCACAGTGAGAGAGAGGGGACTCTGAAATTTTACAAATTCAAGCAAATATGGACCAGTTAATTGTGACCAAAGAAGTTCTGATGGGAGTGCAAAATATACAGAATTATGTAAGGAAAAGATGGTCTGCAAGAATTAATAACCAAGTTGAAGTGTAGTTAAAAATTATGGTTGACAAGACTAAATATTAGATAGTCTTTTAAACTGCGATTTCTAGTGGTATATGCATGCATATACATTCATTTATAGTAGTAATTGTTGAACGTTGCAATGGAATGACTTTGCAGTCATGTTTCTGCATTAGGAAGTAAAAAAAAATAAAGACAAATGGATATGCTTAAACCACCAAATAAGCAAAGATTGCCCCAATATCAATGAAAATACAGAAATATGTAAAACATATGTTAAGTTTTAATCCATATCTCATGGTAACTGATCATGAAATAAGCTTTGGTCCTTACATGGTATAAGAAATGGCAGTGGGGACTGAGGAATTATAAAAGTAACATTATTGTCTTATTATAGTTCTTTTGTTTTCTTTGGCCAAATTATACAGTAATTAACCCAAGCTCTCCTACCTATTATAAAGGAGGAAACCAACTCTTGACTAGCAAAGCTCGTGGTTACTCTCATTGGCTAACCCATTGAATAATATGGAATCTATAAAAGATCCCTTAACACAATCAAATTTAATGGTCATATCATATCCCTTTAATAAGTTTTTCAAAATTCAAGCATCTTCATTTCACATCAATGCAAGTGAATCTGCCAACACTCTGCACCCTCACATGACAGCATAATTTTTCAATTAAACCAAAAATCAAATTAGAAACATCAATCATCTCATCTTAACTAAGTTACATTCATCCATTCATTCTAGAAACCTTTTTTTTCTTCTTATTTTTAGGGGACAACTGAAAAGCATTAGGTGGTAAGATTACTTGCAAAGGTTTCAGAAACACAATCTGTACATGCATATAGCCCTATCTATATTGTTGAAAGTTGCCATGTCCATGACAGACAAACAATTGCGTATTTGTCCACAGATTATAGCTCACTGGCCATGCCTTCATAAGCACAAACCCATTATTTTAGGATTGTTCAATAATTGAAAATTTGGCATGTCAGACATTTAAAGATGTGGCAATCATGCCACTGGTGCCCAACACTCATTCAAAAACTCAAAAGAATTTCAGAGCTACGTTTTTTTCAAACTTCAGCAATTCTCATTGTGATATGCTCAGCAGTATTACGAGTGTGTTACACATTTTGTCTAGTAACTCAACATAATAATTACTTTCATCACCTTCTTACCATTTATTCTTCTTTTGCATGCAAAAATATATTTCAAAATACAATAAGAAATATGTGATATGTTCAATACTATCAAGTCACAAGGACAGGTATAAGGCTGTTTTGTGAGTTGTTGTGTCTACAAATGATAGGTGCAAATAAAATATGAATCAAACTGATATTAGATCTTTCACACATTACAATTGCTAACCTATTTCATAATGCATTCGTTATCAACAGATCAACTACATTAAAGATACAAATATTACCTTTCCTCTCCTTCCCTCGTAAACATTTGTATCTGATATAGAGTGGTGGGACTTTGCAGTTATTTCAAAGCTCGAGTTTGGGTTGAGTATGATTATATCTGCATCAGATCCAGGAAAAATCGCTCCTTTCCTTGGATATATATTGAAAATTCTAGCACTGAAAAAATTGCAGATGGTGAGATAACTTGACATATGTCAGAAAGCTTAAGTGGGGATTAGATCATAAAATGCATAATCCCACACATACTCATTCAGTTTTCTTACATTATCTAAATAGCCAGAGAGCATACCATTCTGTGCTTGTTATCTGAACATAATCAGTGGCAGAAATTTGTCCAGATTCCTGCATGAATACACAAATCTGAGAAAAGGAGCAATTTCTAGAATAGCTTCTAATTCAAGCTGAATATTTTGAAGGAATGAGCAAGAAATCCATTGCAACTTACCACCATTATATCCCATACCAAATGCATTCTCTCCTCAATACCTAAAAATTACCAATTGCCACAGAGAAGCATTACAAAGTAGAATAGCATAAATTGGCCCCAAATAATGACTCAGAACCATACATAAATTCAAAAATTGCAGGGAACAAAATACATGATTACCATTTACACCATTTGGAATTTTTCGGAAATCATCAATCCCTAGAGCTTTCTGTGTAGAATTATAGGTAGCATGATCAGTTCCTACAAGCTGCGAAATGAAAAGGTTTCATGAGAAACAAGTTCAAAGATCTCCATAAACCAATATATTAAAGGTCACGGCTTAGGCAATCTGACAATCAAAAGAAAATATTCTGAATCCAAGGATATATAGTCTGCTAGTAGCACCTAGTTATAAGCCAAAATTTTGGAGACTGCATGTGTATTAAACAGATAAGAACACCAATATTCTTCCTGGCAGACTTTCTTAACTTTCATATTACTTAATAAACAAAATGATCACATATGTCTTTCAGGTCCTAGAAGTTATGGTTGCACTATCTTCTCTAATGATGAGGTAGAAACCTGCAAAATTCCTGTCGAAAGGGCAGCTTGAAGAGCCTTGTCATGTCCAGATGCCCTAATAGGGGGACTCATGACAAACCTGAAACAAGTAAGATCATATTGTTTGAATTTCTTAAAGCTGAATAAATCTATCACAAGAATGAAAAAACAATAAAAACAAAACAAAAATGAAAGTAAAATGGGTTCTTGCTTTGCTGCAGTGATGAAGTCAGGATCCCAAAGCCCAGATTCATCAAGGGCTAACCCAGAAACTATTGGCTCTCCAATAACCCTCTGCCCTGCAGTTTAAACACGAGTAATTAATCTTCTTTAAACAATAAATCATCTAGAGAAAAGAAAAAGCATCAGGAGATCAGCATTAATAAGTTTTAGAACTGAAAGCCAACATATCGTATTTCTCTGCCTGTTTGAGTGAATGTCTATATCAGTGTCTGTGTCTATATTTCTCATTTCTTTCAACTTCAGCCTTTCTGGCCATATTGAGGAGGCTGATTCTGGTATGTTAACAGCCGGTGTTAAACTTGTAGTCACATCCTATGACAATTATCTTTGGTGTTTTAGATTAATATTTTGTTAAGGGAAGATTGCAGAGAATGTTACCCATAGGATTAAAAAAAAGTGAATGAAATAGAGAAAATTTGGAGTATTGTGTGATTGTAAAAAACTCATAAAGTAAGGAAAAAATTTTAGGACAGCTATAAGGTTAGATATAATCTAAGGTGCAGATGTTGGCCAATTGAAAAGCCATGTCGACAAATGAGAGTAACAAGATGGTGATAAGTGGTAACAAAAGGAAAAGTAGGAATAAAAATGAAGAAATTCTTAAGAGGGTGGAGGTAGTGGCACCAATCTAGGATAATTTGAAGGAAAGTAATATCAAGTGGTCTGATCACTTTCAGAAAAGCTATGTTGGCACTGATGGGAAAAAAATTATTTAACTTGAGTGTTGTGAAAAGGGCTAAAAGAAATGAAAGTGCAAGTTTGTCAAAGATTTAAATGAAATATATGGCTTCAAACAAGGTTGAATGGCCAGAAGTTTAGCAGAGCACAATTAATTGAATATTTAAGTTATTTGGGACTTATTGCAATATTTGCACCATTCGATAACATTGTAATTAAAGAACTAGTTCATTATTAAGGTACTCGTGATTTATTAAAAGAAATGGATCCATGGTCAAGAGGGTGTATAACTCCTAATTCTATTTCCTTCTTTCTCATATTTTCCTTCTATCCAAATCTATGGTAAACACTTATCTACACTCATCTCAACTTGTATCACCCTATGAGGTTGTCATAGGACATGAATAGCAGCTTGAAGTTTGCCAATATAAGCATCCCTTAACTTTGAAAATCAAGGATTTGAATTAATGAACTATTATTAGGTCCTCCTAAATAGCATTGATTCATCATAAACATTTCATTTCAATTGGAATTTAGTTAGCAATAAAGAAAGAGAAATCTTGGTTCAATTCTCCACCTTAACAACAGGGGAAATAAATTGATCAAAGAAGTTCCTGTGGGTCGAAGTGGAACAACAACTGAACCTCTCTCAGCAACATGCTATGGGGTGGCAGTCCTGCTTATGGGATCAAATCAATGCGTTCAGGAAATATTTGAAAGTGGGCTTGTGAGAGCATCCATGAGGCTGAAATAAAAGTCAGCAGAATATGTACAGGTGATATCATGGCTTCTTCTAGAGAACTCTATGGGTATTTTTTTCATCATTATTAGGGCTATTTTATGCAACCAACAAGCTGCAACGGAAAATAACACTAGCCCATAATGCTGTAGGTTCCTAACTAGGATGTTTAGTGGAGGAATTTTAATTTTGGATATAGCATTCACATCATATACCAAGCTTATCTTTCTTTGTAGAAAGCTATCTTAAGACCAACTATCTCTAAAATGATAAAAACTATCTTGTCTCTTCTTCTCCTTGCAGCCAAAGCGTAAAGTTAAATCTTTAATTTATCATGTACATCTTCTCTATCTCAAAATTCAGTTGGAATGTTCCTCTATAGTGCTATTAAAGAATCAAAATCTATATATTTAAAAAAAAAAAACCTGGTTTTTTTTTTTTTTTTTTTTTTCAATTTTCTTATAATTGTTTTTAACATTTATTTTGTTTCATCTTCCCACTACTTCTTCAATCTTTCTCCCTCCCTTACCATTTCATCTCCCCACTACCCTCTACATTGATATCATTTTTCCTTTTTCCCTTCATCTTCCTTTATTTTTGTCTCTTCTTATTTACACCCTCTTACTATAAATTTGTCACTATCTCTTCTATTCTATACATAGTTTTCACTCACAAAAAAAAAGGTTTTCTCTCTCTCTCTCTCTCTCTCTCTCTCTCTCTCTAAATTTTTTGGTGGATTTTTTTTTATTTTTCTTGCATTTCTACTTTAGGTTGATAATTTTTTATATTTTTTAAAACTTTATTTTGGGTTAATGCGATTTAGTTTTGTTTTTTAAATTGTGATTTTGTTTTGTTTTTTAAATTGTTGTTGTTGTTGTTTTTTTTTATTTTTTTATTTTTTATATATATATTCTCTTTGATTGTTAAATGTTATCCTATTGCGTTCTAAAGAATTAAGTATAGCATATAAAAATATAATATTATTCTATTACATAACATGATTTAGATAATTTGGTATTTATTTTGTTACATAGCATAATTTTTTATAGTGCTCAATTTAGATGTTAAACTATGAGACTTTACCAATTTTTGTTTATTTTCTAATCCTTTGTGGTGGACAAAATACTCTTAATAGTTGTATTAGAAGTACTCTATAATGTCATTTATTTAAAGAAAAGCAAAGGTTAGCCAAACGAAAATAATTGGATAGGTGACAAATTTTAACTTTTGCAATTTTATTTTTATTATTAATATTTTATAACAATGCATGTATAGAAATTTAATTCTTAGATTTTGCTAATAATTTTTTATTTGATAATATGTTTTGGGTGGCTGAAATTATAATTTCTACAAAGAAAATAACCTTAATAGATTATCAAAAACAAATTTTTATCCTAATATTGGTTCAATTAATCATTGTTAAGTTTTATTAATTTTTTTTAGTTTACGTTTTTTTGGTGTTTTGGATTGTTCCTATATTACATTTATGATTGTTCCTATAATAAATAAAAATATAATTACGAAAGGCATTACTCATTATTAGATTAGTTTAAATTGTAAAAAAAAAAATTAATAAAACCACCATAAAAATAATTATCATGCGCAACGCGCGGGTTCGCAGCTAGTGTATTATAAAAGTGAAACAAAAAAGGACCAAATAATTGTATTAAATCTTCATAATCCTGTTGTCTGTTCTTGCTCTTTTGAACATTGTGGGATGCAATAAGTTTGAGGCTATCAGATTCCAACTAAGGGGAACTGTGTTACTAATGCTCAATCCAAAATTTATAATTGCTATAAGAATTAGCCTCTTCTCCTACTTGTATTATATTTCTATGAGGTAAAAAAAGATTCCAATATTAATTACATATGATTCTCCATAATTGTAGCTTAATTCTGCCATCAAATAAATTTATAAAATCAAATAAAATTTAAAGATAAGATAGTTAAAGACCTTGTTTTCGAGCTGTAGCTATTTCTTCCATAGCATCAATGCTCATTACATGAACCACATAGAGAGGAGTATTCACAAAACCTGCCAAACGAATTGCCCGAGAAGTTGCCTCTCCTTCCAGCTGTAAAGGTATTAAAGCCAAATCATGCAAGGAGAATCTCTTCAAAGATATTCATGGTACATCGATATTTTTCCATTAGACATTTAAGTAAGAAAATAGCTTCCATGGTACATATATATATATATATATATTTACAGAACATAATTCTAAAAGTTACCATGGGGGGTCTCGAAAGAGCATGCCCCTCTGGACCAATAATGCCATGTTCTATCATTCTTTTCTGTCCTTCATATACAGCATCTCCATTTTCCGCATGGACCATAGCCAAAGCACCAAGGGACTTGCACTTCTTCAATCCTTCTAATAGAATCTCATCATTAATCATTACTGCCCCCTTGTATGCCATGAAGAACTTGAAAGAGTTTATACCTATAAGTTGGCACATACATGAAAACTTAAACAGATTTCACATGAAATGGACAAAAAGGAAATTAAAGAAGTGTTCACAAAGGTCCAATGTAAGATAAAATCCGTAAAATACAAACAGAAAATATAAGAAAAGCAACCTTTTTCCTTAACCATGATTTCCATTTCTTTTGAAACAACTTCATCCCATTTTGTAATTGTCATATGGAAACCATAATCCATGCAAGATTTTTTTGCTTTCTTTTTATAGGCTTCAAAACCTGCTGTTAAACTATCACGGACTGGAAAAACAAAGTCAATATGCATTGTTGTTCCACCAGCTAATGCTGCTGCCTGACCACTGAAGAAGTCATCAATTGACTCCAAACCCCTATGCTCAACAGCTAGGTGCGTGTGAGGATCAATTCCGCCTGTTGAGGTAACAAATGTAGTCGTAGAATATATCAGGATCAGATCTACCTAATTACTAATCAGTTTTGCAAATGGAAATGAACAAAGCAATTAAACTCAGATAAAATAAACAGGAAACCCAAATGATAGCTTATGATTGTTAATAATAATTCTTGTCTTTGAGAGCATGTGTGCAAACAGACTGAAGAATAAAAAGAGGACCTATTGCCAACATGCAGGGACTATAACTCAACAAGATGGACCCCACCAAGGTTGAATGCAATGCTCGTCGACCAGATATTATTGATCCAACTCAAGAGTATGGCAATAGGGACATTGTGTATCTAGAAGCCTATTTACTATGAGGTTCAAAATAAATACAACAAAGGAGAAATAGTCTGCCTCTGCCATTTGGATTGCAGACTGTATGGTTTTATTCTGAAACTGTAAATGTCATTGAAAAGAAGTAATACATAGTAGTATACTTGGGTTCCAAATGTTCTCACCATACTCCTTTTTCTTCACTAGCATAGTCAAAAGAGTGAAAACACATACTGATCTATTCAGTAATTATAATATGAAAAACTAACCTGGCATCACAAATTTTCCAGTGGCATCAAGCACAGTAACATCATCTCCAACCTGCAAAGGGCAATCAAATGTGTCAGATGTAAATCAAACAATAGAAAGCATAAAATAAAAGATAAAAAAGGAAACATAAAGGATTAACAACAGGCCAAAATAATGAAAGGGGTAAGGAAACCCAGAACCGATAAAAGGGCATATATGTATGTAACAAAGAGTATTTATTGCAAAATTAACACATTTTCTGTAAGATATAGAATATATAAAATCAACTTTTAACCGTGTTCTTGTGAATGGAAAAGCAATGTGTTGATAACGCACAGTAGCTTGAAATCTTACTCTGGTAGAAACCTAGAGCTACGGTGCGCTAGAAATGGTTTATAATGGTAGAACTTTTTCAGAACCCCATAAAGGATGAATTCCTTTTTTTTTTCTTTTTTTTTTTTTCTTTTTTATAAGCACGAATTCTTATTTTATAGTATACCAAAAGTGTGGTTCTACAAGGGCAATTGTCAAATATCTGGGCATGGTTGGCTGAACTAACCAGTACGATTTTTAATGCAATGTGTCTGCAACCTTTTTCAAAATTAATTACCCTGAACTCCTAACAATGCCCCCCTAATAAATTAAATAATTAAATTTAAATTCCAAGAAATTCAAAACTGTTTGATGATCAAATATTAGCCTTAATTATTGTCACGTATATACAAGTGTTTTAAGTTTTAGCAGTAAAATAATTAGTTCCACTTCGCACATATACAAGTTCGGTAATCTTCGCCCTTGTATATTACCTTGAAGTAACAAAACAATTAACAAACTTCTTGGTTTTTATTTGATTGAATAATTTGTAACAATCTTGCTTCCCTTCTATTCCATAATTACCATTACAATCACATGCATTATCCGCAATACCAAAATGATAGAATTGCCAAAGCATTAAATTGGTTTAAGACATGCATACATACACCATAAAAATAACACAATCTCTCCATATATTCCCTTACATCTCACACAAGAATCTTGTGGATGTCTAAGAATATCCTATAAGAATTTACCATAGAAGCAGTGCATTAATCCAGCTCATCCCACACCTAAAACCCACAACATGCCCCCCAAAGTGTATGTCTCACTATTGCAAACCACTACAGCAGTTTCCTTAAGGAAATTTGATTATGTGTAGTGTGTACAAACTTTTATAGGACCTAAGTTTCTTAACTGAAGAAGGTAAAAACCGCCTTCCAGTCTACCAACTGGTATTTAAACTCAATTCCCAAACATTCCAAACAAGTTTTTATTATACTTTTCTAGGCTGTTAGCCAACAATATATGCATCAGGTAAGTAGAAAAAAAGTTAAGGAGGAGAGCTCAATAATGTTTACTTTTTACTTAATAAGAGTGGCTCTGCCCCATTTAGGCAGATATTATTTATTTCATACAGCCAACATCCTCTTTATCCCCTCTAATGCCAAATTCCACAAGCGTAGGACATAATTGTAGGGCCCTGAGGTTAAGCCCAAATATAACATACAGAACAAACCCCATTCAATGTCTAACAGCCCTTTACCAATGTGATTGTGATATGATCCAATTCCACCATTGATGACACCAGCCTCTCATCAGTTAACAACAAATCACACAATTTATACTAATTCAAAACAAAGTATAAATTAGATTTACTAGATTACAAAATTTCATGAAAGAGAATACCTTGATATTAGGCTTCACAGCAATGATGATCCCATCTTCCAAATAAACATCAGCAACCTCCTCTTTATGAGCATTCACAACAGTTCCCCCCTTTATCAATATCTTCGACGACGAAGATGAAATCCCACATCCCGGTTCACCATACTCAATCCCAGCATCACAAAACTGAAACAAAAATTTTCAAAAAATTAACAATTAAGGAAAATATTAGACAACATATTCATTTCCTCTGACACTACCACTAACATAAAACTACAGTTTGGTTACAAAAGAAAAAACCCAGAAAGGAAAAAAAGAACAAAGTCATATTTTTGTTTGCTTTTTTCTATTTTTTATTATTGCATATAAGTGATCGGCATGTTCAAACTTATCTCTTTCTGAATAAAAGCACAGTTGGCTTGAGCAGTATTTCACTTTAATGAAACTAAAATAAGTAAACCATAAAGATCAAAAGGAAGCAAGTTTTATCTTTTCTTTTCTGTTCCTTGGTTTTCTCAACAACCCAGAAATTTTTTTTGGCTGAAGAAAAAGAAAAGTTGAAATGGAACAGGGTATAGAGATGAGAGTTGAAGAAGATGTAACTACCTGGTTTGATTCAGAAACGGAAGAGAAGGTGAAGAGAAGTAGAAGAAGAAGAAGGAGTGGTTTGGTTTTGGAGCTCAACTCCATGGCTGATATTCTGAGTCTCAGACTCAAGACCGACTAAGCTCTATAAGTTCAACGAACAATACTTTTCAATGAACCAAGCCGAAGATTAAATAAATAAACAAACATGCTTTCAATGTTTTTTTTTTTTGAAAGATGCTTTCAATGTTTTCTTATTTTAAGGATAAAGAAATTGAATGCAACTACAATTTACTACTACACCTAAAAAAGTATGTATATTACAAAGATTCTCTCTTTTTTTAATGAACACAAAGGTTATCTTATTGACTTTAAGCGGGTTATGAGCTTCGATATACTTTAGAAATCTCATGAATTTCCAAGGTTGATCACGTTTGTATGTGTACTCTCCTTTCATCAAAAAAAAAAAAATTATGTGTACTCTCCTTACTTGATAATTTTTTTTTTTTTTGACAGATAATGTTTGATTCCGTTTATATATTGGTTCAGCCACCAATTTTTGTAAATAATATGGTGAGACGTGACTAATATAAAAACAAAATCAAATATGAAGGATTAAAATGAAAATTTTGAAACATAAAAGTTAATTTGAAAATAATCTCAAACTTTTAAATGCCAAAAAAGTGGGGCTTTTTTTTTTTTTTTGCCAAATATTTACTTTAAAAAAAAAGTATTGAGATAGCTTCTGTCCAAATTTATTTAGTTACGTAGCACATTTTTGAAACCCAAGTCCTAATTACGGTAAACTTTATTTGAAACTTGAGTTTGGTAAATTTTCAAATCTCTATTATTTCATTTGATTTTACGTTAGGATTAACTCGAAAAGTGTCCGTTACCATTGCCTTCATGTGGCCATGTACCAGCGGTTAGAAAATGGCTTGAATTGATTGTAGCCATTTTATTTTACTATGGAATTGCTGGTTGGAAAAGCACCATAAGCCAAATAGTTCTTGCATGTGATCACTTCTCTCATTTGCATAAATTGCATGCATTGTCAACACAAGTTAATATATATAGGGGTGGCTTTAGGTGCATGCTAAGATCTAGGAAGCATCGACGCGGCTAGGAGGGTGCCATATTGAAGTCTGACATGAGGTGCGGCCACCAACGCGACTACTTGCGCGTCGATGCAAGGTTCGAGGTTTTTTTTTTTTTTTTTTTTTTTTTTAATGGATTCATGCCGACTTAGCTCCGATTCACGTTAACTCGGATTCAATTCGCGCCGAACCAAGCAGATTTGCCCAGAATCAGGTCGTATCGACCGAATTGAATCATATCGGCCAGTGGCCGAAACAATAGAAATCGGCCTTAAATCATGCTGGAACAACCAAAATTGGCTTTGAATGAGGTCCAAACATCCTAAATCTGTCCTTCCTCAATTTTGTACTAAATATTTGTTGCTTCTTTTGTGTTTCTTTTTTGTTTTGTGTTTCTTGCCTTTGAAAATATATTTGAAATGAAAAGGATAACATATAGAAAATATATAGAAAAGGATGCTATTTGCATGCTTTCCCAGCAATGAAATATATTTGTTATCATTTGTTGTTTGCATGCTTTCCCAGAATGTTGTTTTGCATGCTTTCAAAGGATGTTGTTTGCATACTTTCCAAGAATAAAAATATAATATTGCCTTTGAAATATATAGATAATATAAATAATAATTTTTTTAATAATTTTTTAATCGTCGCACCCATACTCTATTTTTTTAAAAATTGTCAAGTCCCGCACCAATACTCGCACTCATATCCGGAAACGCACCTATGAAGCTAAGATCAGCTTTTGTCTCCTTATGTATGTGAATTTGTTGCATGGTAAAGCAAGTGAATCACGCCTACATTAAATGTGTTAGATTTGCTTCATGGTCTTTGCCGAAGTTGTTGACTTCTTTGTTGCATGGCTTTCTTGCTTGCTTGCCGACACTTAGGTATTGTTTTGCTCTAATATATATATGGAGGTTGTTATTCAGAAGTGGTGTGGCGCGAGCAGCAAAATGTGAGCCAGTGGTGTGGCAAAATGAAGGGGCTTGTGCAGAGAAGAGAAAACTTCTATTTGTATTAGGTGCAACCCCAAACTTCGTATTGAGTTCCAAACTTTTGTATTGAGAGAGAGAACTTCGTATTGGTGTGAGAGAATAATTTGGGTGTATTGGGGTTTGGGCATTGTGGGAGTACCTATACACCGTCTTTGTATCTCCATATTTGTTAGTGAAATTTGTTCTCTTGCGGTCCGTTAAACATAGTCTAAAAGACAAACCAATTAAATTCTTGGTTTTCTCTCTTGTCTGTGTTTGTGTCTATTTTTTTGTCAAGTTTTCTTCATTCCCATTCCTACGACAATTTGGTGATAGAGTTTCCGCTATTTACAACACTAGCAGATTCTGAAGGGAAGAAACCTCTAGGAGGAACATCATACAATATCACATGATCAGGCAATGCCTTATCCAGACCATTCTTGGGGGGCTTTCATACGGACTATGAAGACGAAGGTGATCTCCACTATCCTGAATTGAGCACAAGAAGGTTTTTTTTCAGTCTACATTTTCAACTCAAAACGGACGCACTTATTAATCAATATAACTTATTAACTTTACCTTCTACAGGCTTTCATTACTACCAAAGGGAGAATTCAAAGGAGAACTTCTTTGTGTGTTTGTTCTAGGACAATTTGCTTCGGAAGAAATCTCATCACTCCTTGATGCTGTTCTCCATTTCCGGTGATGACTACGTGAAGTTAAGGCTTTTAAACCACTAAACCATATTCTGCTTCATCTTTATCCTTGCAAATCTGGTCCAGGAGACTCAAAACCAGATTATAAAGGAAATTCTTGCCAGATCTAGTGATCTTTCATTATATAGGAGAGAAAATGACTGACATTCCTTCTCAGGCCGTGGATACCTTTGAAAGATAAGCTGGAAAAAATTAGGACATGTTCAATCAGTACACAACACAAAAACTTATGACATAGCATGAAGCCATCACAGATGGTTAAAGGCAAGACATGGAGCTGGAAAATAGACAAGAATACAACTGGAACACATAGGTAGACACACACAAACATAGTCAATGACATAAGCTCATAAGAAATTATCAGTACCACTTCAGTCAATAAAATTGCACCGAAACGGAAAGAACTACTATTTTAAAAATAAAGCAAATCAATAACCAGCTTACATACTGTCTGCACTATACATGTGTGTGTGTGGGCGCATGTGCAGGGACAGAACTATGTTCAAGAAGATGGGGGCTGTGGCCCCCCAAATTTTTTTAAAATATTAAATAATAGGTATATATTTAAGATTTTAAAAAATAAGCCCATGAAAAATTATATTTGTCCCTCTCAAAAAAATTATATTTGCCCCCTCGACTTCGAATCTTAGTTCTGTCCCTACGCATGTGTGTGTGTGTTTATGTATATTTAACTTGTTTAAAGGTGAAAAAAATCCAATGGATTGGTTGGAAGGGAAATGATATACAGTATAATTCGTTGGTACTTGACTGGACCTGATAGGAATCATTTTGGTGAAATTTTCAAAATATCCAGACTAAGGTACATGTTAATGTTATTCAACCTTCATTTGCTGAAGCCAGTATTAAAGCCAAACCAGTTAATTTCTGTTTATTGTACTTATTATGAACCAATTACATAGACAAGTAATTCAAACAAAATGTGAACCAAAACTAAACCCTCAACAGCTCAATAATAATTTTGAGTTACAAAAGAGAGAAAATATAATAAAATCCAAATGTTCCAAGTGAAAATTTGCAAAAAAATATTCATGTAAAAGGAATTAGCAAAAAACAAACCATTTGTGAACACAAAAGAAAATTACATCAAATCAAAATACACTCATAATGTGACAGTAATCACTTAACCATGTTCATGATAACCAATAAATATTATTAGCCCAATTCACAAGACTACCATACACACTGGTCCAAATGAATTCTACTCAGGTATGGCAATCAAAAGTCATCCTCCCATTCTGTGCATACCCATTGATCATCATGATATATACCTACAATTAATCATTAAATTCTACGATACAATATCTCTTTCAGGTATTTCAATGAACAGTTCAGTACCTTAGGTATATAATTAAACATATTACAAACCATGGGTGTGTATCTTTTCTTTTAGAAAACAAAAATCAAATTTAGTAACCTTGCATCTGTTTATAATAAATTTAGCGATTTTTTATCAATAAAAAATTAAGAGATAATTACACTTTGCCCACCTGTGGTTTGCCTCTAATTCTATGTGCCTATCCGTGGTTTAAATTTTGACACTTTACCTACCTGTGATTCTCACCGTAAGTGTGCCGTAACCCACCTCTGTTAAAATTAAGGGTAAATAAGTATTTTTGTACAAGTTTTATGTCTCTCTCCTCCCAAAACAAAAAATAGCACAAAAATATAAGAGAAAGAAGATCAAAAAGTGGTATTTGTCTCTCTCCCCCTTCACACAAATCTGGAACATGAAGAACATACCCAAGAAAAAAAAGAAAAAAGAAAACGCAGATCAACCACTCTTCGCCGCTTCCGAACCTTCAGTTTCCTCTGTAAATGCGTAAATGCGTAACTCTCAATATGGCAAATGCGATATCCCTATATGAATTGAAGTGGCACAATATCCCTATACGCATTATCCCTATACAAGATGTCAAAGATAAGATTCTCCAAAAATAAAAATAAAAATAAAAAAGGTCAAAGACAAAACATGAAAGGCAATTCTCACCTAAAAGCGCATCATGTTTTTACGATTGTAGCTTTTGATGTATGCCTACTCACAAGAAATGGTTCTGAAAGTAATGCATCATCAGTATTTGCTACAGATCTAAAGAGAGCTTCCTCCTCCTCCTTCTTCTTCTTTTTTTTTAAGAGGGGTCCAGAAGAAAGGAAAAACTAAACATATATTTTGACCATTCAGTCTCAATCTTTGACCTCTGTAAATGCGATAATGCGTAACTCTCAGTTTCCTCAGTTTCCTCTGTGATTCAGCATATTGTCAGCATATTGTGCCACTTCAATTCATATAGGGATAATCACACTTCCGAACCTGTGATTAAGCATTTACGTTTTTACGCATCAGCTGATCGTTCCGCCCACCCTCGGAATCACAAGAAATAAGTGTTGGAGTGACGGTTCAGTTTCCTCTGTAGCCAGTTCCAATTCATATTAGTCGAAAGAGTTCCAGATCTATTGCTATGCCTGGATCTAACTCTCTCTCTCTTTCCGGCTTAGCTTAGTGAATGAAGAGAGGGGCCTTTCTTAAGGCGCCGAGCTCCAATTCCCAAGCCAAAACCAGTGACCAATTTCCAGTCTTTCGCCAACCCAGGTTTCAAAACTTGAAATTGAAGAAAATTTTAAATCACTGAACTTTACCAACCAGACCCCACTCCAACTTCATAGAGCTCGACCCCAGCAAAAAAAAACCCAGATGACCAACCAGATTTTGGGCATAACCCATATTACCTGTAACTTCTAAATGCGAAACCCAGATGAGATATAAGTTCCAAAAGCAAAGTCCAGATCACGAAGTGCTTGAGCAAAGTCCCAGTTGAGAAAACTCAAAAGTAAACGATAATCTATTAAAATTTTATGGGTCATGTTCAAAATTTATGGGTTTAATTTTTGGTTAATCTTCAAGATTTCTGGGTTTAGTTTTTGGTTTGGGTTTATGTTCAAAAATTCTGGGTTTCACTTTTTTTTTTTTTGTGGAGATAATAGACAGAACTATATTAATGTAAAAGAGTAACCATATACAACGCCTGGGCTTGCTCTAGTGAGCCAACTGAAGAGACAAATAGGAAAAGATAAAGCGCAAGGCATATTATGTTCTTTAGATTTTTTTGGGTATGTTCTTCATGTTCAAGATTTGATGAGAGTGTTTTGATCCGTTTTGGGGTTTGTTTTTTACTTATTCTGTGTTAGAGTAACGGAAAGTGAAGAGGTGGGTTACGACACACTCACGGTGAGAATCACAGGTGGGTAAAGTGTCAAAATTTAAACCACGGGTAGGCACATAAAATTAGAGGCAAACCACAAATGGGCAAAGTATAATTATCCCTTTAATATGACTATTGTAGGGGTGATAGGCCCAATAGTATGTATCTATGCATATATTGGGCCGGAAGCCCAATCCAAGGACATTAAGTAGTCCGAGGATAGGTAAAACACTATCAAAGGAGTCCGTGTTAGTGAATGAAGAGGTGAGGTTTAATCATAAGAGTCCAAGAAGGTGGTCCAAGGATGAATGCATCCTTGGCTAAGCAAAGTCAAGGTCCGAAGGTGTGGTCTGCCATCCAGGGCAACATTCTAGGAGAATTTGTTGATAAGAACAAGCATCCTGGGAGCATAGGACAGAGGAAAGCCATATAATATCTACCGTCGCGTTGAATGCTCTGTAGCTAACTCTCTAGCCACATTAATGAGGAAGTGATACCTAAACGATAATTTTCAGCCTTACAAACTGCTCCTTAAAGACTTCAGGAAGGTGCTAATGGAACAAGAATCAACACCAGCAATCTAATCTACACGTGGAGGGTAGATATGAAAGAAGGAAGATAGTATAAAATAGAAAGAAAACCCTAAGGAAAAGGGGGGGGGGTGGGAAACAAAGAGAAAAATATTGTAACAATAAGAACTGTGTTTGTAATCAAATTCAAGAGATATATATAAGAACTGATCTCATCGGATTGTGTGAGGACGATTTTCTTTAGATAAAACCAATCTATCTTTACTTTATTATGATCTGGATCTATTATAATTGTTACCCAACTCATAAGAGCCTAGTTTTCGAATCCACTCTCTATAAATTCATTGTATTAAGCTCTTTGGGGCAGGATCCTTTTACCTTTTGAGCTTAGAAACCAAATTGTGTCCTTAAACTATATATTTTTTAATTTTAATTATTAAATTGTATGTTCTTTATATTATTAACACACATGAAAATTTTTAACTTTGTACCAATTGGATATTATTTACTATTCAATTTATATTTATATATATAATTTTAAACTACAAAAATTTAAACATTTAATTAATGACATAGCTATTAACCTTTGATCTTTTCAAAATTTACAGGATATAAAAAAAAAAAAAAAAGTAATTTAATAGTGAATTTGTCAAAATTAACATCCAATAAAAAATATATATTAAATTGAGTTGTAGCTGAACAGAAAGGACTCCAAAAATATAAATAGTTTTCACAGATATATCTTCTTCCACATGCACGGGGGAATCTTTGCGTTGATTTACTAGCTGAAAAGGGTTGAATATTAGCTGTATTGGGGAATCTTTGCGTTGATTTACTAGCTGAAAAGGGTTGAATATTAGCTGTATTTTGCTATGTTCTATATCTACTCCTTCCATTCCATTGTATGTCAATTATCAAGTAATACTAGAGGTGTAGTTTACTTGAATTATTAACTTTAGTTATAAGTTTTTCTTAAACTTCAGTTATAATTTAATGCACCTTTTTAACCCCCACCAAAAAAAAAAAAAAAAAACAACTTTAGTCTTCTATTCTTTAATTTGTACTAGCCCACGATCCATGAACTACACATTTATAAATACAAACTTGGATAGTATCATACCCCACACAGAAAAAATTGAAGAAAAAATTTATAATCTACAATATTCAATATTCATGATACTTATTGATACCATTATCAATATTCAATAGATGGGAGACGTGCATACAAAATAATTAACTACATCATCATTCCACATATTCCACCTTCTTCTCCCTTGAGTTTAAGGCTGAGAAGAAACTCTGCAGACAAGTTTCTTGATTCTACAAAATTTTTCTTAAGACGATTAGTAAACCAAGTTGGCCAAAAGAAAGGAAAAACTTTTCTGCAATTATCCTGCAGTGGTACAATACCACCATTAGATTGTATCGAAACCTGCTCCAGCTACTGTTGAACTAGACAGTAGACAAGGACACTGTTGCCCAGCCTTAGGAAAACAAATTCCGGTTCGTGGAAAGCCAGAAGCAAGGGAACGTTAGCAAACCTTTCATTCTGAAGAATGCTCTTGTTTAAAATGAGGTCACAAGAGCTCAATAAGTCTGGATACAAATGGTGCAGTAACATAAAACTCAAGTTGTGTCATAACCCATCGTGGAGATATTATTCCAATTATAGTCACACAATCTTCAAGAACCCATACCCTGATTCCAAAGCAATTACTTCTCCCATATTGGAGTTGCCCATCCTTAGACTCCCCTAACATTGCGGATCGCTCTGCTACATAGGGATTAGTTTCAGGCAAAGGAATACAATAACAACGACGACAACTATATTCATATGCCACTATACAATTATTGAGTTCCAGCCAGTAGAAAACACCATTAACATGCACTGCACACTCAAACGGTCTTATTGGAAATTAAAGTAATATGTAAATGTGAGGGAATGCTTTTTTTCCATGCTCTATCTACACAAGTAATTATCTCCATATGACGAGTGGAACTATAACTAGGAAAATCCGACAAGCCAATGCGTACCAACACAAACGTTTTGGCCGCATAATCAAAATGAAATCCCATTGCAACTTTTTTGTGGGTATTTCGTGGCTTGGGGAAGAGGTGAAGCTTTCGTTGTGTGTAATTGCTCAAGTAGTAATCACTCCGGTAATGATTGCCAAATGTCATGCAGCCATTTGAAAAGGCAATAAACGAAGAACGATCAATATAAATAATTTTGAACCAATCTGAATCTGGTACACAAGGTGAAGATGATATAGGAAAAAATGTCTCTAACCGAGATGATGTAGTGGGAAAAAATGCTTGTTCTATCCCACTAGTTATGTAGAAGCCTAGCAAAGACGATAAGTCATTTTCTTCTATCCTGTTATTTCTCTTTCTATAAAGTTCCTTAAAATAAGAACTAGAAATAATCTCATACCACCTTTTTGAAACCCTTTTAAAATCATACAAAGGCAGCAGTGGCAACCAGAGTAGGATCTCAATGAGAAGTCCATCAGTTAAATACTCATCCATTTACCTGCTTGCCTTGCGTTGTTGTTGTTGTTGTTGCTGTTATTGTTCTGCTGATAATAGATAGGTCAGAGAGAACAACAATGTTTTTTTTTTTTTTTGGTTATGAATCAAAAAGGACTTCAAGAACCATTCTAAAAAAAAAAGAAAAGACTTAACCATGTTAATAGCATAACCTGGTTTAATAATAAGGATTTTTAAAACCATGTTAATAAAAGAACCTAGTTTAGTGGTAAATGATATTCTCTTAAAAAGTTGAATGGTTGAGTCTAAAGGCAGGGTAGGGGGCTTATGCATTTTGTGGAAAAATGGTATGTCTATAAAGGAGGTAGAATTTGACAAAAATCTTATAGCCGTCAAAATCTTTGACTCTATTTTGGACAGGTTGCTAGTCTGTTTCTATAAGCCTTTCTATCATTCCAAGAAAAAGAAAGCGTGGGGGAATTTATTTGCTCTCTTAGAGGCTCACCATGGACCTTGGGCTTATATCGGTGATTTCAATTTCATCATCAATGACGATGAACAATCAGGAGGCAAAAAGGGTAGCACCTTAGCCACAAATTATCTCAAAGAACTTCTATTCGAATTTAATGTAGTGGACCTAGGTTACTCAGGGAACAAATTCACTTCAGCCAAAGGAAAATGGGGTAGCGTCGCAATCAAAAGGAGGCTAGACAGAGGAGTTGCTAGTATCTCATGGAGACTAGCCTATCAAAAAGCCTCTATAACCCATCTCGGTGCCATCAAGTCTAACCACACTCCCATTCTCCTTGACACAAATCCTTCTGATAGCTTTGTCCACAGACCTTTTCGGTTTGAAGCAGTTTGGCTAAGAGATGAGAGTTGCCATTCCGTAATTGACAAGGTGTGGAACATAGAAGCGTTGGGTTCAAATTTTGTAAAGCTTTATAAAATACAAGCCTTAACTAGAGATGCTCTCAAAAAATGGAACAAAGAAGTCTTCGGCTGCTGTTAGGACAGAATCAACAATCTTATCCAAAAAATCAAGCAGCCCTAGGACTTGCCTCCATCTCAAGCCAATGAACTTGCAAAACAAGCCTTTCAATTTGAACTCACAGAATGGCTCTTTAAAAGCAAAGTCCTCTGGCATCAAAAATCTAGGGAGCTTTGGCTTAAGCTCCGAGATAAAAATTCCAAAATTTTCCACTTGTCCACAATAATCTGCAGATGAAGTAATGACATCGATGCCATCAAAGAGGAAGATGGATCCTGGATTCATGACCCAAAGCAAATTCATGACCTTTTCCGGGCCAATTTCATCAATCTCTTCAGAGAAGAAGACACAAGCTTTCTAGACCATCTAGAGCACTTGGTCCTTCCCTGTATCACAGAAGATTTAAATGACATCCTAAAGCAAATCCCATCCCCAGATGAAATTAAATACACCTTATTTTAGATGCAAGACTTGAAAGCCCCTGGTCCTGATGGATTCCCAACCTTATTTTACAAGAAACTATGGCCTACCGTGGGAAACGATGTAGTCAAGGCAGTGACCTCCTTCTTCCTAAAAGGCTCTATGCCTAAAGAGTTATAAAGTTCTTTGATTGTGCTCATTCCAAAGATTACTAACCCTACATCCGTTAACTATTTCAAGCCTATTAGTTTGTGTAACATTGTGTACAAGATTATTTCCAAGCTTCTCATTACCAAGCTTAGACCCCTCCTTGACAAGCTCATCTCTCCTACTCAATTAGCCTTAATTCCCAATAGATGGATAGTTGAGAACCAAATCATTGTCCAAGAAATTGTGCACAGCTTCAAGTCCCAAAAAACAAGCCTGGGACTTATGCCATCAAGCTGGATCTCCAGAAAGCGTATGACAGAGTTAATTGGAAGTTCATCAAAGCTGTCCTCCTCCACTTTGGCTTCAATGACACCTTCACAAACTAGATTATGTCCTGCATATCTTCTGTTTCATTTAAGGTCCTCGTCCATGGAGGTAAAACAAAGTGTTCCAAGCCTAGCTGAGGCCTCACGCAAGGTGACCCTTTGTCTTCCTATCTTTTTATTATGGGGCAAGAAGTCTTATCCAGATTGCTAGACTATGAGCTCAAATTGAAAAATATTAGTGGCATCAAAACTAGCATCTCTGGCCCAACCATCACCCACGTCATGTACGTGGATGACGTTGTATTGTTCACCAAAGCAACCAGGAGAGACGCAACAGATCTAGTTAAGGTCTTGGACAAATACTATAGTTGGTCAGGGCAAGCCATCAACAAGAACAAGTCCGAAGTGTTCTTCTCCAAACACACTCAAAGACACAATCGCAGGCTTGTCAAAAGCATACTACGAGTGAAAAATCTAAAGAAAGATGTAATCTATCTTGGTGCCTCAATGTTCCTTTCAAAAGCACCTTCCAAAGATTTCACCTTCCTCTAGGACAAGCTTGAAGCCAAGCTCATGGGGTGGAGAAGTAAAAGTTTGTCTTGGGCTGGCAGAAGGACTCTAATTAATTTAGTGGCTCAAACCATACCAAACTACACCATGTCTACCTTCAACATCCCTAACAATGTTTGTGATAAACTCGACTCCTTCACTAGAAGGTTTTGATGGAAACCAAAGCAACAAGACAGTAAATTTATCGCTTGGAAAGCCTGGGATCATTTCTGCCATCCTATAAAAGAAGATGGTCTCAGCTTTAAAAAATCCAAAAACATCAACAATGCTCTTTTAGCAAAGTTAGCATGGATGGTTGCCTCTAAATGAGACAGTTTGTGTATGAAGATCCTACGATAAAAATATAAAGTCAAGGATGATTGGCTTCGGTCTGACGCTTTGAAAAAGGCATCCCCTATTTGGAAGGCTATTGAAAGAACTAAGGGTATCATCACTAAAGGTGCCTGCTACATGATTGGTAATGGTAAATCTGTGGACATATGGCTCGACCCCTAGGTGTCGTGGATTCGAGGCTTTATCACATCCCTTGGGTTTGCCTCATCTGCCTTATCACCTCTGACTATGTCTCATCTCATAAATCCAGAGATGCATTGCTGGAAAGCACCTTTAATTCGTGACCTTTTCACCACATCAGATGCCCAGGCAATTCTCTCAATTCCCATTCCCATCAGACAAAACCCGACAAGCTTGTATGGATGCTAGATTTGAAAGGTTGTTTCTCTATTAAAGTAGCATACAAACAGATTACCTCCTAAGACAACCCTCCACCAAGCATAGATATAGACTAGGAAATACTCTAGAAGCTCTATGTTCCTGAAAGGATCAAGATGCTGCTCTGGAGAGTAGGCTCTAATGCCCTACCTACTAAAGATAATCTCATGATTAGAATGGACATAAATAACCCATGCAACTTACTTTGCAATCATGAACTCGAATTCCCCCTCCACCTTTTCTTCAAATGCCCCGCTGGCAAAGCTCTGTGGTTCACCACTTGTTGGGGTTTCAAGGCAGATCAGGTACCTTTAAACTCCCACCTTGACATAGTTAAACTGATTCTTTGCCCCCTAGCTTCTTTGTGCCATACCTAAGATCAGTGGATTGTTTCTTTCAACACGGTGCTCACAATTGAAGAAATTTGGCGTATCCGCAATGCTATGCTCCAACAAGCTTCCACGATGGACCTTCACCAAAATATCCTATCCAACTGCCGCAAATTTGCTCTCATCATCTCTCAACTTGAGCCCTCCAAACCCATGCTCAATGCTCCCAAGTGGTCACCCCCTCCCCCCCCCGGGTCTTATCAAGGTCAATATTGATGCTGCACTTTCAAGTTCTCATTCCTCCCTAGCAATCATTGCCAAGGACCCTCATGTTACTGTTCTCAAGGTCTGGACTAGATCTGCCCCTAAGCTTTTGCTCCTCCAAGTAGAAGCCATGGCTCTCCACTGGGTAGTACAACTAGCAACCTGCGAGAGATGGAGCCATGTCCAGTTCAAAAGGGATTCAAAGGTCTGCTATGAAGCTATCCTTGCCAATGGTCCTTGTCCCGCCTGGTCCATCTCCCACTTTGTGTTCGACATTCAGGATTCAGCTTTGAGTTTTGTTGCTTGTAATTTTGTTTGGGTCTGTAGAAGCTGTAACTATGCTGCTCATACCACAGCTAAATTTGCCCATGCTTCCAATGAGTCTTGTTTTTTGGCAATTCGACCTAAGTCTTCACCTTGTCTAGTTGATGTTTGTAAGGAAGAAACCCCCTCACTGTTTCCAGTTTTTTTTTTTTTTTTTTAATGAATTGCAGTTTATCAAAAAAAAAAAAAACCTCTACAATTTATCATATTCGAATCTAAGTTATAGCTTGGAAGTTTAAAAGTAAAATTTTAAACCATCATATTATCTCCACCTACCAGTCAGGCCACATGACCAAGTCTATTAAGTACTTTTTTTTTAATAAAAAAATCCCTAAAAAAGTAATTTTTTTAAATTAAAAAACAAAATTTTAGAAATAATGAAATTAATCTATAGCATTGTGTGCTTGTTTTTTAAGAAATATTATACCCTCATAACTTGTATGAGAAACATAATTGTGCAACTTTGCATCTCATCATTCTCAAGTAACAAAATTATAGAACTTCATGTATTTGCATAATTTTTCATGTGATGTAGGTATATTCAAATTCTAGATTTGGAATAAAACTAAATTCTTATTCTAATAATTTCTTCATCTTTTTTTTTTTTTTTTTGGTTAAAAGGAAATATTATTAAGAGAACTAACTGGGTACAGTGACCAATGTTGGGCTTATCAACCTACAAAAAGACACACCATACACATCCGTGTATAGTAAAGGAAGCAAATCAACAAAGGGGGGTTGATCATAAACATCAAAATCAGCTTGCAAGTAGCAACCCCTCTTAGCCAAAAAATCCGCACATTTATTAGCCTCTCTAAAAACATGCGCTACTCTGACCTGCTGAAGTTGGCTTAGCAGCAACCTACAGTCATGCAATAGAGGAGTGTAAACTCTATTAGAAATGCTATTAGAGTTTATGAGATCCATAATCATCTTGGCGTCAAGCTCAATCTCCAACTGCTGGCAGCCTAGTTGAATAGCTAAGGTAAGACCATCTCTTAAAGCCCACCATTCTACTATAATACTAGTAGTATACCCTATTGATCTAGAAAACCCTTTGACCCAGTGACCATGGCTATTTCTGATATTGCCTCCACCCCTGCCTTGCCAGGATTCCCAAAGGAAGCCCCATCGGTATTAAGTTTAAACCACCCAACAGCTGGTTTATTCCACCTTACCTGAATGGCAACTTTAGTACTTGGCATGGAGGTTTTGCTCATACAGAATTAGTATTCCCTTGCCTGGTGGATACAGAACTTATGAAGGTTGGGATTAAGAGTAGTGTTCTCAAAAACAAACTTGTTCTTGTTCTTCCACAAACACCACAGAGCAAAGAGAAATAAAGTGTGCCATTGGACCAAGGCTTTATGCACAATTCTACTTGTGCTATTAACCTTCAACCAATCCTCAAGACTATCAAAAAAGGTGCTAGTAAGGGACGGGGGAGGTTCCAGCTTCTTCCAAAAATCACAAGCTATAACACAATCACATAGTAGATGAGAAATAGATTCCTCACTACATTTGCACAAGGGACAAAGCTTATCACCATTTATACCTCATGCAACCAAAACACCATGCACAGGGATGCTGCCATGGAAGCTTAGCCACAGGAAGTGGGTAATCTTTGGAAGAATGTCCAGCTTCCAAATCCAAGAACTTTGGAAAACATTCCCTGGGATTTCCTTTTGTCTAGCCAATTGATAGGCTGATTTGAAAGTAAATTCCCCATCCTTTGAGGCTTTCCACATGATGAAATCACTTCTCACTCCACAACTCCGAATTGGGATGGCTTTAATTTTATCCGTAATATCCTCAGGAAAAACAAAGGAGGCAACCTCCCATTCCACCTACCCTCATTCCTTAAACCAGCAACCGTAAGATCAATGTCACCCTGGTTAAGGGGTCCTTCAATCAATTCCCTCAATGACTCATCCTTTATCCAACTATCTGACCAAAATTTGACCCTCGACCCATCTCCTATACCCCAACAAACACCCTTTAGAAACACATCCTGCCTTAATGGCCTTCCAATTAGGTGATGATGGAAGACTATCCAGATTACTAGACTTAGCTCTCGGACTAGAACAATATTTCTTCAGAATTATTCCAACCCAATTCGCATCCTGTTCATAGTACAATCTCCAATTTAACCTTGTAAGCAAAGCAATATTCTTTGCTCTTGCAGCTTGAATCCCAAGCCCACCCTCTTTCTTAGATTTGACAATTTTGTTCTAGCCCACTAAGTGCAACCTTTTTCTGTCACTAGTGGAGCCCCATAGAAAGTCTCTATTAACCTTGTCCAATTTGTCACAAATATGGGCTAGGAGGGGCCAAAATTGGAAATTAACACTATTTTCCAAACAATATAATTAGTAGACACTGTTTCCAAACTATATATATTACTAGCATCTCAAGTTTAAAAGACTTGGTTTAGGGCTATGAATAAAGTCTCAAAAACTCAGTTTCCATGATCTGATCATGTCCAATGTGGCATTTTTTCCACATGGCGTCCACTTGGAAATCGAGTCTCTAAGACTCGATTTACAAGCCGACCCTTTTTTTTTTTTTTTTTTTTTGGTGGAAAACAAAGTAGAATAGTATATTTAAATAAAACAAATACAAAAGGTGTAAGGAAGGGTCCTGAGCCATGCAAGCCTACCCATAGCCTGGGCACAAGGACAAGAACAGACTACCCACTGCCAAAAGCAAAAAAAAAAAAAAAAAAAAAAAAAAAAGAATAAAATACAGAACAAAAGTTGGGTAGTCACAGAAAAATGTATAAAATACAACTAAAAGTTGAGTAGCCTGAAGCCTCAAATGTCATGTTTTAACAAGAACTTTTCTTCTTAATCTTCTTCTCTTTCTCTCTTTGTCTTGTTTTCCTGTCTCTTCTCTCAAGACGTTGCATAAACTGGTTTAAGAAAACTTAAGAAAGGTAAAAAAAGGGTGTGAAAAGTTGGAGTGATGGAAGAAACAAAGGAAACTTAGATGAAAGAAGAAAAAGATAGGAAGAAGACTAGAAGTATAAATGGCTGACTAATTGTAGAGATTGTTTTAAAAGGTGTGGTGCAGAGTAAACTTTGGGAAATGGAAGCCTTGGGGAAATAAAAATAAAAATGGGTGAAGTTGATGTCTTGAGATGTGATGCTATTAGGTGAATGAAGGGAATAAAAAGAAAAAGGTTTTTAATTTGTTTTGGGTTAGAAATTAAGATATTTTTACGCAATATTTTTATAATATTTTAAAAATAAATTCTTGTATCGAATTAATATTTAAAATAACGTTAATTCTATAATAAATTCACCATAAATCTTAAGTTGAAAATGTTTATTTGCAAAATAAATTTCTATATTTATTTGAATTATTTTAGTTAAATTTTCAATTTTTACAAATTTATTATATTTATTTATATTTTAAATAATTATTAAATTAATTATAACTTTTTTTTTTTTTGAGAATAGAAATTAATTATAACATGATTGTGACTACTCAACTTTTAGTTGTATTTTTTATACATTTTTCTATGACTATCCAACTTTTGTTCTGTATTTTATAGATTTTTTTTTTTTGCTTTGGCAATGGGTAGTCTATCCTTGTCCTTGTGCCCAAGCTATTGGATAGGCTTGCATGGCTCAGGACCCTTCCTTGTCCTTGTGCCTAGGCTACTTTGTTTCGGTAAAAAAAAAAAGGGTCGACTTGTAAATTGAGTCTAAGAGACTCGATTTCCAAGTGAACGCCAAGTGGAAAAAATGCCACATCGGACATGGTCAAACCATGGAAACCGAGTTTTTAAGACTCGATTTATAGTCCTAAATCGAGTCTTTTAAATTCGAGATGTTAGTAATACATATAGTTTGGAAACAGTGTCTACTAATTATATTGTTTGAAAAACAGTGTTAATTTTCAATTTTGGCCGCTGGGAAGGCAGCACCCTGCATCACATGATTAGGGATGGCAAACATGACAGACTTAATCAAGACTGACCGACCTACAAAGGATAAAAATTTTGCTTTCCACCCTGCTAATTTATTCATGGCTCTTTCCACAATATCATTATATTGCCTCCGATTGGCACCCTTATGTAGAATAGGGAAACCAAGGTATTTTCCTATATTCCTGGTTTCACTAACTCCTAGTTTCTCCCAAACCTCCTCCTTCATCTCCTCACTAACATTAGGAGAGTAATATATACGGGGTTTTCCTTGACTAATTTTCTGTCCAGACTCTTCACAAAACTTCAGCAATTGCATTAATAATTTCATTATTTGGCACTCTAGCTGAGCTAAAAAAATTAGAAAAAAAAAAAAAAAAAACTATTTATCTCATTATTTACACTAAACCAAAGTTGCATCTGGCATTGGCTGAAAAAGACAATTTTTTTTTTTTACTATTTAGCTTATTTTTCCTACTATTTATCTTATTTTTGCTATTATTTATAAGTCCTATTACAGTTTTTAGTACTATTCATAAATCTCACTGTACTATTTTCGCTAGTTTTTTGTTTTATTTATAGTACTTTTAACAAAATATTTTTAGTTTCAACTAAATAAATTGTTTCCAAATAAAGTAAAGCCAGTTATATTCCCTTATTTTCTTTGAGTAATTTAGCTGATTTTTTTTTTTTTACTGTAGAGCAATAGTAGATCAACAGAGCATTAATTGCTTTGTTTCCAATCTCTTTGTCTCGAGAAAGTTTACCATGTTTCGGTAATATCAACTCAGTATCTGTTTTGGTATTTCCTACCCAATAAATGAGTGACACCTGTTTCAAAAAACCACATCAGACTATCCTAATAAATTAATCACAATTTTTTATACTATCGAGAAGATAAATTAATCATTTATTGGAGTAGTTTGATGTGGTTTTTTGAAATATGTATCACTTATTTATTGGATAGAAAATACCAAAATAGATACTGAGTTGATATTATCAAAACATTGTATTCTTTCTCCTTTGTCTCAATCTAAGAAAAGCAAAAATCCGTACTAATGACTAAACAAGCTGGAGATTGTAGGGACACGATAATTCTCTAGAGTAGAGAAGTAGATGAGAAGTCACACACTGTGAGTCACGTGTTCATCACCTAACAACACCTAGGCTGCTATATATGTAACGCATCAAGGCACCGCCTTATGTCACACAGCCCAATCCTAGTACTCATTGTAGTATTGTTACATGGCCCTTCACTATACGCACGCACACACCATGGCCTTGGATACATTTCTTCTCAGAGAACTAGCTGCTGCCATTGTTGTCTTCTTTATCACCCGCTTTTCCATTCGTTTACTCTTCAAAAACCCTTCTAGGAAACTCCCACCAGGCCCTAAAGGCTGGCCTGTCGTAGGTGCACTTAGGGGTGTGCAGAAAACCCACCGACCCGCCAAACCCGACCCACCAGGTTGGGTCGGTTTTTTAGACTTGGTGGGTTGGGTTGGGTTATAAAAAAAAAATTTATAGCGGGTCGGGTTGGGTTTGGGTCATAAAATTACAAACCCACCAAACCCAACCCGACCCACCATATTTAATATATATTTAAAATATATTTTATATTTAATAAATTTTTAAAAGAAAAATCAATTGTAGGGCACTTATATATATATATATATATATATATATTTAAATATATATTATATATTTAATAATTTTAAAAAAAAACCAGCTGTAGAGCAACATTTTCTCAATTCCTCCTACTAATACTAATTTAATATATATATAAAATATATTATATAATTAATAAATTTTTTTAAATAACCAATTCTTCCTATCCTATATAAAAGCCAATTAGTTCACACAAATCCTAATAAATTAGTATTATTGTTTAGTCATTAGTGTTGAGTCTTTATAGAGTTACATTGATACTAATCTTTTAGTTTTTTTAATATATTAATATTTATATTTTTTTTACTCAATTTAATAATAATAATAATAAAAATTTGTCAAACCCATAGGTTCAACCTGACCCAACCCGATCCATGTGGGTTGGGTTGGGTTGGGTTGGACTTATGTGATGGGTTGGGTTGGGTTGAATTTTTTTTGACCCACCATGGTGGGTTAGGTCAAAAAATCCTCTCAACCCGACCCAACCCGACCCATGCACACCCCTAGGTGCACGTGCACTTCCACTTCTAGGAGCCATGCCTCATGTTGCTCTTGCTAAAATGGCAAAGCAATATGGACCTGTCATGTGCCTTAAAATGGGTACTTGTGACATGGTCGTAGCATCTACACCAGATGCAGCACGAGCATTTCTCAAGACGCTTGATATCAATTTCTCTAATAGGCCCCCAAATGCTGGTGCTACCCATTTAGCCTATGATGCTCAGGACATGGTTTTTGCTCATTATGGACAAAGGTGGAAGTTGCTTAGAAAATTAAGCAACTTACACATGCTTGGTGGGAAAGCTCTTGATGATTGGGCTCAAGTTCGAGTTATTGAACTAGGACACATGGTTCAAGCGATGTATGAGTCTAGCAAACAAGGTGAGCCAGTGGCGGTGCCAGAATTGCTGACTTTTGCCATGGCGAACATGATAGGCCAAGTGATACTAAGTCGCCGTGTGTTTGTGACACACGGTGAGGAGTCTAATGAGTTTAAGGACACGGTTGTGGAGCTCATGACTTCAGCTGGGTTCTTCAACATTGGTGATTTTATACCATCCATTGCATGGTTGGATTTGCAAGGTATTGAGCGTGGAATGAAGAAGCTGCATAAGCGGTTCGATGTGCTATTGGCAAAGATGATTGAGGAGCACACAGCTTCTGCTCATGAGCGTAAGGGGAAGCCAGATTTCTTAGACATTGTTGTGGCTAATCAAGACAATTCCGACGGAGAAAGGCTTAATTTGACCAACATTAAGGCACTTCTATTGGTATAGTATTTTTTTTGCTGAATCTATTGGTATAGTATATATATTATCTCCTTTTATTACATAAAATATTCTATTTTTCTTTCAGGTATGCATTATCAATTTTAGGAAGCATTCTTTCTGTTTTTTGGCCATGCCGTATATGTCTTTTAAAAACAAGACTCATAGTTGGTTGACTATTATTATAGTCACATAACACGAGTCAACCAACTGTGAGTCTTGTTTTTTGGCCATGCCGTATATATCTTTTAAAAACAAGACTCACAGTTGGTTGACTATTATTATAGTCACATAACACTTTCCGCTTTTGCTGAAATAATCACATAACACTAGTCAAGATTTTGTTTGACGACAAACATGTGAAGTACTGCATGATAATGACAGTACCATATATAAACTAGCATTTCTAACCCAATATCATAGGAAAATATTCTTTCACGTGATATCTATTATTATTTCATACACATATTCACAGGACAAAGTTTGGTTTTAACACCCACTAATTAAATTAATTAACATAATTATATATTTTAAAAATCTAACCGTTGAATTGTATATTCTTTATATTTTTAACATGCATATCAAATTTCATGTCAATTAGATGTTATTTACAATTCGATTCGTAAACTTATTTTTTTATGCATAATCTTATATTACAACAGACTTGAAATTTGAACATTTGTTGATAAAATAGTTATTAATATTTGATTATTCAGAAATTTTACAAGTATAAAGAATATGAAAAGAAAATGTAATCTAATGATAGATTTGTCAAAATTCACATCCATTAAAAAGATATTGAGTGAAGTTGGAGCCATTGGCTCCAAAAAAGTTTGAAACCAAACTTTGTCCTATCTATAATTGATGCGGGCATGTCACATTTTTACATATAAAAGAGGATGTAAAAAATATGTAAAATAGTAGGTGTTAGATAATCAAATTCCTAAGTAGAAATACACATCATATTTCACAACACGTGATTGAGTTGGTAGGCTGTGATTGTTTGATTGGTTGTATAATAAAAATTATATTAATTGTAGTTCTATGTGAAAGTGATTTTTACTAATCATAACTTGTCATATCAACATATTATGAAAAGTTATTGTAAATTTTGAGTTCCAATTAACTCAACTAGTAAATTCTCTTTTCGTCGAATAAGAGATTTGAAATTCAATCCATGCTTTACCCCAAAAACCAACTGATGTTTTGGCCTGATGATAAATATAAATTATTATGAAACGAACGCTATAAGTTTGAAATACTATCTATAAAAAAATAAAAGAATATATAATCAAATATAAAATCTTTCTATGACACCTAAAAAAAAAATCATAAACTCTGTTAATAAAAGAATATATATAATCACATATAAAATCTTTCTATGACACCTAAAAATATATCATAAACTCTCTTACACCCCCCCCCCCCCCCCTCCCCTCTTTTGGCAAAAGATCATCTCAATTTGAGATGGATTTTTCAAGGTTCAAATTAAATAATATAGATTTTACAAATATCCAGTGCTATGTTATTTAATTACACTATATATGTGTGTGTAATATTTAATTTGAACCATAAAATAAATTTATTTTAAATTTTAAATAACGTGATACTAGCTTAGTGGGCTCAAGTCAACATGTCTATCAAATGACAATGTGTTAAATTTTCAATGAATTTATCAATGCTTGTAGACTTTATGTGACCAATTATATATTTATGATATCGTGTCATAAAAATAATAATATGATTCTTTTATATTATCTAACTTTGGCTTAAAAGATAATATTAAAGTTATTATCAATTGTACTATAAAAGTCTTACAAAATAACATAGCAATAAATGTGATTGATACAATTTCAATAACATAATAAATAATTTTTAATTACTTTTTTGTTTTATATTTAAAAAATTTGACACATCAATTTATAAGTGTGGGGCCCAAACGATTTATGGGCCAGGCCCATCTACCCGGGGAGAATCCAAAGGCCCAAGCCAAGGAGGGTTATGGCCCAAGCTCGACAAGATAGCCTTTGGATACCGCCGAGGGCAGTTCAGTCCTCGGCAGACCCAAAGTCCCCCCTGAAAGAGGGGTAAAAACGGTATAGGGCTGAAACTTGGAAGAAATATCTAAAATATCTAGGGAAAGCTGCCCTTACTGCCATTCAATGCTCTGAACCTGACAGAGCCGCATTCTTTGGCTTTTACAACCACTCCCAACGACTTTGAATATGGGCTGATGGGACAAGTATCAATCTTGGAAAGGTTGACCCTATACGTGGACGAAGGACAATGAACGCAGGCAAATATAAAAGGAAAAATAAGTAACCTAAAGAAGAGGCTGGGAAAAATGGCCAAAAACCAGAGCCTCCCAGCCCACCTCCAGGAGAAAGACTCCATGGGTGAAGATAACCTAGACACGCACGAATACCACAAAAAACCCACCGCCTGGTGACTAAGGCCTAGCCTTCTAAACCCACGCTCTATAAATGATATTGTTTTGGGCCTTTTTACGTGCGAACCTCACACCGCTACGGTTCGTTACGAATCGTGTCCTTACAATTGGCGCCATCTGTGGGGAAGGCTTGTGTATTGGTATAGGAGGTGGGTCGATAGAGTTTCTTTGTTATTTCTAACCGTTGGTTATAGAGTTCTAGTATAAAGTTCTGCTAGGGGCTACGTTTCTTGACTAGGGGCTTGGCTGAGGAGCTAACTCCCTTAAAGCCAAGGTCCCCCGTAAAGAGCAAACTAGGCACTTGGTAGCGTTAATCGTATGGATAAACTCTAGGGGTTTGGCTGAGGAGCTAACTCCCCTAAAGCCAAGATCCCACACGAAGAGAAAACTAGGTTTTGGACAGAACCAAGGCATTGCATAGTCCTCGGACTCAAGTCTCTGGGGAAACCAACTACTTGGATGAGGAAAACTAGGTTTTGGACAGAACCAAGGCATTGCATGGTCCACGGACTCAAGCCTCTGGGGAAACCAACTACTTGGATGAGGAAAACTAGGTTTTGGACAGAACCAAGGCATTGCATAGTCCTCGGACTCAAGCCTATGGGAAAACCAACTACTTGGATGAGGAAAACTAGGTTTTGGACAGAACCAAGGCATTGCATGGTCCACGGACTCAAGCCTCTGGGGAAAGCAACTACTTGGATGAGGAAAACTAGGTTTTGGACAGAACCAAGGCATTGTATGGTCCACGAACTCAAGCCTCTGGGGAAACCAACTACCTGGATGTGGAAAACTAGGTTTTGGACAGAACCAAGGCCTTGCATGGTCCTCGGACCCAAGCCTATGGGGAAACCAACTATTTAAAAAAAAAAAAAAACTATGGCACATAAACCTCAAAATCCACCCGAAGAGAACTCCTCGTTAACAGTTGGATTAATCCCTTAATTGCACGGATTCCCCGGTCTACCTTCGGATCCCCAGTACCAAAGGGGTTGATGCGATACGGTGCAATATATTACCCAAAAGCACAATCAAGGTCCCTCGCTACTCGGCTACCCTCTCGAACGAATTATTTAGAGTTTATCGCTCTCAGACAGTGGTCTAGCATGCATCGCGCAGCACTCGACGGTTATCCCGGTTAGTTCCAAGAGTTTAATTTATTGAGGATTACCCTTCTTATACTTGATAATATTTGTGAGTTTAAACCAGTAGGAGTCTGTGTTAAGGCATTTTTCTGCCCGGAATATCATTAAGGGCAAGCTTACATTTAATATTCATGCACCAAATAGTTGTTGCAGAGAAGAAAAGTATGTATAAAGAAATAAACACATTTTTTATTAAGGCAAAGGAACAGTACAGTGTACAATGAAAAGCTGAAACAAGCTTACATTAAAGCTAACTACCTAAGTAAAGGAAAATACAAGAAAATGAAGATAAAGCCGAGGAGGTAGCACAGAGAAGAGGTTGGCTACTTCTTCGAGACCTTATTCCTCCTCAATGCTTTTGCACGCCCATAACTCAGGCAGCAAAAGAACCCAACTTGAGCCTCACACCGCTGAAGGAAAGGTGTAGGGAGCCGGAAGTTGAGGAGCCTTCACAAAAAATTTGCCTGCAACAAGGCAAAGGCGCTGATGGCGGAGAATCTTTCTTCTGACACACCAAAATTCTGGCATGAACAGAACCTGCTTCGGATTTTGACTAAAAGGGGGGGAAACACCCTTTCCCCTCTGTCGAAACGGAATGTTCCCTTGAATTTACGCCTCCTTTGCCCATACCTCACTACTTTGAGTCTCAGGAGGACACGGCGCCTCCGTGGCGGACAGAGTTCCTTTTCCCCAACCCCAGCCTCAAACATGATATACTAAGGGAGGAAACTGAAGGATTTGCGCGCAGGTAAGGCAACTTTCTCTCCTATTTATTTAAAAAGATAAGGTGGTGGCATTTAATTCACGCAGCGTCCCAAGGAACGCTACAGACAAAATGTCTCCGGCTCGATTTTCCACGCCATCTGCAACCATGAGATTAAAGGAGTCTCGTGAAGGCGCACCTCGAACACTGGGACACCAAAAAGTACCGCGTGAACAAAGACTACGGAAATACCTCTTAATTTGTAGGCCCAGTAAATTCGCGGCCCAGGCCCGTTCTGCATGGGGGCCCAGGGACAGAACCAAGGCATTGCATGGTCCTCGGACCCAAGCCTATGGGGAAACCAAGTACAAAAAAGAAAAATTACAAGTTTTGGACAGAACCAAAGCATTGCATGGTCCTTGGACCCAAGCCTATGGGGAAACCAAGTACAAAAAAGAAAAATTACAAGTTTTGGACAGAATCAAGGCATTGCATGGTCCTCGGACCCAAGCCAATGGGGAAACCAAGTACAAAAAAGAAAAATTACAAGTTTTGGACAGAACCAAGGCATTGCATGGTCCTCGGACCCAAGCCTATGGGGAACCAAGCCCTTGCATGGTCCTCGGACTCAAGCCTATGGGGAAACCAAGTAAAAAAAAAAAAGAGAAAGAAAAATTACAAGTTTTATAACTGCTCGGATGGGAAGAGTCCCCGACTCAGATATTGTAAAATGTTAAGGCCAATAAAAGTGTTAGAATGATGGTGGGGCACTCCACTATTCGGTAGCCTAAGGGGGCTGTTCATTTTTGCGGGTGATATGTCTTCGAATGATTACTTCCTACACCGCATAGAGCATCCAGTTCTAATCTCGGCATTGTTTCGGGCAATTGCCGTTATTCATAGGTACGCATTGCTAGTTCAAGCAATTCTGTTAAAGTTGTGGTGACTTCTTTTTATTAGCAAGCATTTTGGCCTTAGTTGTCATCGATTCAAATGCTATATTATCGTGCTGAGCAGCGTTTGCAAATTTGTAAAAACATAGAGACAGAGCATGCGAAGTAAAATAACAACAATTTTTTATTAATATGAAAAAATTATTACAACGTACAAAGAAGGACTCAAACAAGCCTATACAAAAGGTGAGCTGCCGAAGCAACACTAACATTCGCAGTACAGATAAGTAAACAGCCGGGTGTCTTTTAAACTCGTCTTCAAAGTCTCTCCAATTTCTGCCTCAGTATTGCTTATGTCGAAAGAAGAACCTTCTTTGGAAAAAGATGAAGGAGAAGGAAGAAGAATTTGAAGGAGAAGGAAGAAGAAGATGGAGGAGATGAATGAAGAAGATGGAGGACATGAGTAAAGAAGGAGGAGAAGAAGAGAGAAGAGATGAAAAGAAAGAAAAAGGAGTAAAAGAGGGAGAAAGAAAAGCACCAGGATGGAACTGGTGCTGGGAAGACTAAGAAAGGGAGGCAAAAGGAGGCGCCAGTGAACGAAGAGAGGAAGAAGCAGGGGCACTTAGTCCCTGCCTCGATCTTGACTCCCAACACACTGGAGCCATATTAGGTATGCTCATGAGAGCGCGGTTGGTACTGATGATGGGTGTTCTCGACTCAGTCACGCCGAAAGTTTGACGTGACGAGTCCCTGCTTCGGATTTTGGCTGAAAGGAAGGTAAGACGAATCTTAAGCCTCCGCCATCCTTGCCCTGACCGAGCCATTTCGAACTTTATTAGAACATGACGCTTTGAGGAGGGGTGTGGTTTCTTCATCATTTGTTATGGTGAATGTACTGTGATTTAGTGTATAACTACTGGGTTAAGTAAACGCTTAGGGAGGCAAAGGGTTTCAAATCTCAGAAAAATAAAAGGGTCTCTGCACGAAAGTGATAGCCTCCTACTTGTCTTCTTATAGGAAGGGCAAAACGGAAAGCATTGAATTCGTTCAGGTTTCCAAAAGAATCTGAAAACGAAGAGGTGTCCGTTCCTTTTCTCCGCCTCGTCAGACGAACCGTCGAATGTAAATGAGTCTCGTAAAGGGAAGTCATTAAAAGCGTGTTTTGAATAATCAAACGACGAGAACGCGTCAGGAGTAAAATCAAAAAACGCCTCGTAGATCAGTATATTTCTTGGACAGACGGAAAACCGCCAGCATTAATGAAGGGCCGAGTTAAAGGAGCCATCATAAAAGCTCGGCATTACCAAAACCCCCTTTCCAACCAAGAGGTTGGACAGCTGGGTTTTGAGGGGCTATTGTGGGGCCCAAACGATTTATGGGTCAGGCCCATCTACCCAGGGAGAATCCAAAGGCCCAAGCCAAGGAGGGCTATGGCCCAAGCTCGACAAGATAGCCTTTGGATACCACCGAGGGCAGTTCAGTCCTCGGCAGACCCAAAGTCCCCCCTGAAAGAGGGGTAAAAACGATATAGGGCTGAAACTTGGAAGAAAGATCTAAAATATCTAGGGAAAACTGCCCTTACTGTCATTCAATGCTCTGAACCTAACAGAGCCGCATTCTTTGGCTTTTACAACCACCCCCAACGACTTTGAATATGGGCTGATGGGACAAGTATCAATCTTGGAAAGGTTGACCCTATACGTGGACGAAGGACAATGAACGCAGGCAAATATAAAAGGAAAAATAAGTAACCTAAAGAAGAGGCTGGGAAAAATGGCCAAAAACCAGAGCCTCCCAGCCCACCTCCAGGAGAAAGACTCCATGGGTGAAGATAACCTAGACACACACGAATACCACGAAAAACCCACTGCCTGGTGACTAAGGCCTAGCCTTCTAAACCCACGCTCTATAAATGATATTGTTTTGGGCCTTTTTACGTGCGAACCCCACACCGCTACGGTTCGTTACGAATCGTGTCCTTACAATAAGGATTATAAAATAAAATTTGTAGTGTCTCTACTATCATCATTGTATTGAATATAACTACTATTTTTTTATATAAACAAATTAATATTTTCTGTGCTTTCCTTCTCAAAGAAAATTAGTACTTTTTGTCATTTCTCTCTCATCTTTTTCTCTTCTAAGAGCATCCACAGCCGGAATTCTCATCTCATCCTATTTTACCATCCCAAAAAGTCACTTTATCAATTATACAATACAATTTTACAATACTCCCAACATCCCAACTTTTATTTTCCTATTCTACTCATTAAAATAATATTTCTACACAATAAAATAATATATCCTAAAACCCAAATAAAAACAAAAACCCAAAATCCAAACAACTCTGCAACCACCACCACCGCGAAGAACATACCCAAACGTTTGTTTTCTTGAAACCCCAGAAACCCAAGCCACAAACTCATGGCCATTGAAACCCAGAAACCCATAGAGAAAACAAAATCAAATCAAACCAATAGCAATAACAACCCCCAACTCCGGCAACCACGGCAAACCACAAATTACAATTTCAATTACAATTACAAATACAAAAATAAAGAGATCGAAATCAAGATCAAAATGTACAGAAGGTCAACAATCACCGTCAATCTCCACCATCACAACGTTCCTTCTCAATTTCTTGCCTTTGTTTCTCTGCAAGCTTTTCGAGAGCCGATTCCACAGCATCTTGACCACCAAGAAGCAACCAGGTCACGATTTCTGGGTCGGTCTCGAACCAGGCAGCATCGAACTCCTTCTGGGCGTTTACTCTCAGTATGTCTCGCCACAAGATGCCTCGCGAATTGGTCCACGTGAAGAACTGGGAAGCCCTGAGGATGTCCCTGTAGAGACTCAGTGCCTTGCGCCGAGTGCTTGTGAGTCAGCGACGATTTAGCAGCTCAGCCTCATCGTCGTCAAGGGTAGGTTTTTGTTCCTTCGCCAAGTGATGGTCCAAGAGCTCTTCATGGGTGTCAGGTCCGTTGTGCAAGAGCCAACGGATACAGATGACGTCGCAGTGAGCTATTAGGTTGTTCAAAGGAATCATCGATCAATATGGTAGGCGAGAGAGAGAGGGGATGAGAAAGAGAGAAGGAAGAGAGAGAAAAGAAAGAGAAAAAATGAGACGGGAGAGAGAAATTGCCGGGTAAAAAGCATTAAAAAATTATTTTTTTTTATACCATTCAGCTACAGTACAATCTTACATTTGAGATGGTACTGTAGCTAAATCTCAAAAAAAATTTGGCTTTTACCATATGGCCTTCCGGTTGTGGATCAATTTTTGGGCCTGTATGCCAAATGTTCTTTACATTTGGCATATAACAAGCCCGTTGTTGATGCTCTAAACTAACACTTGTAAAAGATTCAGCCATTTTCTTCCTTCTAGATTTCTGATGAATTTCTGTATGTTTTTGAAGAACTTGTTCACGGCGGGCACCGACACATCATCAAGCATAATTGAATGGGCACTTACGGAGATGTTGAAGAGCCCTAGCATCCTCAAGCGGGCACATGATGAAATGGATCAAGTAATTGGAAGAAACCGACGTCTAAAGGAAGCAGACATATATAGCAAAGCTCCCATATCTTCAAGCCATATGCAAAGAAACAATGCGAAAGCACCCCTCCACGCCACTAAACTTACCTAGAGTCTCAACCGAGGCATGTGAAGTGAATGGCTATTACATTGATCCAAAGAACACCAGGCTTAGTGTGAACATATGGGCAATAGGTCGTGACCCTGATGTATGGGAAAACCCATTAGATTTCACACCAGAAAGATTTTTGAGTGGGAAAAATGCAAAAATTGATCCAAGGGGAAATGATTTCGAATTAATTCCATTTGGAGCTGGAAGGAGGATTTGTGCTGGGACTAGGATGGGAATTGTGCTAGTAGAGTACATTCTTGGCACATTAGTGCACTCATTTGATTGGAAATTGCCAAATGGGGTTGTTGAGCTAAATATGGATGAGACCTTTGGACTTGCATTGCAAAAAGCAGTACCCCTTTCGGCTATGGTTAGTCCAAGGTTGTCTTTAAGTGCATATGCTTTTTAAGCTTAATTATATAGAGTCAAGTCATGAGTTATCCTCATCATCCTAAGCTTTAGCTTAAGGATGCTCTCTATTTTTATGTCAGCCTAATAAGTCGATCTACTGATCTTCCTTAATTTCTCTCTTTTTTTTTTTTCTTTTTTTTTTGTAAAAAGTCATGTGGCTTTATGATCATAATGCTGCTTTATCTATGCCTATCTTATTGTAATGTTATGTTTCTTTATGAATCATAAATTTTTAAAAAGTATTGTAAAAATTTGAATTCCTTCTGCTTTTAATTTGAGGACTATGTGAACTTTATATCAACACTCTTTATTGGCAAGAACTTAGAATCTAGTAATCTCAATTGATAAAATCTTGTCTTTAAATAAGGAAATTGAGTTCAAATCTGAATACAAATCCTGTTGGCCTAATAGTAAAAAGTAATCACACAATATTTTGCCATGAAAGTTTTAGCTTGTGTTTGGAGGAGTATATTTTTATTAGACTTTAAAAAATTATATATAAATTAAGGACTAAAATAAGTTGAATAACCTATATATGATGTGTGATTGGATTTTTATATATTGAAGATTCAGGAAATTGTCAAAGATAACTAGTAGCTATCAGCTTGTTAGTCATGCTTTGATACCTATTAAAGATATTGACATTTTTGCGAAAAAAAAAAAAAAAAAGATATTGACTAATTTATTCACCTTATCTAGTTTCGTGGGCCATTGGTTAATGTTGTGCGACACTCTGATATCACTTGATGTACAATAACCTCATGGATTTAACAAATAGTAGAAAAGGTAAATAAACCAACAAGCACAAATGTAGAGAACATGAGAGGTTTTGAAGTTCGATAAACAATCTACCTCCATGTTACAAGAGAAATCAAATCAACTATATTCAATAAAGATTAATTAAAAAGCCTAATCTTACTTACATGTTACATAGCTCTCATCATGAGTATCCTTTCAACCTCAAAGGAACTATCAAATTATTATGTTTCTAAGAGTCTTCTCTTCTATGAAGTTCTTCTTCTTAAAGTTTTCTCTTTTTCTAAAATTTCTTTTCTTGTCATATGTTTAAGCCAATATTATCAAACCTTTTACTGTACTATGATACTATAAGCTTTCAAAATCATTTTCCTTAGTGAACAAGAAATTTTTTTGCTGAATCTTAGTGAACAAGAAATATTAACTACTTTTCTTTGACAATGAATGCATTAATTTTTATAAGAAATAGACTTTCTTTTCAAACCAAAATAGTATTTGTGGGGTCATGGGCCCAGATCATACAATAGGGGTTTTGGGCTTTGGCCGAGAGCGTGAGTTCTGAGTTCGAGGAGGAATATCTCCTCGGATAAGCTAAACATAGATCGGGTATAGATCCTAATGATCAAAATGACCTTCCAAGAAGCTCTAGTGATAGGGACGTGTACCATAAACGTACAAAGAAGATGGGAACCCAAAAATATCTAAGGGAAAGTTGCTACCACCCCATAAGACTTCTAGAGGGGGCTGATGGGACAAGTATCAGTGTAAACCATCAATTGTCCACGTGTAGGGTTAAGATGAAGGAGAAATGTAGTATAAATGAGGGTAGAGACCCCAGAGAATAGAGGGGAGGAAAGAGGGAGAGAAAGCGCTGTAGCAATCTCAACAACTCCTGTAACCATTGTTATCCAATACATACTAGAAGAGAGTTCCTCGGATTGTGCCAAGGACAAACTTTCTTGTGCAAACCTGGTTCATTTATGTTTGATTGTCTTGGAAACTTATTATAACCAGTATCCCATTCACTTAATCCTAGTTCTTCTACCCACTCTCTACAAATTCATTGTTTTGGGCCTAGGATCAAATCCAGTCCTTACAGTATTAGTTGTTAATATGAATTATTCTTACATGTATTGATGTAATTGAAATATTTTTTTAGTTTATTTTAGTTTATTGACTTATATATATATATATATATATGTATGTATATATATAGACACACACATTGGGGTCAACGTTATTTATATTCATTGCAATCTCATTAGTGATGTATTGTATAAATTAATTACTTAAAATAATTGGACAATGCATAATTTTCTCCAAAAAATAAAAATTAAACATTCATAAAATTATAATTAACACATATTATTATTATGTACTTGTCAAATACCTAAATGATTATTGATTAAAGATAGGTTAATTTCTCAGTATTAGCACAATTTATCAAGTCTAATAAATATACTTTTTATAATACATATATTGAGTTATAAAGTAATTAATTTACATTTTAAATTATTTTATAGTACTCTTTTATATTACAATATATACTAGAAATATAGTGTGTATATAAAGAAGAAGAAAAAAAAAAACTTGTTATCATATTTTCTCCAGCCCCTTTAAGGACTAATAATGCTAAACTGCCACCGGGAGCCATTATACTTTTATTAAACTTTTTTGATTTTTTTAAATCCAATATGTAAATTCCAAAGGATTTGAAATGATAGGTGATCTCATATTAAACATGAACCAAATTTATCCCAACTATGAACAAGAGGGTCCTCTTTTTCACCTATCAACCAAGATCACCACGTTCCACACACCTACCACATTGTGAAGGCCAAAAAACAAACCGCATTAGTAAATGAAAGGGTAATTATTAATGCACAAACGATATTAAATATATAGTACACAATTTATTTTTAGGTAAACTATATATTTGTGTAGTTGCACGATTTTCCTGGCCCAAATTCGATTGATCAGGCCCTGGCCCAAAGCGCAACCCACAATAAATATTTGTAAAGGATGGGTCAAAGAACTTGGTCTCAGTGAGTCTATTCGGTCTAATGCATGGACAACATTGTTGCAGAAAATAAAAACACCAGAATGGATCTCTCACGTATAAGTTTATTTCTTTAGTTCCTCATACAGAATTTTTCGTCCCTTTCTCTAAGGGACTCCACTACATTATATAGTCCCCTTCTCTCATCTCAACCCTACACTTGTTGACCATCTAAGCACCTACTTGAGTGGCTGTCCCATCAGACGCCTTCATCTCTCCCCATGTGAGTTGCAGAGGTCAAGGCGGTACTGTTCAGGGGTCATTTCCTCATTAATGCAGCCAAGAGGGTGGTTGGGGCGCAATTAATGTGGTGGTAGCTCTCCATGGGATATTTTGGATTTTATTCATTTTATATGTTGGGAGGATGAGCTGAAGTGGCTGGGGAGAGTTCCTCGTCTGGGCTTCGTGATGTCCGAGGAGGAGTTACTCCTCGGACAGGTTTCCTTGGCGTTTATTGGGATTGAGTAATACTTCATACGTGGTTTCTCTTCGGGCAGGACGCTCCTCGGACGGGCCTGAATTTGGAATAGCCCATTATTTCTGGGCCGGGCCCCACATTAGCCCCTCAAAACTCCGGTTTCTATCTCCCTCCGAGGAGGAAAAAACGGGGTTTTGATATTTGGGAGAGGGTGGAAATAAGGAGAGCGTACAGCGCGCGTGCGAACCGTTACTTTTTGACGCGCTACAATTTACGAGGCGCGGCCATTAACTTCCGGAGGCGTTATGTTCCCTCATCCAACGGTGGGGCGTAGATCGAACGGCCATCGTTTTTTCTCGTATTTTTAGGCAGGAGTGATTTTTTCTCTCTCCTCCTGGGTATTTAAGACGTCAGAGGGGTTCAGTTCCTTCTTTTTATCTGCGTTTCATAAACCTTAGAGGCTTCCAGAGAACTCCATCGAACCCCAGAGATACACGAACACTTGCGTCCGTTACGCCATCGTAGCCGTTCTTGTGAAGCGTTTCGTCCACGAGAGATTCCCAGGCGCCTCAGTGAACGTTTTTGTGAAGGTACCTGTACATTTCGTTCATCTTGCTGTTTCAATTTCCTCCTCGGACTCTAAATTTTTTTTCTGAGTCTTTACTTTTGTTCTCCGGTTCAGTCCAGATGGGTAGATTTGAGAAATTAGTACACACCCCCGCCACTATGGAGGCCTTTAGGGCTAAATACCACATTCCCCCGAGGGTTGGGCTGCGGTACTGTCCTCTTGAAGGAATATTGACAGATAGGCGTGAGGGAGAAGTCGTTATCCCCATGATTGCTTTCATAGAGGGAGGGATGACACTTCCCATGCGTAGGATTACAAGGGAGTACTTGTTCAACCATAGGTTGACGCCGTACCAGTGTGCCCCGAATATGTTCAAGATACTAGGCTGTGTAGATGTCTTAAACGAGCAGATGAATCTAGGCCTCACTTGGCATGATGTGGTCCATCTGTATGAATGTCACCGCATCGGGGAGGATGGGTACTATCTTAAGTCTCGGAACGAGGATGTTAGGTTGATCTCCTGTCTCCCAATATCCAATAAGACCGTGAAGAATGACTTCCTTATTGCTTCTGGGGAGTGGTTTGACGGTATTCATTGTCCAACTCGGGCAGGAAACCCAGGTGCGGCGTTTTTAGGATCGGTCCTTTTTTCGGGGAAGGATTTAGTATTGGGGGGTTATCATATATATTTCTTTGTTTTCCCTGTTATTGGAAGATTTTGTGAACTGACCGTATTTTTCTTGGTCGTTTGCAGATAAGGCTCACGTTGCTCCTCGGATAAACTTTGTGAACGTGCCAGCGTTGAACTACCTTCTTAGGTCGGAGATCTACGTTTCCGAGGACGGGCAGTTGCGTGCTGCCCATCTAGTTCTGGGCTATCAACCTTTGAGCAGCGCTTTCCAGGCTATCGGTCACGCCATAAGGGCTGGTAGTCCGAGGTTGGCTAGAATTGACGTGTCCCGGGACGGGTTCTTAGCCGAACACGATCTGCCACCAGTTGTGTTGCCCGGTGTTAGAGATCCCTACCTGGCCGAGCAGTTACCTCCGCCGAACGAGCCCGGTGTTGCCGTTCATGCTGAAGAGGAGGCTGAATCATCTCGTCTTTCCCTTGAGGACGAAATAGACGAGTTTCACTTTGAGGAGGAAGTTCAGCAGACCCCCTTGGTGGAACTTTCCGATCCTGAAGGAGAGCGGGATCGACATTCTGCAGTAGGTGCCCCTCCCATTGTTATCTGCTTGAACGATACTTCGGACAAAGAGACACAGCCAATGGCAGGAAAGGGAAAATCCCTGAAGGAACTGATGGCCTCCCGAGGGAAAGGTCAGTCATCGAAAGGACCCTCCCCCTCAAAAGCCAAAGCCCTTCCTCCTGTGGTCCCTCAGGGCGTTTCCGAGCCTGGCCTTAAGGTTAATCCGGATTTGAAGAAGAAAAGGCCGGTTGACATCCCCGAGGAGGGTGAGGTGGTTGCTCAGCCGACCAAACAGCAAAAGACCACCCGTGCCCTAAGGAGCAGACGGGGCAGCTCCTCGGAAAGGCGGGACGAGGAGGACACTGCTGAGGTGCGCGCCACTCCACGCACATGGAGCCCCAAGTTGGAGCTGGATGGGGTTGCCATCCCCTATAACACCTCGGTCCGTGAGTACAACCGAGGCCGGGCTGGGTACGTGGCCGAGGCCCTAGAGCAGCCTCTGCTCCTTCCTCGAGATATGGAAGCTTATAGGCGATTCTCTCAGCCTGAGCTCTTCCTATCCCTCAAAAGGGATCTTGCGATGGTAAGCAATCCTTTCACTGTTTCATTGGTTTATTTGACCTTGTTTGATTAAAGTAGTCTTGTTTCTTTTGTAGATTACCCAGCAGGTATTTGTGGCTGAGGAATTTTGTCGTGGTAATAGCAACAGGGTTGAGGTCGAGAACCAAGCTCGGGCGGAGGTGGAGAAAGCCTTGGGGTCCCTCAAGCATGATCACGCCGAGCTCATGAATAAGTTCAAGGACTCGGAGAACCAGTGCAAATTTGCGGAGTCTTGTTTGAAGAATGCCGAGACTCAGGCAGAGGACCAGCGCAAAGAGCTGTTCACGACCCAGCTTAACCTTGCCACTGAGAAACAAGCGGTGCAAGACCTCAAAGTTGCACTGCGAAAAGTTGAGGACGAGCTGCAGCGGGTCAAAGAGGAGGCACAGCTGATCCGAGAGGCTACAGAGGCTGAGAAGAGTGCCGCTCGCCAGCTCGGGGCCGAAGAGACGGAGGCTAGGCTATCCGAGGAGATCCCCGAGGTATGCCGGGAGTATTGCAGCATCTCATGGGTTCGCGCCCTTGACGCCGCAGGAGTTTCTGCCGATTCGGCGCTGAAACAGCCCAAAAGCATCTTCTACCCTCCAGAGATCCGAGAGCGTCCTGAGGGTGCCCAAGCGATATCCGAGTAGGAACCGATGGAGCCTGAAGCCATCCCTGTGCCTGATATGGCGAAGGGTCCTGCCGGGGACTCTTCCATCGAGGTTCCTCCCCCTCAGCCCGAACAAGCAGAAGATCCCCCTACTAAGGCTTAGCTTTTCAGTTTCTTAGCTCTCTTTTTTTTTTTATGAGGGTCGTCCTAGTTTTTGATCATTTTGTAAGGACCTCTCTTTTTGATGAACTCGGCATACTAATATTAATATAAAGTGCTCGCTTTGCTTACTTGGAATGTATGTTAGTAACATTGTTTTTTGAACACTTGCAACGATGCGGATATGTGTGAACGGCAACAGAAAAATGGGTTTTTGAGCTGTCCACTTGTGGGTGGCAATGGTGCCAAACTGCGCGCCCGTGTTAGGATGATTTCCTTTAAGTAATAATCAACCAACCTATCATGAGTAATAATTTCCCCCAAGTCTGTGGTCCGAGGAACCATGCAGGACTTGGGTTCTGTTTAAAACTATGAGTAGTTGTTTTAAGTATTAATTTCCCCTTAGTCTGTGGTCCGTGGAGCCATGCAGAACTAGGTTCTGTTTAAAACTTATAAGAATCGTCATGAGTAATAATTTCCCCCAAGTCTGTGGTCCGAGGAGCCATGCAGGACTTGGGTTCTGTTTAAAACTATGAGTAGTTGTTTTAAGTATTAATTTCCCCTTAGTCTGTGGTCCGTGGAGCCATGCAGAACTAGGTTCTGTTTAAAACTTATAAGAATCGTCATGAGTGATAATTTCCCCCAAGTCTGTGGTCCGAGGAGCCATGCAGGACTTGGGTTCTGTTTAAAACTATGAGTAGTTGTTTTAAGTATTAATTTCCCCTTAGTCTGTGGTCCGTGGAGCCATGCAGAACTAGGTTCTGTTTAAAACTTATAAGAATCGTCATGAGTAATAATTTCCCCCAAGTCTGTGGTCCGAGGAGCCATGCAGGACTTGGGTTCTGTTTAAAACTATGAGTAGTTGTTTTAAGTATTAATTTCCCCTTAGTCTGTGGTCCGTGGAGCCATGCAGAACTAGGTTCTGTTTAAAACTTATAAGAATCGTCATGAGTAATAATTTCCCCCAAGTCTGTGGTCCGAGGAGCCATGCAGGACTTGGGTTCTGTTTAAAACTATGAGTAGTTGTTTTAAGTATTAATTTCCCCTTAGTCTGTGGTCCGTGGAGCCATGCAGAACTAGGTTCTGTTTAAAACTTATAAGAATCGTCATGAGTAATAATTTCCCCCAAGTCTGTGGTCCGAGGAGCCATGCAGGACTTGGATTCTGTTTAAAACTATGAGTAGTTGTTTTAGTAGGACGGCCAGTAGCGGACATTAATGAAAGAAAATGTATGCCAAACCATTCTCATTAATAACAATATCTTTTGAGGTTATTTACATTCCATGGTCGAGGTACAGCTTTTTCATCTAAATCTTCTAGGTAGTAGGCGCCTATTCCGGCCACAGACGTGACACGGTATGGCCCCTCCCAGTTGGGCCCCAACTTGCCCCAAGAGGGGTTTTTTACGCTCCCAAGAACCTTCCTCATCACAAGATCACCTGGACCCAGGGGCCGCAGTTTGACGTTAGCATCATACCCTTGTCTCAGCTTCTGGTGATAATGGGCCATATGAATCATAGCTTTTTCCCTTCTTTCTTCGGTTAAGTCTAGACTATGTTCTAGTAACTTATCGTTATTGCTTGGGGTAAACGATTTAGACCTCAATGTGGGAAAGTTGTTCTCGATGGGGAGTACGGCCTCAGCCCCCTTAAGTCATCGAGAAGGGAGTCTCACCGGTCGATCGTCGCGGCGTTGTCCGATAGGTCCATAAGACGTGGGGAAGTTCTTCTATCCATCTCCCCTTAGCCTCATCCAGTCTTTTCTTTAGTCCGCTCACTATGACCTTGTTCACGGCTTCGACCTGCACATTTCCTTGAGGGTAAGCGGGGGTGAAATAGCGGTTAATGATTCCAAACCCCTGGCAGTACTCCCTAAAGTTCTTACTATCGAATTGCAGACCATTGTCGGAAACGAGTGTGCGCGGAGTCCCGAAGCGGATGATGATGTTCTTCCAGATAAATTTTTGGGCGTCCACGTCCCTAATATTGGCCAAGGGTTCAGCTTCCACCCATTTAGTGAAGTAATCCGTTCCGACTATTATATATCGCTTGTTCCCCGCGGCTTTGGGGAAGGGTCCGACCAGATCAAGGCCCCATTGCGCGAACGGCCATGGACTAGAGAGGGGGTTGAGAACCCCTCCGGGTTGGTGAATATTCGGGGCGAATCTTTGGCACTGGTCGCACTTCTTAGCATATTCTTGGGCCTCTCTTTGCATGTTCGACCACCAATACCCCTGGGTAAGTGCCCTATGTGCTAACGACCTTCCTCCGGTATGACTTCCACAGATCCCCTCGTGTAACTCTTCAAGTAGAGATTCGGACTCTTCGGGGTGCACGCAGAGCAGGTACGGTCCAGAGTGGGAGCGCTGATATAGTTTGTAGTCTTCCGATAGCCAGAAACGAGGAGCATTCCTACGTATCTTCTCGGCTTCCAATTTCTCCTCTGGCAGGATGTCGTTTTGAAGGAAGTTTTTTATGGGGTCCATCCAGCTGCGACTCCTTCTGATCTGATGGACTCCGGCCGGGCTTCTGCAAATAAGACTTGCTTGGGCTAGGTCTTCGACCAGGATCATCCGCGGCAGATTATGTGCCGAAGACGTGGCGAGAGTGGCCAGCGAATCCGCGTGGGTGTTTACACTCCTGGAAATGTGCGTCAGATTGAAGGATTCAAAATTCGCTTGCAGCCTTTTAACCTGCCCCAGGTACTCTTGCATCCTAGTGTCTCGAGCTTCTAACTCACCCATCACTTGTCCGACTACCAGCCTGGAGTCCGAGAATGCTTCTATTACTCTTCCGCCCAGCCTTTGAACCATCGTCATTCCCTGGAGTAAGGCTTCGTATTCGGCTTCATTGTTGGTAGCCGAGAATCCGAGCCTCAGTGATTTTTCAATGACGGCACCATCCGGGGATATTAAAACTATCCCCACTCCGGACCCTCTTTGGTTGGCTGCGCCATCGACGTAGACGTTCCAGTGCATGGTCTTTGTTGAAATCGCACCAACCGATTTTCCATCCATGTCTTTCTCCTCAGTTATTGTTTCTACAGAGGGCTCGGCAAACTCCGCCACCAAGTCTGCGAGAACCTGTCCTTTGATGGAGGATCGGGGCATGTATTTAATATCAAAGGCCCCCAAAAGTGCGCTCCACATGGCGATCCTTCCGGTGTAGTCAGCGCTTCGGAGCACTGCTCTAAGGGGAAGCTGAGTCAGAACGATGACCGTATGCGCCTGAAAGTAGTGAGGAAACTTCCGGGTCGCGTGCACTATCGCCAAAATTGCCTTCTCTAAAGGAAGGTACCGCACCTCGGCCTCATGTAATGATTTGCTCACATAGTAAACCGGACGCTGCACCCCATTATCATCACGTATCAGTACCAAGCTTACGGCATGAGGAGCCACCGCGATATATGCAAACAGCACCTCATCTGTCTCAGGGCTAGACATGATGGGTGGTCGGGACAGGTAGTCCTTAAGCTGTTGGAAAGCCTGAGCGCAATCCTCCGACCATTCGAACCCTTTCCATTTGTTTATCAGAAGGTAGAAAGGTCGACATCGGTCCGCCGATCGTGATATGAACTGGTTTAGTGCCGCAATCATGCCAGTGAGCTTCTGCACTTCCTTCGGATTCCGAGGAGACTGTAGGTTGTTGATGGCTTTGATTTGGTCGGGGCTTACCTCTATTCCCCTGTGGGTGACCATGTACCCGAGGAATTTCCCAGACCCGACCCCGAATGAGCATTTGGAAGCGTTCAGCCGCAGCCGGTGTTCCCTTAGGATAGCGAAGATCGTTCCGAGGTCTTTCACGTGCTCGGAAACCCTTTTACTCTTCACAACCATATCGTCTATATAGATCTCAATGATCCTGCCCAGCTGTGGCTCGAACATTCGGGTCATCATCCTTTGGTAGGTTGAGCCAGCGTTCTTCAGTCCGAAAGGCATTACCTTATAGTGATAATTTCCGATGGGTGTCATGAAAGCCGTCTTCTCTTGGTCTTCCGACGCGAGGGGTATCTGGTGATATCCCTGGAAAGCATCCAGGAAACTCATTCGGGGGTGGCCTGCGGTTGCGTCCACTAATCTGTCAATTCGAGGCAGGGGGAATGGGTCTTTTGGGCAGGCCTTGTTTAGGTCCGTGAAATCCACGCAGACCCTCCATTTACCTGTCTTCTTCTTCACCACCACAGTGTTTGCCAACCATTCAGGGTAAAAGACTTCTTTAATAGCCCCCGCTCTTTTTAGTTTTGCCACTTCGTCTCTTACGGCGCTTGCATGTTCCTTTGAAGGGCGTCGGGGTGGCTGCTTCTTTGGAGTGGCAGAGGGGTTGACGTTCAGGTGGTGGCAAATAAGGCTAGGATCAACGCCCGGGGCATCGTAGGCGTCCCATGCAAACACATCGATATTTCCTCTGAGGAATCCGACCAGTTCCTCTTTCTCTTGAGGAGACAACTCAGAGCCGACCTGAAAAAACTTCTCCGAATCGCTGTTGACAGCAACCTTGTCTAAACTTTCACACCTTATCTCCTCGGCTAGTCCATCGTCTTGCCCTGCCGAGGCGGTTGATTGCTATAAACTTTCAGGGGTCGAGGGCTCGGCATGAGGCCGATGTAAGACGGCAGCCAACGTACACTGCCTGGATACGGCCTGATCTCCTCGGATCTCTTCTACTTGCCCTCTGGATGGGTACTTCACTTTTTGGTGAAGTGTGGAGGTCACGGCCTCAAGGGCATGGATCCACGGCCTTGCAACTATCGCGGTGTAGGGTGAATATGCGTCGACCACAATAAAATTCACCTCCACCACTTCAGCCCTGGTCTGCACGGATAGTCGGATTTGTCCTTTCGGCGTAACCATTCTTCCCTCAAAGCTGAGGAGAGGGGAATCATAAGCCGCCAAATCTTCTGGCTTCAGGTTCAGCCCCTTGTATAGATCAGGGTACATTATCTCTACCGCACTTCCCGAATCCACTAGCACCCTTTTTACATCAAAACCCCCAATCCTTAGCGTGACCACCAAGGCATCATCGTGAGGTTGAATAGTCCCTCTCTTATCCTCGTCCGAGAACCCCAGTATCAAGGAGCTTCCCTTTTTTGACCTTTTGTATTCCCTTTGCCTGCCCTCGGAGGGGAGCCGATCAACAGCCAGCACCCTAGGGATGGGTGGCCCCGCTCTTCCCGGTGTAGCGAGGATGACGTGTATCGTCCCGATGGGGGGCCTTAAGGTCACGTCCTTTCGAGGCTCTTGTGATGCCTGGCCGGGATGGCCACTCGATGGGTGCAATAGGTGACGTAACTTTCCTTCTCGGACCAACTGATCTAGGTGATTCCACAAATTCCTGCAGTCCTCAGTAGTGTGCCCATGGTCTTGATGGTAATGGCAATACAGGTTTTGGTTACGTTTAGAGGGTTCTCCAGCCATCTTTCCCGGCCACCTGAAATAGGGCTCATTCCTTACTTTCTCCAATACCTGCTGCACTGGCTCTCTGAATATGGCATTTACTGTTTGCGGGTTATTCTGCCCGGCTTGTCGCGAAAAGTCTCTCCTCGGCTGACCATGGTTGTGCCGTTCCGACCTGAAATCATTTGATTTGGGGTGGATAACCTTCTCCTTTCCCTTCCCTTGCAGCTGATCTTCCTCCACCCTTTTATACTTGTCTATTCTATCCTTCAGCTGATCAACGTTGGCTACCGGTTTACCAGTAAGGGATTTCCTCAGGCCATGGTCGGTGGGTAGGCCGCTTTTGAATGTGCTGATAGCGACAGCATCATGATTATCATCCAGGTCATTATATACTTCCCAGTATCTATCGGAGTATGCTTTCAGAGTCTCTCCCTCGTGCATTGACAAGGACAATAGCGAACCGAGGGGCCTGGGGACTCTGGTGTTGGTGATAAAGCGGGAGCGAAAATCCCGAGTGAGCTGTTTGTAAGAGCTTACGGAATTTGTCTTCAGGCCGTTGAACCACCTCATCGCCATTGACCCCAAGCTGGACGGGAAGATTTTATACATGAGGGCTTCGTTTTGCGAGTAGATCGCCATCTTTTGGTTAAATTGGCTCACATGCTCTACCGGGTCTGATTGACCGCTATAGATGGCGAAGGCTGGTTGGTTGAACCGTCGGGGCAGCTTAGCCCCTTCAATTCTATTCGTGAAGGGGGACCTTGAAACCTGATCCAACGCCTTCTTCATGGCGTCGTTTCCCGACCCCTTGCCAGATGTGCTCTCATACTTCCGCACAGGGCGCGGTTCCTTTTCGTAGGTAAAGGTTTCACTTGGGGGGGTCCTTGATCTCTGCCTGTAGCTCATATCCTCAGCATTGGAAGATTCGCCTAAGTCAGAGGGAGATTGTCTTCGCCGCGCGCGTCTTAACTCCCTTTTTAGGTTATCTATCTCTTGCTGCATGGCCTGGTGACTATTTCGCCTCTAGGACACGTGACTTCCTATCTGAGTGTGACTCTGGTTTGTCCGTATAGTATTCACACTTCCCTCACGATCTCCCCTGTGGCCGGGGTTGATGGGGTTATTTTGCCTCTGGGACTCGATGGGTTGTGTCCGTTGGGAGTCAGCCTGGTGAGGATTCTCCTGGTGCGGACCTAGTTCTGCCATGCCTGACCGTTGTGCTAGTTGATGCTCTAGTTCTTCCCACAGACGGCGCCAATTGTAGTTGCATGATTTTCCTAGCCCAAATTCGATTGATCAGGCCCTGGCCCAAAGCGCAACCCACAATAAATATTTGTAGAGGATGGGTCAAAGAACTTGGTCTCAGTGAGTCTATTCGGTCTAATGCATGGACAACATTGTTGCAGAAAATAAAAACACCAGAATGGATCTCTCACGTATAAATTTATTTCTTTAGTTCCTCATACAGAATTTTTCGTCCCTTTCTCTAAGGGACTCCACTACATTATATAGTCCCCTTCTCTCATCTCAACCCTACACTTGTTGACCATCTAAGCACCTACTTGAGTGGCTGTCCCATCAGACGCCTTCATCTCTCCCCATGTGAGTTGCAGAGGCCAAGGCGGTACTGTTCAGGGGTCATTTCCTTATTAATGCGGCCAAGAGAGTGGTTGGGGCGCAATTAATGTGGTGGTAGCTCTCCATGGGATATTTTGGATTTTATTCATTTTATATGTTGGGAGGATGAGCTAAAGTGGCAGGGGAGAGTTCCTCGTCTGGGCTTCGTGATGTCCGAGGAGGAGTTACTCCTCGGACAGGTTTCCTTGGCGTTTATTGGGATTGAGTAATGCTTCATACGTGGTTTCTCTTCGGGCAGGACGCTCCTCGGACGGGCCTGAATTTGGAATAGCCCATTATTTCTGGGCCGGGCCCCACAATTTGATTTTTATCTTTTATAACATATTTCAATTTAATCCCTAACTTTTTAATTGTATAAATTTGGTTCCTAACTTTATAGTACCTTGTCAATTTAGTCTCTGATGTTATTTATTAGATGGAAATTGATAACATGATAAACAGCCAAAATAAAAAATTAGTTTTTAGAAATAAATTGAGGTTGAGTCTCAATCTCTCTCTCCACAAGTTAATAGACATCTTAATTTGGTTAACATGTGAAGCTTATAAAGTAAACTAGTTACTAACTCGTGCTATACATGGAAAAACTTTTAAAAGTGAGATTTGAGAGAAATTATTTACAAAATTATGGTATTAGAATGTATTACAATTCATGTAATATAAGTACCCTCTCAAATAAATACTTAATAAACACTTTTTCTACATATTTTATAACACTATTAATGTGCATTCGGGATAAGCTAAATTTTTCAGCCTATCTCCACTTTCAGCTTATTTTTACTATTATTCATGGGTTTCATTGCACTTTTTGATACTATTCAGAGGTCTCACTGTACTATTCAGCTTATTTTTTAACTTTTTTTTTTTTTTTACACTTTCAATAAAAAAATTTTTATTTCAACTAAATAAGCAATTTCAAACAGACATTTAGGATCCATTTGGATATAACTGATTTTACTGAAAACACTATAACAAAATAATTTTTAAATATGTGAATATTGCCATGAGATCCATTTTTAATATTTTTTCTGAATAAAGTGATTGTGGATCCAGTAAACAGTGCATAAACAGTGTACTTTGTTTCCTAAAAGCTGAAATGCGTGCATCAAAAAAAAAAAAAAAACGCAAAACACCATACGCAGGAAAATAATTCCTATCCAAACATATACTTAGTCATGTAAATTTTCAGTTAAGTTCATATATTACCGTGCAGAGAAGTGCATAATAGTTGCCTATCTAACTTCTTAGGATCTATGCATAGCCATATATTTCTTTATACATTGTTATATATTCTACTTAAACACAATCTATATAAGTAGGAAATTGTCTAAAATCAAACTAAATTAACCACTGTTTTTTTTGGAGAGAAAGAACCTCTGATATTAATGAATTGACTATAAAATAATATTAAATTCTTGGCCAATCACATTGACCATCAATCAATTAATTATAACTTGTTTCATGACCGTATTTAACAAAAAGAGAGGAATTACTAATAGCAAATTTCATAATTTAAATCAAAAATCAAATCTACATTATGCATAGTAATTTAAAAAAATCAAAACCAAATACTTTTCACAAACTTCAACAACAAATCTGTTTCTTAAATAAATAAATAAAAACTTCAACAACAAATCTTACAAACCTCAAAACTTCACAGTTCATTAACATATTCTAATATAAAAATTGATAAGTAAAAGTGTAGAGATTTTTTTTTTTTTTTTAATCATCTATACTTCTATACTATTTATAAGAGAATTCTCCTCTTTGAACCAGACTTTTATGTGATTCAAAAATACCTTCATTAACAAAGGGTAACTTCTCTTAGAAATAGAGTCATAAATGTTAAATAACAAATTTTATTTTGAATTCAAAAAGAAAACACCTAAAATTTAGGATTTTTTTTTCTTTCACATTCATCTTTTTATTCCCTTAAATTTAGCTTTTTTTCTTCCTTTTTCATCCAAATAAAAGTAAAACACCCCCAATTTTAAAAAATAAAAAACTAAAAGAACTACTAAAATTTAGCCTTCTTTCCCCCCACTTTCATTTTGTTTTTCCTATCCAAACTTTTCTCTTTATCACCCACATTACTTCATTGGATTGATTTTGAGCATTATAAGTTGTGGCTACTTTCAAATTATAGATAATACCGTAATTACCCATAATTGACATTTGTCAAGCTTTCTCTCAGGGTCGGGGACTTAAGTTGTAAAAGGGTATAAAATGAGATGTTACACCCTAAACCAATGACCCCACCGCTTGTATATCCCTATGGGGATGATACACTCTTAGTAATTATTAAATTAATTTATCTTATTAATGGTTAGGATAGTTTTTTTTTTTTTTAAGTTTCAAGAGTTTAAAAACCATAGTGACTAAAATTCTATTTATCTTATTAATTGTTATGATAGTTAAATTTATGTAATTATTATCTAAGTTTCAAGAAATTTAGCTAAGAGTCTCAATTAGCAATTTACCACCTCCTAGCGTTTCAAACAGAGACTACACATGATTCAAATTCCCCCTTCTATCATTATTGAATTATCAACAAAATTCAAAAAAAAAATTATAATTCTATTTCAACTAAAATTCAAGAACCACAAATTTCAAGAAATTAAGTTTTTTTTTTTAAAAGATCTAAACTAATTTGTCTTATTAATTTTTAGGATAGCTTAGCTCAACTAAAACTCTACTACTTAAGTTTCAACAATTTAAAAAATTATACTTATATTGAAATTCTATCTATCTTAATAGTTGTCAAGAGTCTTATAATTTTTTTTTTTTTTTATACAAAATAGAATTCTACTCTAACCTAATCTAAGTGTATATATGTGTGAAACTCCCTCTTGGAGAATTGAACCCTAATTCTTAATCCTCACACCCCACAAGCATTTATACTTGTGGAGTGACCACTGCACCGTCTTATAACTTAATTGACACCTTCATGTATGTAGGGGAAAAAAACTTTGAGTTAATGGGTTCACTAACTATCTCAAAAAAAGAAATCTTAAATGATAGGAATTTAATTTAAGTAAAAGTAAATTTTAAGAAATTTATAATTCTACTCCAAACTAAAATTTTATTGCCACAAATTTCAAGAAATTTAAAATAAAATTTAATACTATTTATTTTAATCATCTGACCTAATTTTTTTTTTTTGGTAATACCAATTTTTATATTTTAATATCTTATTAAATATTAATTATTACTCGACAACATCATGATTTGATTATCCTAATTTTATATTGTTAAGATTAGCATCAACGCCCTTTATCCAACCGCTCAATCTTCTCAAGTTACTTCAAAAACAAAACATCGTGTTAAATACAAGTATCCATGAGGTCCAGTGCCTTGGGGTCTACTCCTTCCTCCTCAGTATTATACCTTTCTTTGAATTTGGTCTCTGCCTCTCTACTGCCTTAATAAACATTAATATTTTGCCACAACAAAACTGCTCGCATGATCATACCTCGCTCTCCTCAGCATGGAAGCAAATCACAATTCACAAAAACTATACAAACAATTCATTTTTATGAATCATTCTAAAATTGCTTGCTTTTTTCTTTTTTGATGGGTTGGTTTAAATTAGGTGGGAAGTTTTGGAGGGTGATCTGATTGATGTGATTACTGTTAATGTACATGATCATGATGGCCCTTGAACACAAAGGTATGTGCTTTTTTAATGTTTCATGGAGTTTTTGTTTGTATTTACTTTTTCTCTCGCCGCTGGGTCATGCCTTGTGGTACAGTTTTGATGGGATCCTAAAGGTTGAGACTTTCATGTGGTACGTTGGTATTTAGATTCTATGATGTGATAGAAAAAATGGGTTTTGGATTTTATAGTTATATTTTTCTACCCATTTGACTTATGTGACCAGTCTGTTCAGGGCATTGTGGACCCAAGTGGAGTTTTTTGTTTTTGTTTTGTTTAGTTTGGTGTAAGAATTTTTGGGTTGTGTTCAATTTGTGCTATAATGCTGAAATCACTAAAAAGTTTGAGCATTAGAGAAGAAACACACGAAGATTTGGTTTTGCAGCTGCCATGTTAATTACTGGGAGTAGTGTAAGGCCGTCTAGCAATCACCTCTTCCAAATTCTGCAGAAACGGTGTCCTTGTGCCTTGGGTACAGTACAACCATGTTAATTTACATCATATTCTTTGTTGTTTGATATCTCTACAATGACACTATGGACTTGGTTTTCTGGGTAGGACTGTATAGCACAAGAATATGCACCTTTTTCTGTGTAGATGTTGATGTGATATTACAGTTTAGGAGTATTCTATCTATCTATTATTAATTTTTAAAATCAAGATTTCAGATGGTTGATGATTTTGACTAGTCTGTTGATGAGTCCATGGACTTGAAACTATACATGGAGTGAAAGTTTGTAATTAAAACAGGTTATTATTTTTTGGAATACAAAACAGGTTATTGTTTGGATAATCCTTTTGAATCTTAGCCTCTTAGGATTTTGAATAATTATAGACAAAGAATGATTTATGGAATTGGACTTTTAGTCAGACCATGGCTTGGGGAAGTGTTAGAGATTCCCTAATTCCATTGGTCATTGTGGCATGAGTCTCTACCGTCATTATGTGTAGTTTCACTGTGGATGTGTTTTCTCATGTATACGATTGATAGCAGAGAGATGAATAAAGGGCATCCCTTTCTTTGACTGCTTAGCTATCTCAAACAAAATATAGAATGCGAGCAGCTGAGAGCCAATTTTAACAATTGTACATTCTTGGGGATTCCTCCCCTTATATGCAAATTATTATGTTGAGGTCCATCACTAGCTGAAAATTCTTTGAAAGCCTGCCTTTCGATATCTCAATTAAAAAAAAAAATGTATGGTTGGTTGTAGGTGCTCTATGAATAACTGAAACTTCTAGTGAAGGGAAAGTAATAACAGAGGTTTTAATAGGATTTTGAAGTTGGTAGAGCTTAATTTTATAGGAGTTGGAATGGTTTTCATTTAGTATTCGTGTGAAGCTCCTTGTGGATCAACTGGATTTTATTTTAGTGAAATGAGGGCCACATACATATATTTTAGTGGTGTGACAATGAAGTGACACTTGTTACAACCTAATGCCACATGATCAATCTTTTTGCTCAAGTATGCTGAACCAAAAGTTACGGTAATTGGAATTCAACTTGCAGTAATCAGATACGAAGATCTAGTTGACATCAGTATTTGGTCCTACCCCTGGCCAGATCCTGATGAAAGAGAGAGAGAGAGAGACAGAGAAGAGGAATCTAGGCAATGGTCAAGTATCAAAATGTTTGTTTTGAATATTTGTTGTTGCTCTGGATTTTAACAGGATCTTAACTTTGCATTTGAGTCCCCTTAATTGGTTAGGGTCCACTGTAGCTAAGTATAAAAATGGAAAGACTGCAGTCTTGCATCACGGTTTAAAAAAAAAAGAAAAAAAAAAAAAAGGAAGATTGTAGTCACTTATTGTCTGAAATATATGATTGCTAATTTAGTATTAAGAGGAGAGGTGTATCTTGTGATTATAATGGATACAATGTTCAATTGTATTTGATGTCACTTAACTGGGGTCAACCTTAAACAAGAAATAGAGATATTACCACAGCCTCTTTTATTACTCACCTATCTTCAATGTTCCTATACCAATGCCTAATGTCTTGCAAAACTCCCTACCAACTATGTCCCTCTTTTCCAACATTGAAGTATATTAAAATTGGAGTTTGCTTGTGAAAAATAAAATTGACTACTTTTCTATGCTTGCTCCTTTATTATCTTAATATGAATATTCTTGGCACTGTTTCATTTAAGCAATGTCTCGTTGAGGAGTTATTTGATTAGTTGTACCTTTTTGTGACAGAAACAATGCAAAATTACTCTGAGGCATACATGAGTTGCCTCTGGAGCAAGACATTACCATACAAGCTGCAATATAATAGGAAATTTGTGGAAGGTTCCCCTCAGGCTAATGATGAAATCAGTAGGCACTCAGGAGTTGGTTTCACAGAACCTGACAGGTCATTCCACGCCCCGCTCTTTGTGCCTCCTAATGAAGGTTATTATAGACCAATTCACCTACAAGACTTTTATGTTTGGTCTGCTTTTCATGCCAACGCTCAAATGGCACAAAAGAACCCGTTTTATGCGCTTGAAAGCCATTTTTATCCCATGAATCACGAGCACAATTTTCCTATGTATGATCGACTTGAACCTGTGCCCTTCAGGATGTCATCACAAGGTTACCAACCAGGTTTTCAATTCCAAGAGTTCCAATATTTCGTGGTCATAGATTTTGAGGCAACCTGTGACAAAGAGAAATACCCACACCCCCAGGAGATTATTGAGTTCCCATCTGTAATAGTAAACAGTATGACTGGCCAACTGGAAGATTGTTTTCAAATTTATGTGCGGCCTACGTGCAATCAACTTTTAAGTGATTTCTGCAAGGAGCTTACTGGCATTCAGCAAGCACAAGTATGTTTAAATTTAATCTCATGATCTTTCTTCCAGCTTTTTGTCTCAATCAAAGGACAGCCTGTAACATATTCTAAAAAGATTTGTAATTTGTAAAGAAGGGTGGAAGAATACCTGATTGTCACCAGCCTAACCTGCAAACCCTGCACCTTATCTTTCACTGGCCATTCTTGCTGCAAGCTCTCTGCCTTCACCTTTCTGACTAGTTGATAGAATTAGCAATCTGATTTTGTTACTGACCCAGTACATACTTTACTGCCTCATTCCTGAAAAATCACTATTCTAGTTGGGTAAAGCTTTGATGCGCTATTTTACATATTGCATGCAATATGGGCTTGTTTGGTTTGGAATTTTCTAAGAATAATCGTTTATCTGATCTGATTGTGATTTTATTGATTAACTGGTTAAAAAATTTTAATTTTAATTTTATTTGAATTAGGCTAACATTATTTTGAGATATGAAAATGGATTAATCATTTTAAGATTTAATCTACTTGAAAAATATAAACCAAACAGGCCATACATATATCACAATGTCTGATTTAGATGTGTTCTATGGTTATAATTCTTGTTGCATTATTGAGATGAAAATATAACAAGTTTACTACAGTTATAGAATTAAATTAGCATTTTTCAAGGAGTATAATGATTTTACTATGTCTTACATTGTTAGATATTTTATCTTTATAGTGGACATTGTGAGAAAAACTGCAATTTCCATGCTTGCTAAAGTCCAATTTTATATAGTATTTTATTTTGCATGTCATTTGGATCTTACCAATATGACTGCTTTATAAGTTTTGCCAGTGAGCTGTGGCTCAAATGACACTTCCTCAAAAAATAAAAATAAAAAGTTGATGGAGGGTGAGGTCGTGAATTCAAAACCCATTAAATGCATATGTAACTTGCCAATCATAAAGGGAAAAAAGATTGCTTTATAGTCTTCAGTTGGACATGACTTTGAAGGTTAAAATTATGTCTATGATGAAGTCGAATTTTGGAAAATTAGGAACATATCAAAGAGCTCTCTCTCTCTCTCTCCTACTTCATTTTGTTTGCAAACCCGCTTCTTTTAAATATTGAGAAGCTTGGAAGATCACATTGCATCATCTCCCCCTACCCTCTTCCTTTTTCTTTCTTTCTTCTCTTCTTACAACTCCTTCCTCTTCATAAATTTCTGAATCTTCTACTTTTATTCCCCATGTTACTAGTCCATCGTTAGTTTGAATCCTCCACCCTTTGGGGCCAATACTTAAAAAAACTTTTACTTGTTCATCTAGGTTACTTCAATTCTTATTGAGAAGCAAGTTAGTACAATACATAGGATATGAGGTGGTGAGTTTCAGCCACAAGTAGTTGAAAAGTTTGAAAATTTTATTGAAGAAGTTTCAAATTCCAAATTTGAAAAAAGCTGCTTTAGAATCTCAACTTAGTTTAATTGAATAATCGCATGTGATTGATAGTGCATATCTATTTTATTACTCAATCGAAGTTTGAGACGCATTGTTTCACTCAATCACCTTGAAAAGCAAAAAGAAAGAAAACATATGTGAAAAAGATTAAAATGTTTTAACATTCTCCAAAATGTCTTGCTAAGGGAATGGGGAGATGCAATTCATGTGAAACTTAAGGTCAAGTTTCCTTCTTCCATGGGGAGAATGATCTCACCGCATGTTGTATCATTTTGTTCTTTGTTGATACACACACACACTAATTATTGTAATGATTGTTAAAACTAAGGCCTCAAATGGTTACATCTGGAAGATTTATTAGATGCATTCTCTTACTAGGTTAAGACAAGGATATTAGTAAAAAAGGAGAAAAGAACAGAAGAACAGGATTACAAAATATTGAGGAAAATGTGATAGGAAAAGACCAAAGCCTTAACTATACTTCTTTTGGTTAGTTGAGTTGTTTTCGACCATTTAGTTCCATCAAGGGCCATATGCTTTGTGTTATTCTTGGCTACTACATCCTTTCTCATTGCCTCTACCTGTGTGTGTGTTTTTCCAGTATTCATCCCTTTTGGTGCCTTCAACTTGATTTGAAGCTTACCTTTCTGGTTTTGTGGTACAATATAAAAATGGTGCAGATAAAGAGTGAGATATTTGTATCAGTATCTTAAGAAACATGGGCTAGAGAAAGATGAATTTGATTAGAGGAGCTGAGGGAGTATATCCATGTTTTATGTAAACGTCCATGCAGTACAGCTGGTGATGGTGTTATTATCACTGTGCACCTTGTTAAGGTGAATGGTATGATGAAGATAACGGTGCAGAGCTGTTGAGTTTATAGCAGAGGGCTTAGGGTTGTGTCCTAGGACCACCTTTGGGATTAGGATTTTGGTGGTTACTTTTCAGATTATGATGATGTATTGGGGGTCATGAGGGTCAATGTGGAACTGACATATTAGTATTTCTAGCTGGCTTTGATTTGCAATTGATATACAATATTAGCAGTATATGCATGTGGCAATCCTTCACCACTTTAGGTCCAGTTGAGCAAGGGCAAGGTTAATGGCAATTTTAGTGTACATGTAAGTATAGCTTGTTAATAATTTCTATATGCTCAAAATAATGAAAATCATTTTTGAGCAATAATTCCTACTTGTAGAAATATGTTTTAGATTATATAACAAACGGTGCATTCTGGTGTTCATTAATATATGTATATATATAATGAACTGAACTTAGGTAGGGCTTTTTGATCAAGTGGCATTTCATGCTTAAATCACAAACAAAGTGAACCAAGTTTTATCATAATTTTGATAGAATTCAAAGGAGTTTTTTGGGCTTGGAAGAGAACCAGTAGGATTTACATGGTGCTATTTTTCAATTCCTCTCTCTTGAAGAAAAAAAATTATGATAAAAAATAAGTATTCATTTGGTGCTCGTTTAATATGTGTTTTCTTTAAATAAAATTTTTATCGCTTACCAAAAGTTCATTTCTTTTTTTTTTTTTTTTTTTCAGTATTATATTTTAAAATTAACAGTTAATCTAGATATATTTGTTTATTTATTTGTTCATTGGATATTGTCAACGTAATCCATCATTGCTTCGCTGAATCAATTATTCAATTTTTCTATTTATTTGTTCATTGGATATTGTCAACGAAATCCATCATTGCTTTGCTGAATCAATTATTCAATTTTTCTGAAGCACTATAGACATGAAGCTTGTCAATATTCACACTGATCTGGTGGTTCCAGGTAGACAAAGGTGTTCTTCTGAGTGAAGCTCTACTTTTGCATGACAAGTGGCTTGAGGGGAAAGGGATTAAACATACCAACTTTGCTGTAGTTACATGGTCAAATTGGGATTGTCAGGTAATGTTGGAATCTGAGTGCAGATTAAAGAGGATCCGCAAACCACCATATTTCAACAGGTAGCTGATTTAAAAGTTTTATAAAATTAAAAAATTGAAACAAAATTTAACTGCTTCCTTTTCTATCAGATTGTTTGGGCTTCTTTTGAGATTAGCTTTTTCCGTCCGTGCATATAATACATTATTTAAAAAAAATTGGTGGTGAGATGAAATTTCTCATAATAATTAAGTGATGACATGCTAGAGATAATTTGATTTGTTGATATCCAAGTGGGCTAATTTAATTGTGTGGGAAATAAAATTTTATGGTTCAGTTTCATAGATGTTCAAATGCTCTCCACGAAAATGTCTTCGTCTTTATTGTAGGGATATCTGTATATAATTTCTTCAGTACTTCTGTAGACAAGAAAACTGATAGCAAGCAAGACGACTACTTGTTACTCTTATACTTTATTGATGAGAGAAATATGTTTCTCACAACTTTAATCTTTACAGCAACAAAAAATTCTCTCTGCTAATATAGTTATAAATATATTCTTTATGGTGTACTTTTAGTACTATTACTCTCCTGTGCCCAACTGCAGTGTCTGGGTGTGAAATGGGACAATGTATAATGAAGAAGAAAGAATATCATTTTACGTAACTGCCCATGGGCGCACCACTTTTATTGAGTGTCTTGGTTGATTCTCTGAATGCATAAGTGTTTTGACTTTTTTGAATGGTGACAATCATATTGTGACTTCTCACAAAAGAAAACAAAAGACAATCAATATAGGATAGAAGTATGAAGGAAGTGAGATTGATGTTTTCTCTCCCCAGGGATCCTGTTTTCTTTTTGTTTTGACCATTAAAAGATGGGCATTGCAGTGAAATAGTGACAATAGGGTGTAAAAGCACCTATATGGCATACTAACATGCACTGCCATTTCTGTACAGCCTTTTCTTTGGATTATGCCAATATTGATGTTCATTCTTGTTTTTCTCTCAAGCTGTGGTTTTATTTGGAGAATCAAATTCTTAGATATATATAATACATTGACAGTTGAATGAGTTTATTTTTCCTTGTTTGCATTATTGCTAGATGGATCAACCTGAGGGTCCCATTTCACAAGGTATTTGGTGCGGTTAAATGTAACCTAAAAGAGGCTGTTCAGCTGGCTGGCCTGGTATGGGAAGGCCGTGCTCACTGTGGCCTAGATGATGCTAAGAACACCGCTCGTCTGCTTGCCAATCTAATGCACCGTGGACTTAGGTTTGCCATAACTGACTCATTGATGTGGCATTCTGCAAATTTCCCGTTCTCAATGCAGCCGGATCATCAATCTGGTGTTCCTCAGCAATCCTTTAGAATTAAGCACCCATCACTGCCTTTCATCCAAGGTCACCCTTCCCAGGTTGACCCCAGCAAAGAGCGAGGTGTGTTCTGCTATTGTGGGGTGAAAAGTAGCAAACAAATGATTCAAAAACCAGAGCCAAAGCATGGAAGCTGCTTCTTTGTGTGTGGTAATTGGACTACCACTAGAGGAGCCCGATGTTCTTATTTCGAATGGGCTACCCCTGACTCAAAATGAAAAAGGGTTGCGATCCTTTTTCGAAGAAAATAAAAGACAACAGGAAATTACCAACAAAAAAAAACAAAAAAAAAAGAAGAAGAAGAAGAAGGAATTGGATTAGAAAGGAGATAGATAGATGGTCTCCTAAGGAAGTAAATTAGCCTTGACTACTTCAAGAGATAGCTGCTTCTTTCAGTACATATTTACAAGCCTTGAAAGGTGTCTCTTCTCAGTTCCTCTTAAGAAGTCTAGTAAGGAAAGTTAACTCTAACTTGTAAAGTTGACTTCTTATTGATTAAAAAGAAGTGGGAAAAAATGGTATAGCAATTTTTTCATTGGAGATTGAGAAAGCTTTTACCATGCTGGGACATGGGGTTTGACTATCTAAAATAATCCTTGAGATACTTGCTTAATGCTTTTGACTGAATGGGAATGAGCAATCATTGATTGCCTGTTTTCCTCTCTGCTGTGTTTATTTTGTTTGTGCATTTTGCAATTCCAGTATTTGATATTTATTTCATTTATTCATTTATATTTTTACTAATTATGATAATATTGATTCATTTGGATTTGTCATAAAATGAATCAAATTTTAATCAATATATTCATCAAATAAATTTTTTAAATAAAAAATCAAATTTCAGAATAGGAAAAAATGTGAATCTTTTTAACACAGATAAAAGAAAAATAAAAATTTATAAAAAGAGGGGGAAAGCTCCACACCTCTGTGTTTTGAAACGGAAAAACAATATGGGTTAATATTTAAAAAATGGTTTAAAAAAAATTATTTTTAAAGAACAAATGCATACTACAAACAAGATGTTTAATGATTTTTTGTCCCAAAATGAAAACAAAAACTTCAGGATATATTGTCCATTTTGCCTCCCAGTGTTTAATTTTAAATTATTAGATGTAGGACCTTAGATTGTTGGTTAGGATATGAGGATATCACACTGCTTACATCTATCAAATGCAAAATTACAATATTTCATGAAAAGTATTGAAATGTCAACTTTGACCCCATTTGACCATTTGATAAGAGTAATGAGATATTGAAGAGAAATTCCCTTCGTCTGCACTAATTATATGTTCAAATTGGTTTTGAATCGTGAGATATCACAAATGAAATTGTTGATCCATATATTGTCTTTTTATTTTATTTTTATTTTTTAATACTAAGTGTCGAAAAGTTCGAAAGGTCAACCTAAGGTCAAACAATGTTAGATTTGGACAAATGATATATTATTAAAAAATAACATAACAATTTTCAATTTGAAGGGATCCAACCCAAGGACCAAAATTCCAAAAGATTTGTTTGAACTCACAAAAATAAGGAAAGTGAGATTTTCATTTAAAAAGCATTTAAAGGTGTCAAGACTTTCATACTATGGTGACTTATAGGATAAGAATCTCTAAGCTACAAACTCAGTAATAATAATAAAAATTGGTGTCATAAGCTTTCCAATGATACATACTTTGAGTAGAAAGGAAAAACCTGTTTGGTAGTAGCTTTCAAGTATTGTTGTTTAAAATGATGCAAAAATTGTGGTTTAAAAAGTAATGTGAAAATACACGTTTAAAGTAGTCATAGTGCAAAAAATATGTTTGGTACCATGTTTCAAACAATATATTTTAAAATGTGAAAAAATATAATTATGTGTTTCACTTTTGTATGTGTATGTATGTATTTTTTTTTTTTTTTAAGTGGTAACTTTCTGACATGTATAATTATTTTATTAATATTTATTAGAGGAGGATAGGAATATGAAAGAGAAGGGAGGAAAAGAAAGAAAGAAAAAAAAATGAGGTGTGCACGAGAGAGAGAGAGTTATGTTGGGTCTCACACTTTTCTAAATATTTACAAAAGTGCCATTAAGTAATATTATTTGAAAATTTAAAACTGGTAGGAGAAGTTTTCTAAATTTAGTGTTTAAACACTCTAAAATGATAAACGTAACTCAAACACTCTTAAATGAAATTCCTTACCAAACGCATTGTTTTTTTAGGAGTCCACAGTTTTTAATGTTTAAACACGGAAAACTATTATTTAAACTACCTCTTATAGTCTTATATCTCATGAGACAAGCTAACATGGGGTGCCAATTTCCAATTACCCAAACTTTGTGTCATTGGAAATTATATACTTCATGAACTTTCTAATGACGCTAAGAACAGAGAACCTACAAAACGAAGTTCAAGAATGTAATGATTAAATGTCTAGAGGATACAAGCATATCAAGAGTTTCAACTTCAGAAGTCACAACTTTACGCATAGATGTCTAAATCACTCGATTTTAGCATCATTAGAAAGAATTCTTCATGAAATTTCTAATGACAAAATTAACACACAAAATGGAGATTCGGAAGACTACCAAAAAAAACTTTTCAAAGTTGATTGCACAAATGGAGGTCATAACACAAAAAAGGGAAACATAATATCAAATGGTTTGTGGTGTAGTGAGGATTTGAATTAAGATCCATTATCTAATACTAAACAAAAAAAATTCTTTCTCTCTTCTGTGTTCATATATTTATTCTGGGATAAGATGAGTTTCGGAATTAGGAAAAGATGCAAGTCTATAGAAGATAGCACTATATTTTTCATGTCTAAAAACTTGCCCTGCAAGACTGGGTCTGAATGTCTTCAAGGCTTCACCTTGTATCTATAATGCTGAAGATGTTCCTGAATGCGGTGAAAGTGGGATGTCATTTTGTTTGATAGCGGAGATAATGAAATGTTAGAGCATTCGTATCAGTTCATATAACATTTTTTTTTTTTTTTGTTTATTTTAGATTAAGAGCCTTTTTTTTTTTTATACAATCACTTAAAAAAAAAAAAAAAACTCACATCAAATTATCTATTTTACATTTTATTTCATTATAATATTAATTTTTCTTAATTTTTTAATTGTTTATCTTTCTTCACTCATAACAATCATCATTTACTCTTTTCTTTCATTCTTGGAATATGTAAAAAAAGAATAAAAAACTATATGCAAAATGAATAGTATTAGTGTCAATTTATATGATTACTATGGCAGTTTTGCAAATTTACACATTTTTAACTTGACTGTGTAAATGGTTTTGAGACTTTTTTTTTTTTTTTTTTTTTAGAATCAATTCGAGGAACATTTTATTACGAAAGGAGAAAACTTCTGTCAAGAGTTACACAATCTGTCACATCCCTATGGATGTCTTCTATCCAAACTTGTGGTTCGTACAAGTATTTTGCTAACTTGGCAAGCTTGTCAGCTACTCTATTTCCATTCCACCGAACATGAGAGAAAGACACACTTCTCAAACTTGTGGTTAGCCAACGTGAGTCCTCAATGATGTGGTCAAAAGCTGTCATACAGGTTGAGTCCGAAACAAGGTGGCTGTAAATGATCTCGGAGTCGACCTCAAAGATTACGTCTTGTAGACCAAGCTCGATGGAGAAGGAGATAGCTTTCCTGCAAGCCAGAGCTTCCACATCTTCTACTGTGGATGGAAGTAGAATGCACTCCGACAGCGCTGCAATCACCATACCTTCAGAGTCTCTTATCACCACTCCAATGCCTACTAAGTCCGTGTCCTGGAAAATCGCACCATCGTTGTTGGCTTTGAATTGAGGTGGTTGGGGGGGGGGGGGGTAACCAATGCGCTGGGTGCACCACCAATCTTTGCTGCACTGGGAAGTCTTAGGCTGCATGGAATTTTTGTAGGCGTTCCACCGCATCAGCATATAACTTCTCCAAAGGCACCGTGACCTCACCCATTCGCTTTGAATTCCTATTATGCCAAATACCCCAAGCAATGTAGGCAAATGTCTCTGCCAAATGCGGTGATTTCTGAGCAAGTATACCTTGACATAAGTCACGGAAACTTGCCAATTTTTCAGCCAAAAAAGGTCTACACCACACCAGCTCCCACCAAACGTTCTTCACCTCTATGCAGTCCCAAGGGCATGGATTGTGTCCTCTGTTTCACAGCCACAGCGGTCACACAGAGAGTTTGCTATGATGTTCCTCTTCATTAAATTCAGTTTTGTTGGAAGAGAATCATTTGCTGCCCGCCAGAGGAAATGCCTTATTTTGTTTGGCAGATTAAGGGCCCAAATATCTAACCAAAAATGCTTTTTATCCGCTGAATTTGAAGGACCTAGTGCTTTCATTTCTGCTTCTTTTTGAAGGAGCTGATATGCTGACTTGGTTGAATAAACTCCCTTGCTTGTTGCTGTCCAGATGAGTCTATCTTCCGCATGCGTGGAACTCAGTGGTAGGCCGAGAATTGCAGCTGCTTCATGGGGCACAAATTCATTCTATATTCGATCTTCAATCCATCTCCCATTTTCTTCATCAATGAGGGCACACACCCGTGCATTATTGGGCAGGTTTTTTTTATGGTGAAACCACCCGGCTTGAGTGCACATCCGGCAGCCATTTATCACCATGAATCAAGACTGACCTCTCATCCCCTATTCTCCATCTCGCCCCCAACCTCACAACCTTACAAGCTTTAAGAATGCTTTGCCAAGCATAGGATCCCTTCACTCACTCCCTCATCTAGGATAGAGCAATTAGGGAAGTATTTTGATTTAAAGACCTTATAGAAGAGAAAGTCTTTTTTATGAAGCAATCGCCATACTTGTTTCCCCAACATTGCTAAATTGAAATTTTCAATATCCTAAAAACCTAACCCCCCTTGGCACTTCGGTTTACACAAATTTTTTCAAGCCACCCAATGTGTTTTCCGCCCCTCCCCTTTATAGCCCCACCAAAACTTCCTAATTAGAGACTCAATATCTTTACATAAGCTCTTTGGGAGTTTGAAACATGCCATGGTGTAAGTGGGCATCGCTTGGAGCACTGCTTTAATAAGTACTTCCCTTCCCCCTTGTGATAAGAGACGTTCTTTCCATCCTTGCATTTTGTGCCAAATCCTTTCTCGAATGTAGCTAAAACTTTGCTTCTTTGCTCTACCCACCAAGGACGGTAATCCAAGGTACTTTTCATAATTTGTGGCGGCTCCTACTCCAAGCAGATTTTTAATTTCTTGCTGCACATGGGGATTGATGTTTGGGCTGAAAAATAGTTGAGATTTTCTTTGGTTAATTTTCTGCCCTGAAGATACTTCATATTTGTTCAGAATATCAAGTATGGAGCTGCATTCTTGTGTGGTTGCCCGACAAAATAGCACACTATCGTCTGCAAAGAACAAATGGGAGACCTTTGGACCTGCATTACAAAGAGAGACTCCTTTGATAGTGCCTGCAAGTTCAGCTTGTTTAATAAGTGAGTGTAATCCTTCAGCACATAAAAGAAACAAATAAGGTGATAGGGGGTCCCCTTGACGGAGGCCTCGGTTTGGTGTGAAGTGTCCATGTGGTTCACCATTCACCAAAACAAAAAAGGAGACTAATCAGATGCAAGAACTGATAGGGATATCCATCTAGTTGCAAACCCCAACTTTTCCATTAGTTTTTCTAAGAAAACCCACTCCACCCTATCGTATGCTTTGCTCATATCAAGCTTTAAAGCCATGAGCCATTCTTTTCCTTTTCTCTTATTTTTTAAATGATGTAGTGTTTCAAAGGCTACAAGAATATTATCTGTAATCAGTCTATCTGACATGAATGCACTTTGTGAATCCAACACCAATTTGGGTAGAATTTTTTTTAGTCGATTGGCTATGGTTTTAGACACAATTTTGTATAAGACATTACACAAGCTTATGGGTCGGAAATCAGTAGATTTTTCAGGATTTTTTGATTTTGGTATGAGTGAGATGAAGGTGTGGTTGAGGTTTTCTGGCATGACACCTGAATTGAGAATAGTTAAAGAGGCAGCAATGACATCTTGGCCAACAATATCCCAACAAGATTTGAAAAAGATAGGGGGTAGACCATTGAGTCCAGGTGCTGTTAGTGGTTTCATTTGGTTCAAAGCTTGTTCTACTTCATGTGCAGTAAAATCATGGATTAAATCATCATTCATAGAGGGGGTAATTTTTGAATTAATACCTTGGAGGATCTAATCAAAATTTGAAGGAGTGGATGAAGTGAAAATATTTTTGAAGTAGTCCACAAAAGTCTCACCGATAAGCTTTGGTTCTTCCACCACCGACCCATCATCCAAAATTAGCTTGGATATAAAATTCCTCTTGTTTCATTGGGTTGCTCGGCCATGGAAATAGCTTGTGTTCAAATCCCCACTCTTCAACCATTCTACCCGTGACCTTTGCTGCCCCAAGCACTCCTCCTTTACCAAGAGCTCGTACACCTCACCATTCAGAACCTGTACATGCTCATGATTGGTCCCTGCCATGGATAGCTGTTCGGCTTTTGCTAGCTCCTTCTTTTTTTGCGTTAACATTCTACGTATATTACCAAAAGACAACCTGCTCCATGACTTTAAACTTAATCTGCAAGCTTCCACCTTACCCATTAATCTACCCACCGAATCATCTGAATTTCCCCCTTGCCATGCACTTCTGATGATGCCCTCACATCTTTCATCTCTCAACCATACAGCCTCAAAGCGGAATGATCTGGATTTGTTGTAGAATCTAACATTTTCATCATCCGAACAAACCCATAATGGACAGTGATCTAATAGCGTACCTTGTACATGGTGCACTTGCATTGTGGGAAACATTTGTATCCAAGAAGGTGTGGCCACCCCTCGGTCTAAACGAATCCAAGTCACCTCTTCATCAAATTGGTTGTTACACCATGTGAAAGGGGTACCCACAAAACCCAAATCTCAAAAACCACAAAAGTTCAAGGCTTCTCTGAACTCCCTCATCTGTCTCTCCCTTCTGATTGCACCACCCTTCTTCTCTTCAGCTTTGATTATTTCATTGAAATCCCCCGTACACAACCAAGGTATATCCATTTTCAGGCAAAAGTATTTTAGTAGCGCCCAAGAATGTTCCCAGTTGGTTGTTATTGGGTTTCCATAGAAACCCGTTAACCGCCAAGCGTCATCCATTCCAGGGTTAACTACTGCGTCGATAAATGTTGGTGAGGAATCTAGTACTTTGGGATCAATCCCGTTCTTCCAATAGAGTACTAATCCACCACCTGTATTCACCCGAGGCTCAATGTGTACATTTTCTAACTTAAGCTTCGAACAAAGTTTCTTCAAATACTGCTCCTTTGATTTTGTCTCATAAGGAAGATGATTGAGGGCAACTTTTTTTTCACCAGCTTGGTGAGTTCTAAAACTGCACGTGGTTGCCCCAAACCACAACAGTTCCAACTTATGCAATTCATTGCGTCTGGTGGGGCTGATCCACAGCCTCCACCACTTCAAGAAAATCATCATTATCACCATGGGAAACTTGTTGGCGTTTGGAAGGTAGATGTGACTATCTGCCCTCTGCCTCGGCTTCTCTTTTCTTCCCTACAATCTATTCACAGTGTGTTACTGTATTGTTTGTTGCCTCTCTTACTTTCCTGGTCCAGGTTGGTAGCACACAACGTTGTGGTGTTGGAGTTGAAACCCTAGGGATGTTTTGGAGGTCACGTGCTTCATTAACTTGGGCACTGTTTGTGGGACTTAAAGAAACACGTGCGCTGGGCTTAATACCGAGTAAGCTGGACTCTTCATGACTTTCCCGACTTGCTACCTCAGCATTTATTTGGTTTAAATGCGTGACTACCTTCTGGTGAATTGTATTCATCGTACCTTTATGGGAATCAAATGCATTTGAAGGCCCATGATTTGCATCATTGACCGTTTGGGGATTTGAAACCGTAATCTTATCATTGGGGCTGTCCTTCATTAACTCTGTCTACACTACCTTAATTTCATTAATTACAGATTTTCCGTTACACCCCTTGTCATTATTGCCCCCTGTTTCATCAACGGTTCCCTGTTTGCTACTCAGACCGCCTTGTTCTGCCGTATCCCGGAGGTTCACCGTCGTTTGGCCAGCAGTCTCTGTTTCCATGGCCACATGAGAGGAGCTTGAAGCTGATTTTTTCCTAGCCTCATAATAGCTTGGCACTGTCAACCCCAACTTCCATGTCATAATGAAAGCTGGAGCTCGCAATCTCGATCCGAATTGCCTGTCCTCAATCTTCAGAGTTCCCTTACTTTCAATCCACATTTTACAGTCCCTATCGTCATAAGTGAGGCGCCCACACCAATAACACATATTCGGCAATCTTTCGTACTTGAAGCCTACCCAAACTTGCTTCCCACTTTATAATGAAATTAACCGTCCACGGCACAATGGGAGAGATAAGTCCAGCTTCACCTTGAGTTGCAAAAAATTGCCTCCATCAATTTCATTAAAATCCTTGGGACGTTCTACTTCTCCAACCACATTAGATATTTTCAAAGCTACTTCCAAAGTCATGTATCGTGGCGGGATTCCATGGAGTTGGACCCAAAAACTTGTCCTATCAAACTTCACTTCGCTAACCAGTGTTTCTTTATCATACTGCTGCATCACCACCAGATGCTTATCAAAACTCCAAGGTTCACTTGAGAGGATTCTGTCAACCTCTCTCTGGTTGTCAAAATTAAAGAGAAGAATATGGTCACCAAGATTTTGAATCTTGAAACCATTGCGCGCCCTCCACAAAGGGTTGAAAGTTCTTGCTATTACCTCCATATTGAGCGCTCTTTTAGTAAGAAACTTTGCTATGATGGCGTAGTCCGAGTTCTGATCCTCGTTGGTAAGATTGCAACCAGGTCCCTCCCTCTCAGATAGTGAGAGATGGCTCCAACTCTGGGTGATATCGTCCATGTATTCTACAAAAAAATGCCTTCCAGCTCTCTTTCCTGTTTCCCTTAACCCTTGAAAAAAAACCCCACTAGCCTAGGAGTAATCTTGTTACCCCAAGGAACACAATTACCACCTTCTGTAAGAAGGGACAAACAAATTTTATTGTGCAATAGATGTTGGAAGTCAACCTCAGATGCAATAGAGAAACCTCATATTCCGGTTTTGAGACTTAAATATATATAATGGAGCACTTTTTCTATTTTATATTATCCAATGCCAATGCTCTTGTGGAAAGAATGAATGTAATGTTATAATTCATGGCAATCTTTGGCTGAAGCTTGTGGCTATTAAATGATTAGTTGTTGTTGTTATTTATTATTAAAAAAATATATATTTCTTATTTAAAATTTATAATACTTTTCCTAAAATAAAATTATTTTAATAATAGTTACATACTCATATTAAGAATAACATTTTATTCACAAATAGAAGGACCACATTGACAATAAACACAAATTTTGAAGATGAAATTAACAAAATTTTTAAAATTTAATCACGAAAATTACAATTAACCCAAATTTAAAAGCAAAATTTAACTTTTCAAAAAGATTTTCATTTTTCATAAAAAAAGAGAGAGAGAAAAAAAGAAAAAAAAGAAAAAAAAAAAAAAAAGAAGCACTTTTAAAATTGCTCTTTGTTTTGAAAGATAAGTAAACCAAACAAGCCCTAGGGTTTAATAACGTTAAACCCTGAATAGCTCAACGAAACTTTGAAGCTCTCAGATATTGTTGCAATGGAATCCTCGTCAGGGTTCGGAGAAGAAGAAGAAGGAGAACCGAGATTCAATGATTTTCATCAAGAGGCACCATCATCACCATCTTCTTCATCTTCATCTTACAGTCACAAATTGGTGCCCTGGTTGAGCTGGGACGAATGGCTCTTCGTCAAGGACTGTCTCTTCTCAAATTCCCCAGACTCCGTAGCCACCGCTTTCCAAAGAGTATGAACCTTCTAATTCCGTCTCTAGTTAATTTGAATTTCCAGCTGAAATCACAGTTTCTCAGGGAAAATATTTACCATGGAAAATAATAGAATTTGAGGAATATATAGGAAAAGTAGGAGTGTATATACCTAATTTAATGGAGAGGATAGTTCTCAATGCTATGATTTTGTTATCATTGTTTTAAAGGGTGTTTCTGAGCTATTTATTTATATGGTAGTGTGTGTGTATTTTAGTATTTAGTTAAACGACAAAAGTTGGAGGTAAGAGATGTTATCAATGGAGTCATTCCCGGTGCCGAGGTTTGTCCTATACTGAAATGATTTTAGAGGTTTTCTACTTTGTTTGTTTCAACTGTCACCAAACAAAGAAACAGTTCGAAATTGTAAATGCACGACTTTGATGTATTAAAAGATGAAATGAACTAGTTTCATGTCTGCTTAGCCCGTCAGGGATGAATTCCTCTGGATTACTTGGTAATTGGTTCTGGTGGGTGGGGATAGTTGCCCGTAGGTTTAACTCGCTAGAGGCGAGTCCAAAGGGATCTTCTGTAGAAAGGTTCCCTATGTTCATTGGAAATACTCATAATAATGACTCTGTTTATCTCTTAATGATAAAGAGATTCATGAAGTCTCTATTCCATAGTAATTTAAGCACAAAGATCTATGAACTAGCTGACATCCCGTTTTGAGAAATAATAACACTTCATAGCATTGGAGCTAAGATTTGAATGATTTAAGCTGGCGGGATTTCCATGTTTTTTTTTTTTTTTTTTTTTTTTAATTTTAATTCTCTTGCAAATCAAAGAAAGGATCTGTGTTTATATGTTTGATTTTTTTTTTTTTTTTTTTGGGAGTTTCAGATATCAGCATGGCGTAGTAGAGGATGTCTTCCAGTGGCAATTGAAGTCACAGCTTCAATTATTGAAATTCAGCAAAAGGACCCTCACTTTAGGTAACCTTTTTACATCACAGTTTTAAAATCTTAGGTCTTGTCCGAATTTTACTTTAATATCTGTTGTGCTTCATTTGGAAGTGTTCCTTTTTTATTTAATTACTTATTTCAAAGGAAACTCAAATGCTCTGGAATCTTGGCTTTTCAACACTTGATGAAAATTTTAATGGGCCAGAAATCTGAAAGAAAAGTTAGAGAAGTTTGTAGATAGAAAATAGGGACACTTCAATGCAGAATAGTTGATAAGTGAGCGAGCAAACCAGTGCTGTTTTGGTTGTACATTAAATATCTTTGTGCTTCTTTTTCACAGTTTTGCTTTTCTAAGATATTATGTTTCATATATGTCAGTATGTAATGGCCACAAATTAGTTAATTTGATATATATTTTCTATGGTTTTGGTTGATTGTAGAGAGAACCAATCAAATGGTACTTTTGATAACTTTAGAGCAGACCAAACTAGTTATGTGCCACTTTCAGAGGACATGTTGGCCATGTTGTATTGCATGGCAATCATAAGGTAACATTCCTTTTATTATTTCATGTATTCTTTCTTTCCTTTTCTGGGTGATGGGGTAGAAGATGGTTATTTGTGGGGGTGACAATCGATGATAGCCACTGGCATCTATCTTTAATTTAATGTTATTTGTGCTATTCTTTGCACCCCTTTGGAACATTTTAACAAATTTTTATTACTTGGTAAATTTTTTTTTATATTCTATATACGTTGTAGCCAGTATGATATACCTTTTGCATTGAATTTAATTGTCCTCGGAAAAGAACATACTATTTGTGTTTTAATGGTCAATGCAACTAGGTGTTTGAATACAATTGTGGAACCTAATGTACTGTACCTAAGTTTTACTTGTTTTAAAACATTACAAATAGAACTTGTACCAGTCCAAAAGCACATACCTTGGGTGAAACAAGTGAAATCGATCGAAATGATCAGTATAGGCTAAAACATTACAGTATTTAAACTGGTATGTTTCAAAAGGCTAAAGTACACCAGTTTGGTAACCAGTATGAAATTTTCCAGCTGTACCTACCAGTACAGTACAATTTTTATAACTTTGTTCACAAGTCACTGCCTCAATCCATTTGGCTACATCTGCCCTATACACTATGCAGCACAACTTAAGATTTCAGTTTCTACTTTTCATTGATTGATTGAATTATTGTTTGAGTGGAAGCTTACATGCTTGTTTTGTGTGGGGACAATCTGAACAATATGTTCACATTTTAGTCTTGTTTTTGAAGGCTTGTGAATGGTGTTGTGGAGAAGACACGAAAGAAAACAGAGGTCTCTCTTGCTGTGGCTGCTGATGCAATTGGTATTCCACGTATGCTGATTGATATTCGTCATGGTAAGCAACTTCAACTATTTAAAAATTTTCTTTTTTATTTTATTTTTTGTGATGGTTAAGCCCTCAGATTAGTCCACTGTGTATGCTACCCACCCATCCCCACCCTAATTATATGGGACAGAACACTCAAAGCTAGGGACACAATGTGATGCACCAGACTGTGAGGCCTATGAGGCTATAAATTTCCATGTCAATTTTTTTTTTTCTAATAATTCTTGGTTTGACTTGTATTGAGATTTTTTTTTTTTTTTTAATTGCTATAATTGTAGAGGGATCTCACCGTGAACTTCCTGCTCTTCAGATAGTACGTAGTGCCTCACTTAAGGTGTGTTTCATTCTTGATGTTTCTGTTCATTTGTTTGAGCCATCTCTTTCTTCTGAATCTTCTTATTATTTCTCTAGTAATTAGCATTTGTACTTGAGAGAGCTACCGTCTTCCCAGGATTTGCTTGGTTTTTTGACAAGGCTATAACTTTAAATGTAGGTAACACAATGATTGATTGGATTTTGTGCAGGAAAAGGTATTTTAGTTTAGATGTCTGCAATCCAATAAAATTTTAAAAGTGGCTTCTTTTTGCATTATTAGGAAGGCTTGTTCTAAAAAATGGAAGTGAGGCAAAGCATTACTCAATTTCTGTTGTGCAAGTTTCCCATTATGTAACTTTCTACTGATACTAATATCATGAAAGTTTTCATCACTAACAAGTAATAACATGAAAATATTCCTGGTTCTATCTCCTATTGTAACAAGGTTAGTGAAAACTTATACTGGTTTTGGAAGCTGCCAGTTTTACATAACATTTTGAGACTTGCGACTAGAACTTCATTTACTTTATGCCAGATTAAAGTCTGAAACTGGTTAGAATAGAAAATCATGCTATATGGTTTTTTTAATTTAAAATTTGTAAAAGAAAGATTTTATCAATAAAGAAAATGCTGAAATGGGCAAGTCCCAAATACACAGGAAGTATACTATGGGACACTCTAATGGTGTGTTTGGATGGCTGGATTTGGGCACATGGATTTGGATTTGGGTGATTAAAATCCAAATACCTTGTTTGGATAGTTTACAATGGGTCAAGGATTTGGATTTGACAAATCTGCCAAGGATTTTAAACCTTTAAATCCTTGAATTTGAAATAACTTTTAAACCCATAGAATTTTAGAAATCCTTATGACATACTTAAATATTTATGAATTTGGGATTAAAGCATTTCAAATCCATCACTTTGAAATTCAAATACAAATTCAAATTCAAGTATCCAAACGCAACCTAAAGGAAAAATAAAGAAAAAAGAATCCAGGAAATTCAACCAAGATACAAGCTGTCCAAAAAAGACAGAAGATCCAAATTAAAGGCAAAAAAAGTTGAAGTAGCTTGTTCCCACTTGGGTAAAGTTCTCACCATCTCCGACTTAAGATGGACTGCTGAACTTTCTTTGTCTTTGACATCAAACAAGAGGGAATAGTTCCTCAGATTTTCAACTGCCCAGCTGGATAGTAGATCTAACACTCTCCTACGCATCACCCAACTCATTCCTACGAGGCACAATATAAAATCTCACAACTCTATAGCTACACTACAATGTTGGAATAGGTGGTCTATATTTTCCAATCAGACTTGCACGTGCAACTTCAATCTGGAATAATAATATATCTTTTTCTCAAATTGTCTGTTGTTAAGATTTTTCCCTTCACTGTAGTCCACATTAAAAAAATGACATGAGGATCTTTGATGCGCCAAACAGTTCTTCAAGGAAAATGCTGATCCCCCATTCTAAAAAAAAATCTCAAAGCTTTATAATAGGTACTGACTTTGAAGCCCTGAACCTTGCAAAGAGTCCAAATCATCATGTCCTCCTGAAATTGATGTACCTTAAAAGCATACAAATCCTTCAAGAAAGTGTCCACGGATTCTAATTTCTAACCCTCAATCACCTAAATGAATTGGGGCTTCCAATTCCAGTGAATACACCCAATTGACACATCCAAATAATCAGCCACCTTTACCTCTCTATTCCTTTAGTTCCTTGCAATCAGTAAAAGTTCCACGTTTCAATTCTTGAAAGCCTTGTCTCCCCACCAATGGTCATACCAATATATGATGCAGAACAGATAGGAAATAGGAAATAAAAGAGGAACAAAAGGAACAACAGAACAAATCCTAGGCTTCACCACCTAGAACTTGCCTGCAAACCCTAGGCATCACCACCTAAGGGTGTTTGGCATCACCACCAAACAAAGGGGACAAAGGAGGAGACATTTCTCAACTCATAATAATCATATTCTTATTCAAATTCCTCTCTCTTTCACCATTACAGGAGTACTAGTTAAGTAGGGTTTAGGAGATTACACCAATATGGAAAACATCTAATTTAACTCCCTAAAAAGCCTCAACATTAATAACCAAATTCAAAATTCAAATTCAAAAACAATATTAATTGCAAATTAAAACATAAAATCTTGGTTCCCTGCATCAGTAAAGATTCCCAAAGATATTTGCAATCTGATTAAATGAAATCATTGAGGCTGTTCTGCAACAGAGATAATATTCCCCCAAAGAAACTGAATAAGGAAAAGAAACAGAGGCCTTCTCCATTTACAAGGTCAGGCACAATAAAGAAATGGAAGCCTCTGTTTGTTACACCTGCTTGCTAATTCACCCATACACAAATATATACATGTATCTACTAAGTTTTCATTTGAGATTGATCATCTTTAAAATTCTTGTTGTTGTCCACTTAGAAGCTGAAGTATGGGATATCAGTGAAATCTCAACCCAGCCTTGTTGTGGACTTTATGCCAATAACAAAAAGAAAGACAGAAATGAAGATAATGAAAAAGAAGATTATGAAGGTTCCGTTGATTAATTGTAGAAAAATATTTGATTTTGCCTTTATATAACTTGTTTTAAACAGTGTATGACCTAGATCCTGATCTTATGTGTCAGTTTTGTTATATTTAGAAATTATAGTTTTCTGCTGCAAGCCATATGCTAAAAACAATGACAAAGATTCATTTTACGTCATGGGAATCTAAACAATATTATGTTGGTGATTTTAGGCACTTGACTGGTTGATATCCTATTATTGGGAGCCTCAGAAGAAGGCGATTCCATTTCAAGGTGGCAGTACTGCTAGCATCAGAAAAGAAATTAAATTTAAAATCCGTGAATTGGCTTCCTGTCTGCAAGTTGATCCCCTACCAGATCCTTCAGTAGTCAAGGGAAAACGTGAGTGTTGAACTCCCTTTTCTTCTTTTCCTTTTGTTATGCTGTGATTAGAAGCCTGTCACTAAACCTTTTTGATATATGTTTGATATATTAGTAGATGTTACCCCAAGGATTTTGCATAAAGGATTGTAATATGCTGATGCATCTATGGCATTTGGAACTTTGCATGGCTTGTGTGATCTCACATTCTTATGAATTTATTTTTTTGGTAGTCAAATAACTTTTTTTTTTGTGTCTTTGTCAAATAACTAAAATATGATGGTTGAAAAACTCTGGTTCCATTTAAAAGATAATGCCTGCACACGCACACACACACACATATGTGTACATATTTATTTATTTATTTATAAGCAAGTGATGCCTTATCCATGCCCCATATATAAATAGCCTTAGCACTCTGTCTGTAGACAAATATGTTCTTGCATAACCAAATCCCTTTGAAAATTTCGTGTGATGTCGTTGCTTATTGAGTGTTTGAGCTCATCAACTCCCTTCACCTTTTTAGATTACCATTTTGGACTTTTTTAAGGGATTTAGTTGGTGATTATGAGTTATACAAGTGGAGACTAAATTATGTTAGAGAAACTAAAATTGAATGTTCTATTATGATTTTGGGATTGTAAACTTGATAATTTTGAGATTATTTCACAATGTAGTTGTGAGGTTTATTTCATTATATATATTTTTAAGTTTGATGAAATGTTGATGCATTTGGATGCAACTTATATTTTTAAGTTAGATGAAATGTTGATGCGTTTGGATGCAACTTTTTTTTTTTAATAAGTTTTTAAGCTTATTTGTTTATGTACAACTTTTTTAAAGCCTCATTTTCGGTATAACTATACTTAACCAACTTTTAACAAATAAGCAAATCAACTAAAGGTCATCCAAATGCATGCTTAATGTTGAAATATTGGAATGAAAATTTTGGTTATTTATGATTTGGAAATTTAGTTATGCTCTATTCCATAAGCACTGGTTACAATTTGTTGTCATATTAACATTCCAATAATTGATCAGAGTGTGACTAAATGCCCAAAATATAAGTAACCCAAACTGTCATTACAATATAAGTAACCTCACAAAAGTGGGAGTTTCCCATAAGCAATGTTTACAATTTGTTGTCATATTAACATTCCAATATTGATCAAAGAGTAACTAAATGCCCAAAATGTAAGTAACCCTAACTATCATTACAGTATAAGTAACCTCACAAAAGTGGGAGTTTTGTGCATTGGATACAACATTTTTATAGTGTTTTATAATTGCATGGGAAAGTGAGTATCTCTGAGCATTAAATTAAGGAGGAAACCATGGATTCAGTGCTTTTTTGGGGGTGCTAAAATATCACTTATGTATTGCTAAGCCATTGCTAAAGAGGCCATGGCCTTGTGGATTGATATTACATGTGTATTGAACACATTTTGCTTATATAACTTACAACACTTTCTATTGCTCCAGAATAAGTTGATTCCATTGGCTTTCACTCTTTCATAGGTAGCAGACATTCTGAATTGCCCTGTGGGCGTAATAAGTTTTTCCTGCTTGTGGCTGGCAAGCACCAATCATCAAAATCTGGAGGTAATGTCAATTAGATGATAGTTTTTATTTCCGAGAACGTTGAATATGGTGGAAATTTTCATTGTACCCTGTTTGCAATGCATCGTCTAAAATTTAGTTTTGGCGGTGAGTTCTTGTCCTTATTAGATAGGTATGGAACATGTGATGTTAGAGAGAATGGTGATTTAGGAAATTTGTATGTGGGAGCCAATGAGGGCTAGGCACATGAGAGATTAGCAATGGCACAGAGAAGAGGAGAGTAAATGGGAAATCAGATGAGTGCTTGAGTAGGTGATAATGAGGGTTGGCTGGTTGGTTTTGGGAGAGAATTGAAAAGAGAGAAAAATGAGAGACAAAGAGACTGAGAGTGTTTTCAAGGGATTTGCCAATTAGTTGGTTTTGGGTGTGTTCATGTAAAACCCACCATGACAACCACCACTAAGAGTAAGCCATCTGATATTATCCTTCTGATCAGGTAATGTTGGTGTTACTTATTATAACTGGACACCAAAAACCTATACTGTTGGGTTATTAGATCTTAAGTCTGATTCCAACCAATTTAATTACAAGAGCTACCAGAAACCTCAGTTCAGATGTATTGGTTTTTTTTTTTGTTATTCAGTGGGCACAAATGGTTCCACAAAGGGAAACATATACAAATCTAAATATGATCATTTCAAACTGTACAATTTACAAATATAATAAGTAGAGTTGCAAGCTGTCCATATGAGCGTGGATGCAATGACATTTAAAGAATAAGGATGTGCCATTTGGCAATCAAACTTTGCAAATATGCATTGCTAACCGTTTCAAACGACAGATACTCCCTGTGTCCCTAATTGTTAGTCCTCTATTCCATTTTGGACATAGTCATCTTTGAAAAGTTAATAAATACAATTCCTAACTTGCCCTTTGCTTTATTTAAAAAGCCAATACACTCTTTCTCTAGACTTTGGAGTTAAATTAATGAGGGTAGTTTTGGAAATTTATACCTTATCATGTAAAATACAAAGCACTAAATGATTTCCCTTAAAAAGTTGGATTTTTTTTAATAGGACTAACATTCAGAATCGAGGGAGTATTACGATTTGAAAGAAGTTTAAATTCTGTAAGAGTTTTTATATGTATGATAATAATGCATTAGTTTTAACTTGATATAGATCTAAGTTAAAAATCCTTTTTTTTCCTTTGGCCCAAGGGGAGGGAGAAAGGGAGATTTGAACCAGAACTCCACTTTATGAGGCATGGCCTCCAGTTGATTGTGCTACCCCTTGAGGTTAGATGATCTAAGTTGAATGATAGAGTGAAGCTATTGCTTTAATCCTAAATTGTGGTTATTGATTTATTTAGGGGATCAGGAACAAGTTGGTTGTATTAAGTTATACATATAAAAAGTTGATTCTATTGAGTTGAACTTGAATATTTTAAAGCCCTCTAAGTATTTGGAAATTCAACTATTCAAGCCTTGTTGAAATGAGGTTAATTCATGGATTTGACCATATTCTATAATATATATATATATATATATATATTCGAATTGAATTACATATATACATCCTCTGTGGAAATTGGCTTCATAGCTTAGGCATGGTTTTCTTGTTGATCTAGGGTATTGTTATTGTTCATGCAACATCAAGTTTAGATGTGCCACTTTGGGAACTTTTAGAATACTAAATGTTCTGTTCAAAACTTTTGATTTTGCAGTCCCTTTTTACTTCTGGTGCTTTAACTTGGTATTGAATTGGGTCCTGAATTCTTAATGAAATATTTGAAGTGCTTTCTCATGGCTAGTGGCTCGTGCCACTTCTTGCATATATAAAATTGAACATATATTCATATTTGCTAATGGATATACTTTTTGGTTCAGGTTCTAAGAAACAGGTTTCCAAGAACTTGAAAGTTCTCGTTCGGCTATATTCTTCTTTCTCCTCAGAATTTGCATCTATGTTACTGGATTTCTTGCTGAAAGCTAAAATCTCCTCAGACATGGTGGAGCTTCCAGAAGATTCTCAACTTGGCCCTAGTATACACACTATGTTGGATGATTGGAAGCTTGTAATAACGAAACTCTCAAACAAGGAACCAGAATTACTACTGACCCTTCTTAAAGCAGTTCTTGATAGGATTGAAACTCAGGAAGCCACGAAATATGAAACAGGTAACCACCAATTTTGCTTTTATGTTACATCTTTTCCTTGTATTTATTCTTGTGGGCCATATTAAGATATCTGCTGGTAAATTTGTGATGAGGTTTTGTGCGTTATATTACTACATTTAATTGCTTACAGTTAAGAGGAAGTATTTTGTACTGGATTCAAGTCATAAAATATACAGTGTAATCATGAGCAACTTATTCCATCGTTTATTATGTTATTTTTAACAGAAATTACTGTACTCATAGATTAATTAAAGTCACTACATCAGATCTTAAAACAATTTCTAAAAACTTATGAGCTCCTTTCCACATACCATACTGATTTGAGCTACTTGTCATCAGCCTGATGTGGGCATAGGTGCATACCTACTTTCTATTTACTTTTTTTTATATTACTCATCGTTATATATATAGCCAAATGAAAAGAAAAACAGATTCATATATTTAACTTTTCTTTTGGAACGTGTGGTCCATCTTCCTGCTTTAGATCAGAATTTTTATTTTTAATTTCACAAGCGTCATGGAACATGGTCAACCATAAAATTTACTAGTAGATCCATACAATAAATGCACAAACCATGTGTTCTAGCTCTAAACATGGAACTTACCTTCTTCTATTGAAAAATGGCTCCTCACATGTAATAATCTCCAAAGCTCAGATAGCTATAGATATTTATTTATCCTAGTTGTCTTTTCTCTTTGGCTCATCCTTTGTCTACACCCCGTAAACTTGGGTTGCACCTCTTTTTGCGCTTTAATGAATTTATTACTTATCAAACAGTATTATTTCAAGGTATATTTGTTGACCCTTTTGTGAATCTTCAAGTAGGTGGAAAGAATCTCACATCATCAGACTATAGGTCAGTGATCTGCCAAATTGAACACCTTTCTTCTTTGTTTGAATGGCTTGTTGAAAGGCTTAAGGAACTAAAGCCTCGTCTCCACAAAGATTCAACAGCTGAAATAAAAACTTATTCGAGAGAAGCAAAAATATCAAAAACAATTCTGTTAGAACTCCTGCATAAATGCCTTTTGGTATCAGCTTCTGGCAACAAGCATCTCATGGATTCAGCCGTGTTTCTTGCCCAGTTGATGGGAGACCGCTCTCTGATGGAGAAACTCAACAAACTCTCACTTAATTTATCAAATATGGATTTTACTGAAGAAGAAATCCCTTCTATGACAAACCTTCTTACCCGGCAAGAGCAATCCATCAGTCAAGCAGCTAAGAAGCTAGAATTGGTCAAACTCCGCCGAATGAAGAGCAAAGTTGTGGAGGCAACTGGTGGTGATATGGGAAATTCAAAGAGATGGGTTGTGTCAAGGTCATGGAACCCTTGTCCAATTGGTATGTTGCCCCATACTCTTGGTACGTCTGGTCTTCTTCCTGTTCTTGAACGCAAAGATGACCATGTAAAGGTTCCAGAGGTATCAGAACAGAAAGAAGAGAACTGGGAATTGAACCGGTGTAGTGGCAAGAGAGAAGCTAGTAGTGACATTCAGCAAATAGACAACTCAAGTGTTAAGAAGAGGAGGGAGAAAATGGAGGTTTGTGAGTCAGAGACAGTAGATGCACTTCCATTTGAAGGTGTCAAAGGCCATCTGATGATTGGTGGGATTTGGAAGGAAGTTAGAGAAGATGAGCTACTTGCCATAATGTCTGATGTAAAGATTTTAGTTTGATCACTATTTTATTTAATCCTTGCAGTTAAATATGGACATCAAATCTGATTTTTGCTATTGGTAAAATTGCTTAGCAAGAATTTTTGTTACTGAGTTGCTATGAATTAATTGCTTTCTAATCGATGTTCAAAAATGTTTTGTCAATTGACATTGGTGACAGCGAACCAAACGATTAATCAGTTTGAGGGTGTTTATCAGTTGGTTGGGGTGGGTTAAGCATTTTCTTAATATCTAAAAGGGGTAAAAAGAGAAAATTTAGGAGTGAAAATTTACTCAAGACTAAATCAGTAAGTCTAGGAATACACCATTTTTCTATAACTTCTTGTGATTAGTACATGATAAAAATGGTGTTAGCAATGAATGATGGATCTTGGTGAAATATGATGCTTTTATCCTAACATGCCATGTTATATATATAGCCTAGCAGCACACTTTAAAATTCCAGTACTTCGCTACAATGTACAACACCTCAGTACTTGCAATAGATTTTTGATAGTATTTAACAGTTCGTACAACTTTGTACTCCCATTTATGCAAACTCTAGTACTCACTGCGTAGTTAACATTGTTGTTATTTTTTTTCTTTTCTCTTTTCAATATGTATTTTCTTTTAAGAACTAAAATCCAGCCAGACTCTATACACCTCTCCTAGCCAGATTGAGTCTTTCTCATGGAAGTCCTCTGCATTTTTGGTCGAGCAAGCCACGCTTTATACGTGCCCTCCAAACCTTTCCTGAGAAGACGATAGCCAACAGCAGGCACAGTAATGCTCCCATCACAACTTTCAACTCCAGCTATTATTTTGCTCTTTCTTATCTCAAAGCTGTTACCCTCAGACTTTGAAAATGTGTACCTTTGCACCAAAAAAAAAAAAAAAACTCATTCACACAGTTCAATATAATATCAACTTTTAAGAACTAATGAACTTACTATGCCATTGCCCATATCAATGGCAAGAGTGACACCAGTAGTGCTCCCTAGAACAAAGATGTGCTCCATCACAAATTCATCCATTCCAGTGATCAACTTGCAAAGCATCTCTGGACGGATGAACATCACGGATATGTCGCCACTCACAAGATGAAGTTCGTTGATTCGAGCAGTTAAGTTTTTGTACACCAAATGGTACTACAGATCTGTAAAGTACACAATACGCTCTACCTCGAGGTGAATACATTGGTGCACACCTAAACAAACAAACAAAAAAAAAAAAAACACGCATAATTTGTAAAAAGAATTTACAAAAAATTTACATGGAAATTACTCAAGAAAGAGTTATTGCATGCATGTAATAAATGAGTATCCTTTATTAGTAAATTATCTCACACACACATTCTCTTCCAAAGACTCCCAAATTCCAAAAGTGACACAAAGATCCACAAAGGGAAATTACATAGAAGCAACTTCCAATATCTCATTCAAATTTTTACTCATTCATCATGAATAGACTCATATGTGGATGGTTTTATCAACAATAAAGACCAAGAAAGAATGAGTGCCATCAGATGGTCAACTACAAGCAAGCAGTGGTTAGTTTTAGCTTTTAGCCTTTTCACATATGAAGTCATAAAATAGAATTTCTTTGTGGAATGGACTTGCATCGCTAATAACATAGTATTCAAATGAAGATATTTATTAATCTTTTTACAGCTATATATACAAAAGAATTCACACAAAATAACAATAATAATAATAATAGCATTTTGATTCTAATAAAAAAACAAATAATTACATAATATTATTATATAGTAATTACTTCAAATGGACATCTTTAAATGGTAATAATTATCAATCTATCCAGACTAAGGTGCATTTTTATCAATCTATTATTATTTATTATATGTAATTACCATATAATTATACTATATACTAATTACATTATATATATGTTTATAATTACATATTATATTATATAGTAATTATACTAGGAATATATATTAACCTAATTAACTTCTTCTTCTTCTTTTTTTTTTTTTTTTTTTTTTTGAGAAAGTACAAACCTAATTAATCTAATATATTTTCCTCAAAAAAAAAAAAAAAAAAAAAAAAAAAAAAAAAAAAAAAAAAACCTAATATATACTAATATATACATTGTTGACGTTGAGAACCCAAACACTTTGAGGCTCAAAAATAAATAGTGGGCCGAGCCCAAAATAAAAATAACTTGTCTTTTTACCCAATATTTGAGACAACGAAATTGTATCCACATGGACACACACACACACACACACACACACACACACACACAAAAAACCCTAATTTATATCAAAATTAACCTAATTTTAGACTAATAATTAGATTAATAAAAAAAATTACTTAATGAAATTCGGATAATAATTCAGATTTCAGAGTATATATTATAAAAATTACCAATTGAATCCTTATCAAAAATAATAATAATAACAACAACAACAACAACAACAACAACAACAACAACAACATATTATTATATAATAATTATACTAGGAATATATACTAACCTAATTTATATCAAAATTAACCTAATTTTAGAATAAGATTTTTAGACTAATAATTAGATTCATAAAAAAAAAAAAAATACTTAATGAAATTCAGATAATGTGATTCAGATTTTAGAGCATATATCATAAAAATTACTAATTGAATCCTTAATAATAATAATCTTCGTCAAAAAAAAAAATTACATAATATTATATAGTAATTATACTATATATTAATTACGTACTATATTTTTTATAATTACATATTATTATATAGTAATTATACTAGGAATATATTCTAACCTAATTTATATCAAAATTAACTTAATTTTAGAATAAGATTATTACACTAATAATTAGATTCAAAAAAAACAAAAACAAAATTAATTAATGAAATTTAGAAAATGATTCAGATTTCAGAGTTTATATTATAAAAATTACCAATTGAATCCTTATAAAAAAAATGACATATTATTATATAGTAATTATACTAGGAATATATATAACTAACCTAATTTATATAAAAATTAATCTAATATTAACAAAAGATTAGACTATCACCAATTCAATCCCCAAAAAAAAAAAAAAAACAATAATAATTATTACAAAAAAAACAAAAAATTGTACCTGTTCATTTATTTCTTAGTCTCTCTTCAGTCTCTTCAATCTTTGCTTGCTCTGTTTCTCTTTCTCTCGCTCTCGCTCTCGCAATTGCATGCTCTCTCTCTTTCTGCTCTCTCTCTAAAATTTCCTTTCTAACATGCATTAGAAGTGGGAACATTTGAATGTATTTATAATCTGGCGGGCCAATAGAATAGTGTGAAGTTGTGAAGATTTGATGACTAGGATTATTTAGTTTATGTTTATTTAGTTTTTCAATTGACAGTACGTAGTTCATTTTATGATTAATTAGGGGGGAAATGTTTGGAGAGTTTGTTATATAATGTTTTAGTGGGGAGAAATGTTAGAGATTGTCATATGATATATTGTTTGCAAAGTTTGCTATTCTAGTTAGGTAAAGTAATCAACCTGCAAAGCATTCTTGGATGGATGAACATCACAGATCTGTCATTCACAGGGTGAGATTTCTTGATTTCAAGAGTCATGTTCTTATACACCATATGGTAATGCAGAAGTCAGATCCATAAAGTATACACTATGGTCTATATCGATTCTTTTGGTGACTACATTGTTGCACATCTAAACAAACAAACAAACAAAACACGCATAGTTTGTAAAAAGAATTTACAGAAAATTTACATGGAAATTAATTAAGAAAGAGTATAGTATGCGTGCACACCTATACTTTTTTTTTATAATTACATACTATAATTACACCTATACTTTTGTACCTGTTCATTGATTTCTCAGTCTCTTCAATCTTTGCTTGCTCTGTTTCTTTTTCTCTCACTCTCGCAATCGCGCGCTCTCTCTCTCTCTCTAAAATTTTCTTTCTAACATGTATGAGAAGCGGGAACATTTGAATGTATTTATAGACTGGCAAGCCAATAGGGTAGCGTGGAGTTGTGAAGGTTTGATGACTAAGATTATTTAGTTTATGTTTATTTAGTCTTTCAATTGATAGTACGTAGTTCATTTTATGATTAATTAGGGGGAAAATGTTTGGAGAGTTTGTTATATAATGTTTTAGTGGGGGGAAATGTTAGAGATTGTTATATGATATATTATTTGCAAAGTTCGTTATTCTACTTAGGTAAAGTAATCAACCTGCAAAGCATTCTTGGATGGATGAACATCACAGATCAACCATTCACAGGGTGAGATTCCTTGATTCGAAGAGTCATGTTTTTGTACACCATATGGTACTGCAGAAGTGCAGATACATAAAGTATACACTATGGTCTATATCAATTCTTTTGGTAAATACATTGGTGCACACCTAAACAAGCAAACAAAACACGCATAGTTTGTAAAAAGAATTTACAGAAAATTTACATGGAAATTAATCAAGAAAGAGTATAATATGTGTGCACACCTATACTTTTTTTATAATTACATACTATACTTTTTTTTTATATAATTACATATTATTATATAATAATTATACTAGGAATATATCCTGAAAAGACGATAGCCCATAGCAAGCACAATAATGCTCCCATCACAGTATTGAACTCTAGCTATCACTACACCAAAATAAGTTTATTACATCAAGTGTTAATACAACAAAATTATTATAATGGTATTAGACATAATATCACATCTAATACTTAAAAGTCGTTGCAATTGTAACTAGTAAATTATTACATTAATCATAATTATTTGCAATAATTTATAATTTTCAATTACAATAGAGGCTTTAATACTAAATTGAAAAGAGAAATTTTTTTGCAATAACTTAAATTGAAGAAATCAAAAATTTTTATTCAATAACTTAGATTGAAGAAACCGTTGTAATAACTTAATACCAATTATTTTGCGATATATTACAATAGAAATTTCAAGGAGACAACTTATTGTAACAAATATAACTTTGCAATAACAAAATATCAATTATTTTATAATCTATAGCAATGACAAACGTGAAGCTGCAATAAATATATTATTATAATGATCTAATTTCAATTATTTTACAATCTATTGTAATAAAAAGTGTAGGGACACGATTTTTAGCCTAGGCCCAAAATGTATGGGATATTGGCCGAGTGAACCCAGTACAATAAATTTGTAGAGAGTGGGTAGAAGAACTAGGTTTTAGTGAATGTGATAACAGTTATAATGAGTTTCCAAGACAATCAAACAGAAACGAACTAAGTTTGTACAAGAAAGTTTGTCCTCGGCACAATCTGAGGAGCTCTGTTCTAGTATATATTAGATGATAATGGTTACAAGAGTTGTTGAGATTGCTACAGTGCTTTCTCTTCTCTCTTCCCCCCACCCCCCCCCCCTGAATCTCTGGGGTCTTTACCCTTATTTATACCATGTATCTTCCTTCATCTCCACCCTACACGTGAATAGTTTATGGTTTATGCTGATACTTGTCCCATCAGCCCCCTCTAGAAGTCTTCTGGGGTAGGTGTAAGGCTGCAATAATACTGTGCAGAGGTCACTTCCTCATTAATGCGGCCAGGAAGTTAGTTAGAGTGCATTCAATGCGGTGATAACAGCTTTTCCCAAGATATTTTGGGATTCTTCTTTGTCTTTTGTTCCTGCAATGCTTATCCATATTTCCAGAACTTCATGGATCGCACCTCTAGATGGCAGGCATCCTTTATGGACCTCGGCCTTGGCTAGCCCACGACAAATTCATCCTCGGCACAAACTCCTAGGCCATTATGTTCAATATTGTCTTCCTTATCCACTAGCATGGGTTTTCTTGGCTATACTTACCCATCCTCGGACGGCCCCTTATCCTCGGCTTAGGCCTTAAGCACAAAACCCAATTGTATGATCTGAGCCTATGACCCCACAAAAAGTATGAAACAATTATCTATTACAATAAAGATACCATTGCAATAATTTGATCCAAATTATTTTTGTTAATTCTTTGCAATCTATTGCAATAAAATTCGTGAAATAATAGCTTATTACTACAAAATATTCAAAGTAATAAATTGTTTATTGCAACAACAAATATATTATTACATCAAAATTGTCATTAAAATATTTAAGGTTTATTGCAACAAAATTTTTTTTAGCACAAACCTATTACCTCAAATTTATTGAAACACTTCGTATAAACTATTGCAATAACTCTGATGTTATTGCAACATTTTTTTTTTTTTTTTGGTAAATTGCAAAATACACCCCTAACATTTGGGGGTGATTGGATTTTACATCCCAACATTTGGTTCTATTAACAAATCACCTTTCGGTTAGTTTCTGTTATTAACTGCCATGTCATCTTGCTGATGTGTGTGTGTGTGTGTGTGTGTGTGTGTTTTTTTTTTTGGCCAAATAAGTCCCAAAACGACATAGTTTCAATGGAAATGATGTGCTGACCTTGCACATACTAAACGGCACTGTTCTGCCCAAAGAGAAAACAATTTTTTTTTTTTGTTACGACACCGTTTCCCCACCAAACAAAAAATCTCAAAACCTAGTCCTTAGCTCCCTAACCCACGAACCCAACCCTTGCAACCACCACATCGGCTTTGCAACCAGCTCTTGCTTTGTGAACCCAGACGTGAGTAAGATCCAAGGCGGCAGTAGTGACGGCGACAGGTATGACTATGGCTCTCTCTCCCTCTCTTTTTGGATTTTTCTTGCCATTGCTAGATTGGAATTTTGGGTTTTTCATTGGGTTTGCTGGGGCTTTTGTTGTTTGGGTTTGTTGAGATTTTTGTTCAATTATTTTTGTTTGAGATTTTGTTGTTGGATGCACAAAATGTTTGGGATTTTTGTTCAATTATTTTTTGGGTGATGGATTTGTTGTTAGAACTCTCTATGTGTTTGTGATTTAAACTCATTTACTTTGCAACCACCACATCGGCTCTGCAACCAGCTCTTGCTTCGTGAACCCAGACGTGAGTAAGCTCCAAGGCGGTAGCAGCGACGGCGACGAGTATGGCTATGGCTCTCTCTCCCTCTCTTTTTGGATTTTTCTTGCCATTGCTAGATTGGAATTTCGAGTTTTTCATTGGGTTTGCTGGGGCTTTTGTTGTTTGGGTTTGTTGAGGTTTTTGTTCAATTATTTTTGTTTGGGATTTTGTTGTTGGATGCACAAAATGTTTGGGATTTTTGTTCAATTATTTTTTGGGTGATGGATTTGTTGCTAGAACTCTCTATGTGTTTTGATTTAAACTCATTTACTTTGCTATTGGAACTTTGAGTGTGTTTATGGTGGAGTTTGTTTATCTTTATTGTAATTTTTTGAGGGTTTTGTAGCACTTTGATATTGCTTTTTCTATGTATTGGGACCCCATTATGTTTGACGGTTCACTGAGAGAATAGGGGCTGAATTATACGATCTTATATATCTGTATTTGCAGTCAACTTAGAAGTCTATTTTTTATTACATATGTAGCTGCATGACATCATTTGATTGTCTTTGTATTGATTGTGACATTCGTATTGATCAGGGGCTATTTTTTCATGTTGATGCTAGTTGGGAAAGCAAAATAATGAGAATTTTTTTGTTCAAATGGACAGCAATTTCAAATGGGCAACAATTTCTAATACAAAAGCAAAAGCCAGTGCCTATCAAATTGCTGAATCTGAAATTTGAGGAGAAGTAATTTTCTTTCCCTTGCTCTTAACCACATGTTAAAACTTTGTTGCAATAGATAATGTTACTTACAATAATTGGTTGGAACTGAGAATTTGTCATGTCGTCTTGCAACTTTGTTAAGGATAGAGATTATGATCCAGATTGTGAACGGGTTGAGAAGAGAAAGTTGCAGAAACAAGTAAAACATGAAGCTAAGGGGGCAGCTCATGAGTTGCGGAAAGACGCATTTTTCTTACTTGAGGTTAAGGAAAAAAAAGAGCACTATGGGAAAAAGAAAGAGCAGAGTAGTATGAGAAGGCATTAGCTTTCCTTCAAGAACAAGAACATGGTATAAAATCTAGACAACTAGGAAAAGGCAAGAAGAGGGGAAGATGAAGCTGACTTCTGAATCTTGTATTACATGCTATCATTATTTAGGTGGTGTTTACGTATACATAATATTCTTGGAATTGAAGTGAATTGAAGCCTTGGAATTGGAATCAGAGGCGCAATTTTGATTTCGTTGTATTATTATTGTTAACTTAAGAAATTATAAGCAAGTTTTTCCCTTCTCGTATTTATTTCATTATATTATTATTGCTGACTTAAGAAATTATAAGCAAGTTTTTCCTTTCTCATATTGAGTCATGCTAAGTCTAATCTAAGCGCATTCTAAGACCCTTGATCAGATTTCTTGAGATACATACTCCAACAGAGTCGACTAGTGTCTTTTGAGATAGAAATATCAATCTTTTGTGTACCCTTGCCTGGATAAACTAGGATAAATTAAACTGAAATATGAAGTTATGAGGTAAATTAAGGGCATAGAGAAGGATCCATTATTCAATATTCTACTCAAAGTCCAACCAGCAATCTAATTTGTAATTACTAATTTTGTATTGTGTCCGTTTGAGACTTTTGCAATACTACAAAAGAAGCCATACCATAGTTGGTTTGTAGAAAAAGTTGTACTGCAGAAGAAGCTATACCATTGTAAAAGTGGGTGTTTGCAATTTGTTTAAAAGAGAAAATAGATCAAATACAAAATATGTAATGGTCTGTTGATAAGGGATTCAAAATCATTTTCTTGTTTATTTGATTTAGTTGCTCAATGTAGCCGCTCTGTCATTACCTGACATAGCTAACAACATAGCCTTTTTGTCATTACCTGGCACATTGCCAAAACTTGATATATGCGATACATGACCAAAATGTTAATCATTCTTCCATAACAACTAACAATACAATCACTGTCATTACTTGGCACATTGCCAAAACCTGATATATTCAATATATGACCAAAATACTAATAATTCTTCCATAACAGCCAACAGTTGTTCTCATAAAGTTTCTATAAATTATTGACCAACGCAAAATAGGATACTTATGTCCAGTATCACCATCATATAAGCTTATGAAAAGCTTTACAAAACAGTGACCACAAAAAGGTTCTAACAATTAACGGTCCTACCAACTACTATTGTTGTTGCTCCTCAACCTTTTCCAGCTCCACTTCTAGCTCTTCCTTTTCCAGCACTAGCTCTAGCACCTTTTTTAGATCTACCAACTCCATTGCTTCCAGCAACACTTGTTTGGGTTGAGACCTATAATAATAGAAACATGGTAAGTATGCATGCACAACAAACTAAATGACCAAATATTGGCAATTTGCAAATAATAACCACAATGTATATAATATAATATGGAAAATACTATAGTTGATTGGCTTCCAGCAACACTTGATGGATGACAATCCTCTTCCACTCTTAAGCCCATAAACACATGATTGCCTCATGTTCTCCTAATCTACAACAAGCTCAAAAAAATTGCAGTTAGCAACTATAATAAATAGCATATACCAAAACTTAGTTAGCAATAAGCATGTATTAATACATGATTTTGTCTCCCTATAGTAGATGTTGCTCCTTGTCTCTACTCAGTCTGGCCCTCACTAGTATCATTAGATTTAGGGGGTACTTTGCATCCTCTTTTGTTGTGACCTAATTGTCCACAATTGGTACATTTTTGTGCGGCAGATGACTTCTTCAACTTATGTGAAATCCTTCGTGCATCATTAGCAGCTTTCTTCCTCTTGTTCTCCTTTGGTCTTCCAGGCTATACTAGCATCTTTGGAGGTAGAATCTTATCACTTGCTTCCTTTGGCCAAAACTCCTCACCATTGGTAGGCTGGATAAGATGTAAGTTCTAAGGTAAGTCTTAACCTTGTAGTAGTGATGCACATAATTTACTACCTTTTCTTTCTTGTAATCAATTGCTGAAACCGCATGCTTACAAGGGATGTCTGTTAAATCCCATCTATAGCAAGCACATGTATGCTTGTCCAGATCAACTACAAACTGATTTCCCTTACAATGCACTTCAAACTTTGACCCACCAGACCATGTAGATATGCAATCCCTAGTTGCTTCCTTGTTAACTTCTAATTTATCTTGAATCCTAGGACAAATTGGGCCAAACTTCTTCAACACTGTATCCATATTTCTTGGGATCCTTTTCATAAGATACCTCCTAATCATCTCACACATAGTCAATATGGACTTATCCCTAACATCAATTATCTTGGAATTAAATGACTCACAAAGGTTGTTTAACAACATGTCACACTTAGTCCAAGTACTAAAAGCATGTCTACTTCAATGTGCACAGTCAATACCCATTAAATGCCCATAAGCATTGACATCTACATTTCTCATCATCTCCATCTTTCCCTCAAACCCAGATCTGGTTGTCTCTCTTGCTGCTGCCCACATTAAATCCTTCAATAGTTTAACCTTGTGCTCCTTGAAGTTGGCATATAAATGCCTAACACAGAACCTTGTATATGCTTTAGGAGCAATTGTTGCAAGAGCAGGAAGTAAGCCCTACATTAAAAAAAAAAAAAAAAAAAAAAAAAAAAAAAAGAGGTTATTATGTAGATATTAAATAATTTGAACACTAAATTTAAATTTAAATATATACAATGAATACAACATTAAACTTGCACAAAAAAAAAAAAAAAATACATACCTTCTGTTGGTCAGAAGTAAAGGTCCAGCCACATTCTCTCACAGGACTAATATCAGCTAACAACAACTCCAAAAACCACATCCCGTCATTCCCATCAATCCCAACAGCTGCCAATAGTTGCCCCTTCAAAAACCCTCTTAAATGACAAGCGTCAAGAATAATAATTGGCTTACACTCCTCTAGAAATTCGGTTCTACAAGTAACTAGGCACACATACATTCTCTTGAAGTGCAGTGTGGGTGTATGCAAATTAATTTTGGATGTAGTGCTCGGATTAGAAACTCTCAACTCTTCACAATAATCTCTAGTTCTTTCAAATTGATAGGCAAACCTTCCTTTAAGTATTTCCAATGCAATCTGCCTAGCCCTAAAGGCTTTGTCCAGGGAAATGTCTACTTGAAACTGATTTTTTATACCTTCCTTTATCTCAGCACTTTTTATGTTGGGTTTTTCTCTAAAAACTTCTAGCTATGCAACTGCAATCCACCTTGCAGAAACCATCATACTATGAAAAGCTCTAGAACATGTATGTTTTTCCCGATAAGTTTTCACAAGCAAAGAGTTTTCTTCATGGTCCCATGAAGCATAAATATCCCACTTACAATTCTCACATTTGTAACTCACCTTGTAAGACTCATTCTTAACAATTAACAATGGATATCTGTGCTTGATTCTATAAGACTGCACAACCCTCTTAAACTCCTTGTAGTCACTAAACAACATCCCTTTCTCAAAAACGGAGTTAGGCATATCCACCTCAGCTCTAAATTCAATGTACTTGGGGTGCTCTTCATCATCCTCAAAATTGACATGTGTGCACAAAACGTCAGAGTGCCCATAATCGCTTTCCCCACTTTTTATATTATGCTCCCCATCACTAAAGCAAGTGGGTACCCAATTTGATGTGTTCTGCTCATAAGGGTGTATGTTCGATTGGTCATAAGCAATAGTTTGGACAATGTGAATGGATGAAGTAAGTGGATGGGTCAATGAGGGAGGATGGTCTCTCATATCTATCAAATTCACTATCATTGACCAAATCAGCATAGTCCTCATCAAAAAAATTGTCATCTACTCCAACTCCTTCATCAACTTCTTTATGAAACTCATGCTCATCATCACCTTCATTACCTTGATCCTCATCAACTTTTTCCCTAATAGCTTGTTCAACATGCTCCACATATATGTGTATTAACCTTTCAGGTGCAAATTCTAACCAGTCACGTACAACCCTAACATCATCATCTTTTTTCAATGGAAATAAGCCATTATGAAGTTCCATATGAGGAATTCGGTAAAAAAATTCTACTACATTCGTAATACCAAGATCTTTGGCATACTTAGGCATATAAAAAATAGCAAAGGTGTCAAGATCAACATCTGAGACCCTTGATTTAGTCCTTCTAGCATATTCAACATGTGTATCACTATGTGTAATGAATACCCCTCCATGATGTATAGACATATCAAATGGTTGATCCATATTCAAAGCCTTGCACACACATATAAATGCATTACTAAAATATTACATTTAATTAATAAATCAATAAAATATAATTCACATACATGTATACAGGAGGCATTACTATAATATAACATTTAATTAACACATTACTAACATCACCATCTTCTTTCAATGGACATAAGCCATTATTAAAATAAATATAATACTATATGCAGACAAGAGCTATAAAGTAGAACACATGGACCACTCTGTTGGACCACAACCATTCCACTTAGTCAATTTACCAAGTAAAGATGTGCATTATTTTACACCATTCAATACACATAGCTCATCATCACAGGCTGACCCACCAAAATTAAATATCAATAAAGTAACCAGTTCTAGACAAAACACAACCAAATATATCATAAACCATTGAACAAAAACCCAAAATCCTTTAAAAAATTCGTCCCAATCAACAGTATCAAAGTGCTACAAAAACCCAAAAAATAATTGAACAAAAACCCAACATTCTGTGCATCTAGCAACAAAATCCCAAACAAAAATAATTGAACAAAAACCTCAACAAACCCAAACAACAAAAGCCCCTACAAACCCAATGAAAAACCCAAAAACTCAATCCAGCAATGGCAAGAAAAATCCAAAAAGAGAGGGAGAGAGAGCCATAGCCATTCCCATCACCGTCGTTGCTGCCGCCTTGGAGCTTACTCATGTTTGGGTTCACAAAGCAAGAGTTGGTTGCAAAGCTGATGTGGTGGTTGCAAGGTTTGGGTTTGTGGGTTAGGGAGCTAAGGGCTGGGTTTTGAGATTTTTTGTTTGGTGGGGAAACGATGTCGTAACAAAAAAAAATTTGTTTTCTCTTTGGGCAAAACAGTGCCGTTTAGCACGTGCAAGGTCAGCACATCATTTCCATTGAAACTGTGTCATTTTAGGGTTTATTTGGCACCAAAAAAAAAAAAAAAAAAAAAAAAAAAACACATCAGCAAGATGACATGGCAGTTAACAACAAAAACTAACGGGGGGGTGATTTGCTAACAGAACCAAACGTTGGGGTGTAAAATCCAATCATCCCCAAACGTTAGGGGTGTACTTTGCAATTTAGCCTTTTTTTTTTTTTTTTTGTAATAAACATTTTTTTGTAGTGTATTATCTTACTCATTCTTATCTCAAAGTTGTTACCCCCAAAGCTTGAAAATGTCTACTTCTAGCCAAAAAAAAAAAAAAAAAAAAAGGTATAAATGCACTTTTGATCCCTACATTTTTTACCGTTTCTCAATTTGGTCCCTAAACTGGTTTTGCTCCTAGGTGAGTCCCTTCTTTTTCATAGTCGTTTTTAAAATGGTCCCTACCTTCAACCTAGTTATGAAAAATGCTGAAGTGGCAGATAGAGCGCATTGTTGGTATGTTAATCGCTGACATAGCTAATAAAATAATAATAAAATATTTTATTTGAGATTTTTTAAATGCCATGTCAGCATTTTTTGAATTAAAAAAAACCATATCAGTTTAATTAAAAAAAAAATAATTTATATTTTTCAATTTCAATTTAATTCAAATTAAATTTAAAAAAAAAACTTTTAAATCTAAATTTATTATTATTATTATTGCTTTCATTATTTTTTAGGTAAAAACACAAGAACTTGTTCTTCATGTTCTTTTCGAATCCAAGAACAATCAAACCTAGAATAAAAGCACAATCAAACCCAGAACAATGCAAAATTTCATACAAAATCTCTATCTTCCATCGAAACCTCCAGAACATGAAAAAATCATCAAACCCAAACCCACATGAGAAAACCAACCCAAAAAAATCATCAAACCTCCAACTCAGAAAAATGTCAAACCTAGAAACCTCCAACCCAGAACATGAACTTCATTCTTCATGTTCTTCTCCAAATCAAGACAAACCCAATTGACTAACCCAATCCACCATCAACTCGCCATCAATAGCACTGAATCCACCATTAACAACACAAAAGCACCAATGTTCTCTACCTTCCTTCTCCGGTGGAAAACTCCTCATGCAAAGCGACCTCAACCACTTCGATCCAAGGCTCCAACGCCATCGTTCTCTCTCACCCAGGTCAAGTTCATTTTTCCAACGAAATCCATTGTTCCCATCATTTTCTCCGCATCAAGAGAGAAGCTTGATCTGCTCGCACTGATCTTCTCCCTGTTGGTCTGCTTGTGAGTTTGTGAGCTTCGGCGCCTAATGGAGAAGAAGGCTGAGCTTGTGAGTTTAGTGGTAGAGAGTGTAGAAGTTTTTTTTAAGCTGATGAGGTTAACCAAAAACAAAAACAAAAAGAATTAAAACGATTATGAATTTTTATTTTTTAAGAAATGATTTTAGTTTAAATTAGATTTAAGGTTTTTAAAAAAAAATTTAATTTACTTTTTTTTTTTAATTTTCTTAGCTGGCTTTTTTTATTAATTTAAACACTGACATGGCATTTAAAAAAGATAAATATATTTTTTACTATTATTTTATTAGCCATGTCAGCAAACAGTGCATTCCATCTGCCACTTCAGCATTTTCTGTAACTAGGTTGACGGCAGGGACCTTTTTAAAAATGACTATGAAAAAGAAGGGACTCACCTAGGAGCAAAATTAGTTTAGGGATCAAATCGAGAAACGGCTTAAAATGTAGGGACCAAAAATGCATATACACCAAAAAAAAAAAAAAAAAAAAAAAAAAACCTAATAGTAAAAACTCATTCACACAATTCAATATGATATCAACATATAAGAAATAATGAATTTATTGTTCCATTGCCCATATCAATGGGTTGGCTAAGAGTGGCAATGCTCCTTGGTATAAATATGTGCATTACAAAGTCGTCCATTGCAGTAATCAACCTGCAAAGCATCCTTGGATGGATGAACATCACAAATCTGCCATTCACAGGGTGAGATTCCTTGATTCGAAGAGTCGTGTTCTTGTACACCATATGGTACTGCAGAAGTGCAGATCTATAAAGTATACACTATGGTCTATATCGATTCTTTTTGTGAATAAATTGGTGCACACCTAAATAAACAAACAAAACGTGCATAGTTTGTAAAAAGAATTTACTGAAAATTTACATGAAAATTAATCAAGAAAGAGTATAGTATGCGTGCACACCTATACTTTTTTTATAATTACATGCTATACTTTTTTTATAATTACATATTATTATATAGTAATTATACTAGGAAGGGATTTGGAAGGAAATTATGGAAGTTGAGTTGCTTGCCATATAATGTCTGATGTAAGGATTTTAGTTTGATCACTATTTTATTTAATCCCTGCAATTAAATATGGACATCAAATCTAAGTTTTGCCATTGGTAAAATAGCCTAGCAAGAATTTTGGTTCCTAAGTTGTGTTATGAATTAGATGCTTTCTAATTGATGTTCAAAATTGTTTTACTAATTGCATTGGTGATAGCGAACCAAAAGATTTATCAGTTTGAGGGTGCTTATTAGTTGGTTAGGAGTGAAAATTTGCTTAAGACCAAATCAGTAAGTCTAGGAATACCACATTTTTCTATAACCAGTTATGATTAGTACATAATAAAAATGGTGTTTTTTTTTTTTTTTTTTTTTTGAGAATCTAATAAAAATGGTGTTAACAGTGAATAATGGATTCAGGTGAAATATAATGCTTTTATCCTGGCATGCCATGTTAACAATGTGAAATAAGTGTTTAGCCCTAGCATTTAAATTGCAATTTTTTTATTTTTCGTTTTTTCATTTTTATATAAGGTTATGAATCTTTATTAATGCAATTTTTTTATTTTTCGTTTTTTCATTTTTATATAAGGTTATGAATCTTTATTAATATATATATATATAGAGAGAGAGAGAGAGAGTTATGTTTTTTTTTTGGTAGAAAAAAGTGGTCTTATTTAATTGACAAGAAACTATTACATCATTGTATGTCCAAAAGCCATCTTTGAGGATGGCTAGTTACAAAAGGTCCCATACATTAGCAACTAAAGTTGGAATAAAACAAGGAAGTAAATCCTCCAATCAAACTGATTCCACAGCCTTATCTGCTGACTGATAAGCCACATTAATTAAAAGATTTACAAAAGGAAAACAATAAAATCACTAAATTGCATCCCTTGCAACTGCCTGTGAATGGCCTCCAAAATATGACCACAAGTAGCTGTAGAATTCTGATCAGTTTGAAGCACAAACTATATCATCCCATTCAAAGAGCCCAATATCGACACAAAATCTAACAACATTGTCAATGGCCAATGACCTGATGGTAGGAAGCTCTCATGGCTTATTACCTTGTGAGTCTGTGGTTGTGGGTTCAACTAGCGGTATGTCTTATCTAGTGCTTGTATGGTCCCACACCCTACATGATAAAGTTTAAGTAAACCACGATCATCTGCGGTGTTAAGTAATAATAATAAAATATGACTATAAACAGTAGAATTTTTTCTTATTACCTTGACCACATAACTTTTATCCAAACGGTTGAGCCACAATCATTTGTGGTGCTAAGCATGTCAGCCTGTGTCTACACCATCTAAGTTAAAATTGATCAAACATTGATGGCAAGATGAACACACAGTGAAAGGAAATCCAACAGGGGCGACCTGAGAACACATCTAACACACAAGAACACAAGCACAATGAGTGTCCATATGAATGCCCACATGTGATCTCAGTTTGCCCCTGTAGGACTCCTTCACCTTTGTTGGATTCCTTATATTTTTTCCTTTGATTTTGATGATGTCAGTGGAGATAATCCCATTGTTATATATATAGCCTAGCACACTTTAAAATTCATGTACTTTGCTAAAATGTACTACACCTCAGTACTTGCAAATAGATTGTTGATAGTATTTAACAGTCAGTACAACTTTGTACTCCCTTTTATGCAAACTCCATTGTACTATTAAAATGTTGAAGTCGTATTACACAAAATGCAAGCAGTACATTTAATATTGTTGTGTACATTCAATGATTGTAACTCCAATTTCGTTGTAGTATCATATGGAAGTACAATTGTTGTGTACTATATTGGTAACGTTCACAATTTCTGAATATGTTTAAGAAAATGTGTCCAGATTGCTGGGATGATGTTCAATCGTTGAATTTTTGATTTCACTCAGTCTATAGTCTATAGCTAGAAAGGTTGAATCTTCTTCTTCTTTAAAAAAAAAAAAAAAAAAAAAAACTATTAAATTCCTTCTAGAACATTTCAACAACTACCTTTAATTTCTCAACCAAAAAAAAAAAAAAACCCCTTTAAATTTCTTCTAGGACATTTATCATAAAATGTGGTAAACGGTCAACCATTCTTGCTTGACTTAAAAATATAAGGGCACTAATATACTGAATGAAAATTAGTAGATTACTGTAGGAATAGTAATAAAATTTATTATTGATTAAAAAAAAAAAACATTGTATATATAAGAGTAACACTACAGTTACAAACTATTTTACAAAATTTTTACAAAATGTTAATGTGACCAGCCTCTTATTGGTTTTTATCTAGACCCACTATTAATATCACTTTTTCATTTACCAATAATCACTCACTATATCGGTAATTTGTAAATTTTTTTGTAAAATAGTTGAATAATGCTAGAAATACAAACTATTTTACAAATTTTTTTTACAAATTGCTAATGTGTTGAGTGATTACTGGTAAATGAAAAAGTGATATTAATAGTAGACCTATATGAAAATTAATAAAAAAATTAGCCACATCAGCAGTTTGTAAAAATATTGTAAAATAGTTTGTGGCTATAGTATTACTCAAAATAGTTTGTATCTTTAGCATTATTATATGTATAATACCTATTACTATTCATATGTTAGGTAAAATTAGAATAATTAATTGTTATATGCATATAAAAAGTTTGCATTTATTAGAAATATATTAATTGTAAAAATTATTACAACTATTAAGGAATAATTATAATAGTCCATTTTAAGAGAAATAACTATTTCTAAATTTTAAGAATAGCAATCACTAGGGAATAACTCTTTTCTATAATAAAAATGTAATCAAATAACTAAATAGTTTGTTTCTCAAATAAAAAATAAAAACTAAATAGTTATTCCTTATTATAAATAACCATTCTATTACAAAATCTATTACATTATGTCAAATATATCCTAAATGCATCAATTCTTAAATTTTTATGTGCAAATTATGATGTATTTCTAAAAGCTTATCTCAAATGAAATATATGTGCATTTTACCTTAACATTTTGATATACAATGTATTTTTTTTATTTTTTATTTTTTATTTTTAGAATCGATGTACAGTGTACTTACAAAAGTGTTCATGACTAATTTTGTTTTATCATATTTTCAATGGACCTCCAAACCCAAAAAGTTTAAAAGGTCGAGATTACACTGCATGGCCCACTAAGGCCACAAATGCTTAAGTACTCATTGGGCCCTTACAAAATTTGATCATTCAAGCAAACAAAAGGCCGTATTCATGTAGTCAAAAGCCCACTGTTCTTAAACTCTAGTAACAGGCCGGGTAGTGGTCCAGTAGGTAGGTAGGGAGGACAAATTACTGTTTCACAGACCTAAGGTACACTTCACACAGTGTCAACATTTTTCAAACCCAGGTATCCACAATTGTCAAAAATGCCCACACTTTACACATGATGTAAAAAAAATGTAGTTATTGTTGAATGTAAAACAGTCAAAAGTCCTTTTAAGAAGGGACAAAAATGATTAATGTGACACTCATACATCTTGATACTTGTATGTATTCTCTCTCTTTGGCATGATTTGTTGTTTTATCATGCTCAGATACCATTTTTTTTTTTTTTTTTTTAAGGTGTCAAATGATAAATTAACCATAACCATAAAACACAACAATTAACGTAGTTCATCAAACTTGATACCCATCAATGATTTAATATTAATTCGGGTTGAACTATTGATTTATGTAATTGGTGAATTACAACCACAATTCACAAATCTTTCAAATCTAATCACAGATATAAACTAATCCAAATCTTCAATACATCCAAAGGAGGCTTAACCATTTCCCTTTCCAGATCAATTTTGAAGAAGCCTGCATGAGAGGCACAAGAAACAGCAAAGAGAGCAGCTATACGTGCATGCTTAATTTCCACAAGATTACATGATTCTGATCTATACTTTTCAATGTACAGCTGCTCATTGAAGTGGAAAATAAATAAATAATTTTGAAAAATGTGTACCATTCCCATATTTTGTGGTGTAAATTTAAATTTGTATATGTCTAAAATTTATTTTTTATGTAAAATAAACCTGGAACAGTATAGAAGTACGTACCCATTCTAATATAAAAAACAGGAATGTTTGGATAGAGTATTGGAAACATAAATAGTTATGTCTTCAAAGCACTAGAAGACTAAAATCCAATTCAATATTTTCATTAAGAAGAGAGATTCCTTTTATCACTCTAACTAAGATGGGAGGAGATACCTTTTATCTTATCTTTAGGCTATGCTTTTCCACGTAGAAGCAGAAAAAATTGCTAGCTAGCACATGTTTGAGCACTCATGGACACAGGAAACATAACATTATATAATAAATATTCCAACCTTTGTATACATAGAAGTGGGGATGAGACTTGAGAGAGAGTGTGGAAAAGTATATGAAATTGTTCTTTCCATCTTCTTTTAAGTACATAGCAATCAATGAATTTTCTAATGCTTTGCAGAGCTTGACCCATATATTGTTGTCTTTTGGAGAAAAGAAGGTGATGTTCCTTTCTAAAGCATATTTTGTCTTTCAAGTCACTCATCACCAAGAGTATCTTTCCACCTTTTTTTTTCAATGAAATTTGAAAAAATAAAAAAGCTTCATGAATATGACATTATTGCTTCTTCTCAGGCATCCCTAAACTCACTTTCACAAAGGGGAAAAAAAATTTACTAAAAAAAGGGGGAAAAAATTACTAGATATGCATGAATATACCAACTATTTGGTTGGAACCCACTTCTCCAGAAAGTGAGAGAAAGAGAAGAGTATGGCTCTTTATCATTGGAATTTCAATCATATTATTCTAGTATGATCCTTCTTTAGAATACTGTACAGAGACAAATGCATGAGAGGTAATGATGCAAAAATCCAAGATGCAAACCCATTTCTCTTAAGGAACATAAATCCATTATGAGTTAAAGTTGTCCTTAGATCCTTTGCATGTGAAATTTAATGATTTGGCTGAGATATGGTGGTGCAGGTTTTTTTTTATAATAATTTTTTTAAAATATTGTATTAATCTAAACCCTGAACTTTTCAAATTTGGTTTAGGGGGTTGGATTTTCCAATTTGATTGGGAGTTTAAATTTATACAATTTGAAATTTTCAGATTTTATTTGAAACTTAACAAAATTATATGGTTCAACTTGTAACAATTTCAAAAAGTATCTTTAAAGTATGAGCAAGATATAGGTACAATACTTAGATGCTGCTCTTAAGGTTTCACTCTTAAGATTTTGTCATGTGAATTTTTTCTCATGGGATGAAAGTGTATTTTTTAGTTAAGTAGCCACATAGCAGAATCTTAAGAGGAGAACTTAAAGAGCAGTATCTAAGATACTGTATTTAAGTTTTGTCCTTAAAGTATAATTAATTAGCACCTCCAATTATTTCAAACAAAGAAGTTTATGGGTCAAATCTCTCTCTCTCTCTCTATAGAATTATGAAAAAAAAAAAAAAGTGAGTTATAGTTTGCATTATTAAGAGGCAGCAACATTATGAAGGGAATAGGATCGCTATAAAGGGAATAGTCACCATGATAATTGATAAGTACACCATACCAATTAGGCATATAGTATGTGGTATGTTCTGTTGTCAGATACTTTGAGAAAGTTGATGTTTTATATGCAAAACCATGAGCATGATGTGTGTGTGTCTGCAATGATAAGTGAAGGCCTTGAAGATACTAAAACCGAGGACTTTTAAGACCAAGTCTCTGGTATATCATTTCCCCATAACCAATTTTGATCTATCAATTATTTGACAAGACATTGAAGATTAAAATGCAGATGCTTACTCTTCAAAGCAGACAAAGATCTAACATGAAAACAACGAGGTATATGACAATGATACTCTAGCGTGACTATCTGTTGTCTGCAATCTGCATGTGAAAAATATACGTACTTTCTTTTAGCCTGTGTTACTGTGTTAGGATTAAAAATTTGGGTCTTATTCAGCCCCTTATTCAATCTGTTTTGTACTTAACACACAAAAGGAAAGGAGGAGTTGGTGTTTGGTGTCACCGTTATGCTTGCAAGCAGGAGAAGAAGGGAGAGCTTATTATAACACTATTAGGTTTTCATATGAGGGTCAATTTAGTTCCTGTTTTTAATCAGCTTTGAGCAATTAATCCCTAAACTTTATTTGTGATAAATTAAATCTTCCAATTAATATGTTCAATTAAAGATTAACGAATTTAATCGTGCGATGTACACATGGTTCTACCACGACATTTATAATTTTAAAAATCACATGATTACTATATCATGTGCTTATATATGTTATTTTTAATGAAAAAAATTGAACATATTTGATTTGTCACAAATCTAAAGATTAGAGAGTTAATTATTCAAATCAAAAGTATAATAACTATGTTGACACTCACTTGAGTCCAACTGACACTAATATGCTTAAATCTGTTAGTTTTAATGACAAATTATTAACATATTTGATTTGTCACAAATCTAAAGATTAGAGAGTTAATTATTCAAATAAAAAGTCTAATAACTAAATTGACACTTGCATCAAAGTTAAAAAGGTGGTGTTTGTAAAACTTTCAAAGTTTAAAAGCAGCACTTTCTCCCTACTTATTTTGAATTCACATAATAACAAGAACTAAATCTATTTTGTAATTTTCAGCAATATATTGATATATAATTCAATCAGACATATATGTTTTTGTCCTCTATATATGTACTAAAATATTCTTCACCTGCAACCATACTTTATTGCACCAATAACGTGGAACACTTGAAGCTAAAAATTGAGTGAATGTAGCTCTGCTCGATATGCAACTTTATCATTTTTAAAATTTTAAAGCAAGGAACTTTCATGTAGCTTCAGTCAGCAAACCATTTGAATAAACTTTATTAAGCTGAAGACAATTTTTATTTCCTTTCTGCAAGAATCTGATCAAAATCTCTACTTGATGTAACATATGATATTCTTGTTTATTGATGGTTCCTCTCGCTCATAACCCACATGCAATACATTTAGATTTGTGCCAATATAAGACAAAGGGTCTCTATTTCTTCACTTGTTGATGCAAAAGTGCAAGCAGTGGGTCACATGGAAATTTGAGATATATCATGTGATGTAATGCATAACACGTCCACTGCAAATTCTGAACTCTGAGGAAGTCGGTCATATTAATTTGGAATAGAATCTTCCTCATTATTTTAATCTCTTCCTTTGGACCTTAGGATTCTAAGCATTGTATTCTGAAACAAAGGTCTCCTATAGGGAGGACCAGTCAATCATTGTGTAACACATGCAAAAGGCAAAGGGTGTGTTTGGATCCACCATGGTAATCAAAGAAATGAAATCAGATGTGGCTTTCATATGATTTTGGTGCACTTTCCCTAAAATGTAAGAGAAAAAAGGGGGAAAAGAGCCCATATTATCTTATTAAAAGTTAAGTCTGTCTTACCATCCGAGTGATTTGAGTCTTTGAAGATATATCGAATGGAAGTTATAATTTTCAATCTATGTAATGATACTTACTGATTGGGAATAGAAAATGGTTACAAAATTTTGGATAATAAATTTCCTTTCCAAGCCAAAATCCAATTACAATGTTATAAGAAATGTTTAAATTTTTATTTTGCCTTATGGTTTCATAGTGATCCTATTATAATCGACTTTTTCATAACTTTTAAAAGTATTGATAGTTTATATTCAATTGTACCCTGTACAATGTAATGATATGAAAACTTCTTAAAATTTTCAATTGACCAAACAAATATATATATATATATGCAAAAAGTAATACAACATAAAGTGGTGTTGCAAGCTTTTGGCATAAGAAGACTAGCATTTGGTTTTTCAAAAGCCTAAATAGAGTCCCGAAGCACCAAATCACCCTTAAATGTCCCTCACCCTTAAATGCAATGTTGCGCTGGTTGATTGGTTCTGTGGTTTCAAGCTTTGAACCCCAACTTTCCCCTCCTCCCCCCAACAAAACTATCTACTTATCTATAAAAAAAAAAAAGTTTTGATCACACCAATTGATAAAGAATTTAGCCTTTTGAATTTACGAGCATATTGTAATGGAGATTTATTTTGCTCTTTGTTTAGCATAGGGCTTCAACCTCTCTTCACCTCTGAAAGTAATGTTTATGAGGCTTTCTTTTTAAGTGTTATAAGTAGGGTTTCAATAAAACACCAAAATCTAGGTAATGTTTGGATACCGCTTATTTTGTTGAAACTGAAAAGTTATTATTAAAAGTACTGTAGATAAAGGTAAAAGTTAGTTGAAATAGTACAATGGGGCCATAAATAGTGCCAAAAAGTGCGTAAGACCCATGAATAATAGCAAAAACAAGCTGAATAGTGCAATAATTTTAATTTTTCCACCTAACCCAAACGTACACCTAATAAAAAAACAAGTTTACGTAAAACAAGGTCTACAAATCTCAATCGATTGATAATCAATCAAGTTTTAGTTGAAATTTAGTGCTTCTTGGATTCAACATTCTTGTGTCAACTCCAAATAGTTATTTCTAACTTATTTAAAAAAAATTCAAACTAGGTCAAAGTTGTCTATGTTTTGAAGGCCCGAATATCTACCTTCTAATGAAACGAGTTTCACTCATTTTGATACAAAAGAAGTGGGCAAAAGAAAATCTATTCTCATTTTTAAGTAATTTTTTACCAAGACTTAACCCACTTTTACAATGAAAATATTACACCAATAAATTAAAATTTTCCCTCATAAATTCATTTTGGTGCAAAAATATGGGTAAAAGAGTATCAACTCCCCATCTTGAACATATTGAAACTTTATCTTCTTTAAAAAATTTAGAACCCAAACTCAACCAACTTATACAACGAATAAATTACACCGATAAACGTTAACTTTTATAAGCAAATGTCATTGAATGAGTTAAATACTAAAGAAATTAACATATATTTTCAAACAACTTGCAATCACATCTTCCAAATTTTGGTTTTGTTTGATTTTTATGTTTAAAAATACAATTAAACTTAAGGTGCCATACAAACAAACACATGGTGTTACAGGTCACCAATTCTATGCAAGGTATTGATACAAGATTCTATCTGCCTTAGCAATTCTGCTATGCTAACCAAATGAAAACCTCGTCATTAGTGTCATGTCAGCAACACAAGATCTTGCCACGTCAGTCAGCATAGGTGCCACACCAAACTATACATTCAAGACATTTCAAACTCAAACTTTCTCCTTTAGTATGAGGGGTGTGCATAACCGATTATGGCCCAGGTAGCCCAAATCAATTGTAAGTATACTTTCACATATATAAAGAAGAGATATCAAGAGAAGGGACTCAGCTGACATCTCCTAATATTTTTAATGAAATCATTCGTGAATCACATTCAACCACCTAAGTATCCGAGAGAGAGAGAGAGAGCCTCATATTAAATTATTAATTAAGACTAATGTGATGGGGTCATTTGCGACATTCCCACAACAACGGAATCTAATGGGGTCGTGCATGAGACCAGTTTTTTTTCCTCTCATAGAGGGAGGCAGCTTTGAGAATTGAAATCCGCACTCCTTTGGCCATGAGTGACAGAAATGAGAATTAGAAAATGATTTTTCATTTTAAAAGTAGTCTTTTACCAGAGGATAAATATACTATTTTTTTTGCTCTGTTACAGGAAGGAAAAACTTTCCTAGACCCTTTAAGTCACGGGTGTGCCTTGGAATGTGTACAATGCTATGAAATAAATGAATAAAGAGGTCAGAGCTCAGAAATGAGGGAAGGCTAGGAATGTTCCAACTAACATACATAAAATACATCCATATTCTTTTCTCTTTTTGAGTAAAATATATCTATATGACTATATGCAGACATAAGGGAAAGGTTATAAAGAGGGGATCCTCATGTGCTTGCCTTTGTGTCTCACTGTTAACCAACCTTATAGATCAATTGGTGAGGGCAATATACTGTGGTATAAGTAATGAAGATTTAGATTATAATACTGTTTACATCCTTTAATGTGAATTGCAAATTTTGAAAGTTGAAGGACGAATTTAAAACCAACCCTAAACTTAGAGGGTATAAATTACATTTTAACTATGATTTATCATTGTTTAGAAGTTCCTAGTTACATTAACTAGAGGGTATTTGCCTTGATTGAAATACAATTGAAATGACACCTAATATTCAATCCCTGGTTTGGGAAGCACATCTATATTGACAAACACATTTACTATGTCCAAAATTAAACTCTATAAGTTAACTTGAATAGATGAGAATCACAAATTTTTTAATAAGATGATTGAACAGTGTTAATTATAACAAACAACCCAAGCTCATTGGATTATCTTAGTCAATTTCAAGTACATTATATAATCTTAGTTTGGGTTCTTTGTCACACAATTCAATCTATTCGCAAATCAAGTTACATGACTCTATGAGTCCCTACTTGAAAAGGCCACACATTGTGTCTTGCATTTCTTATTCTTCCTTCCCTGTTATCACTCACTATCACTAACATATGTCTTGCATGCTCTATGAATTATAACCCTACCTGTAGTGCAAGTAATTTGATTATATAACACATGCTGTAACCATAGGACTAGTCTACTATATGCATACCATTTAATGGATTTGTTGTAATATGCAAAGTTTAATACTAAATATTTAGTAATTTAGTAATTTCTATTGTACATGTAAGGTCAATCCATGTTGATCTTTTGTTCTCTCTCTCAAATAGAAAGAAACCTTTCTAAATTGCATGCACCAAACATATACATATTGTTCATGTGATTTCTCAAAATTAATAAGTGCATTCATTGTAAAGTATCCCAAAGTTGCAAGAATTAAAGGTTCATGGTAAGCATGTGATGGCTTTCAATAAGAATTTTTAGAATAATAAGTGCATTCATCGTAAGATATCCCAATGTTGACTCAATCTTGTTAGAGAAATAATGTTTAGGATTCCTTTTCTGATTATTTAATTAGGTAAATGTTCAAAATATGATTTCTGTTGAGGTAGCTTCTAAGAATTAAGCTTTCCTTACCATATGCAAAATATAGGCATGTGAATGTCCTATATAGTTTGTTTAATTGGATCTTTTATCTAAAATTGTCATGGAACTTAAGCTCTTGTACAACCATTCTATTCCTACATTGATTCTAATCAATTACAAACTATAGTATGTTGTACTTGCAATAAATCAGAGACAAATAAACTTTTCCCTTACAATTAATTAATGTACTAATTAAATAAATAAATAAGAGGCAGGAAAGTCAGTGCGTCCAACATATTGAAATGGACGGTGTAATTGGTGAAATCGCGGGCCTATATGCATCAAGTGTTAAAATCTATGGATCACATTAATTAATTTATGTCATCATGAGCTTTCAAGTTCCATTTCTAGATAAGAATGATGTCCCTCCTAGAAAGAAATAAAAATCTAACAATGTCTTCACATTATTATCCTAGGAAATTGCAAGACTTGGCTTCTTTATGTTTGGAACAAAAATATAAGCATTTAAAAAAAAAAATATATATATATATATATATATATATAAATCTTTGATTTGAGTTTCTACCTTTTATTTTAATCCTTTTCCCCTTGAACATAGGGAAGAGCCTTCTTGATTTTTGGTCAAGGATAGTGGCAAAAATATAAGACATCAAGATTATTGTATGGGATTTGAAAGTAATATTTAGTGTATAAAACTCTTATTTGTATTAGATTTGAAAGAAGTTGTTGGTAAACCATTTTAATTTTTTCAGAAAGACTGAATTCTTAACAGTAATTTTATTTTATTATATAATTTAAAGAAGAGGAAAACGACAGTGATAAGCATATCTATTTTCTACTCAAGCATCAAGGATTCATGGTAGTTTAATTGGGGTGAAATTGTCAATACACTAAAGGGCACTAAATAGTCAGAAAAGTGGAGTGCCCATATAAATTCAACTATTAGAAAGAAGAAAAAAAAAGAGGGGGGGGGAATAAACAAATGTAAAAGCTTAAGAGACATCCACATACATCTCTACTGTCAAATGCAGTCAAGGGAACAATCAATAGCTAATTAATAGCTCATAGGATCTTATTACATAATAGTAATTCTAGAAATAAAAAAAATGAAATAGTTTACTGACATGCCCATCTGCTTTTTAAAGGTAAAAAACCAGAGAGCACAGGGATTAACTTTTATTTTAGTGACATGGTCGTATGTTTTTTTTGCTAAAGTTAGAAAATTCTTTATGTGAGAGAGAGAGAGAGAGAGAGAGAGAGAGAGCTTTAAACATGTTGCGGGGTTGGAGTGAATGAATAGAGAGTCATTGTAAAGACATATGTGGTAGAAGAAGAAGCATAGTAGTCTGGTGGTAATGGCTTTCACAATGGAGAGGTGTGAAGAGATGGTGTTCTCAGTGGAGTCTCAAAAGACAGTGCCAGCGCCATTTCTGACAAAGACATACCAACTGGTTGATGACCCTCGCACTGATCACATTGTGTCTTGGGGTGAAGATGAAACCACCTTTGTTGTGTGGAGGCCTCCTGAGTTTGCTAGAGATCTCCTACCAAACTACTTCAAGCACAACAACTTTTCAAGCTTTGTTAGGCAGCTTAATACCTATGTGAGAATACAACACTAATCGCTCTCTCTCCCTCTCTCTCTCTCTCTCTCACGCACACACACACACACAAGTCTCTGGTTAACCTGGTCACTCTATTTTGACACCATGAAAAAGTCTTTTTCAATGGGTGATTTTCAAATCACGTCAATTGAGATAAGTAAGCTGGATAGTGCTTTTTTCCCTGTCTTTTTCTTTTCAGTTCAATACCTATACACCAAACACACACATACAGCTTTATTTATCGATTATATTTTTCTCTATAAACTATACCTCTAATCAGTTTCTGTAAACTGTTTGTGTTTGATGAGTTGGTTTATATCAGTTTGGATACATTCTAGTGTGTTTCTCACTTGCTCTAGCCTTTGATGACAAGTGAACGTCTGATGTACACATTTACAATATATATTCCTTTGGATAGTTTAAAGACTAGTAGTATCAATTAAAAGAGTGAGAGAGTCAAATCATTGATGGCTTTGCTTTATAAACTGTAGTCCTAAGACCATTGTTCTACCCTTTAGAAACCTTAGAGAAAAATTGTAGTTTGTTTTTCTTTTGGAAAAGACATGAGATCACCCAAATGGAGATCTTAGTGTGCAAAATGCAAAAAATCTCTCAAAATAAAAATTTTGTATCCCCGTCTTTAGTGTTATACTTTATATTCCATTAGTGATAGTACATCACATCATAAAAAAACCAAAGTTTAAAATTGAATAAATGAATAAAGAATTAGACACATGATATGTTATGATTGGTGAAACATAAAATGAAACATCAAGAATGTAATAGAAGATTATTCATTCCATTTCCATCTCAATAAATATTCCATCATAATTTTTCAATGGGTGTCTACATGCTTCTAATATATATATATATATAGACAAAACTTTCCCTCTCTTCTCATTCTTGTTAATGGCTATATTTTCAGGGTTTTAAAAAGATTGTTTCAGACCGATGGGAATTTGCAAACGAGTACTTCAGAAAAGGTGCAAAGCACTTATTATCCGAGATCCACAGAAGGAAAACCCCTCAGCACCATCACCAACAGTACTACCATGACCAACCACACCAATTTTTCCAACCAGATGATAATGCAGCTTGGTTTGACTCTCCATTGCCATCTCCAAAACCCAATACCGATATCCTTACGGCTCTCACAGAAGATAATCAGCGACTGAGGAGAAAAAACTTCATGCTATTGTCAGAACTAGCTCACATGAAGAATCTCTACAATGACATTATCTACTTCATTCAAAACCATGTAAAACCTGTATCTTTTGACCAAAGAAACAGTCATGCTATTCCCAAGCTCATAGAGTTGGATTCTTTATGTGAGGCTCAAAATGTTGTGGGTGTTCATGGGGTGAAAGGCTGCAACTTGGGTAATAAGTCTTTGGTGACTTCAACTGAGGATACAAACAGTACTGTCAAACTGTTTGGAGTCCCTCTTAGTGGCAAGAAGAGATTGCATTCTGAAGAATTGAAATTTGGGGTCTCTAATGTTTAAACTGTTGGTAGGCTCCAGTTGTTTTGGCTGAGATTTATTAGCAAAAATGTTATGTACAGTTGAGAGCTCAAGTTCAGCTGAGCTAATTAAGCTACTTCATGATTCAGTAGCAATTCTTGGAATGAGCAAGTTTGGCTTTTCCTCTACAGTTTTTCCTAGGAAAAAATTAATTAAATTAAAGACTATGAAACCTTACCAAAAATTACTAATATGCAAAGCCATCTTTCATTTTTTTTTTCTTTACCCTGAGCATAAGCTGGTATCTATAGATTCTATATTGTTAGCAGATTAGGTACTATTGTAAAGAAGTAATCCTGAAAATAAAGAGAGATAGAGAAGCTAAAAAAAGAAACACGTAACTGATAGTAGTCTGCTATATGATATATTTATTAGATCATTCACAGTAAAATAGGTCCATCTTTACTTATTGAATTGTACATTATAATGAATTCATTGAGGGTTATATAAAGAGATCAACTCTAAGCTTAACCAGAGAGACTAAACCGTGTAACACAATTTAATGTATAGTACAAATACCGCAATACAATAATTCAAATTCAAGTGATATAGACAAGACAAGTACATTGGACTTTCACGAAAATCTACACTTTTATTTCATCTTGCTTAAAACAATGTCAGCTCTAAACCCAGGATTAAGGCTCCACCTATCCGAAAATTTTATAAAAGGTCACAAAGCCCTCCATAACTTAAACAAAGGGCCGCCAAAATTGTACAAAGTAGTCCTAAAAGTTTATGTAGATAATTGATTTTTTTTTAAAAAAAAAATCATATATATACATATATATATATATATATATATAAATATAGGTTTTGCATTTTTTCTCCCATCTCCAAAAGTGCCCCAAAGTATTGAGTTATAGAGATCCAACCCAATTGAAATTCTTAAAAAAAAAAAAAAAAAAAAAAAATGCTTTGCCTTTATCGAATAATATATCAATGATATATAGTCAATTTTACTAACTTGTAAAAGATATATTAACAAAATCTAAATACAAAAACTTAATTAACACAAAGAACGATTTCGTCTTAGGCTTCAAAATTTATTAAGGCAGCCCTAGCTTAATTTAAGGACAAATTTTATGATTTTTTTTTTAAATTGTAGTCTTATTTATGTTTGAGATATAGTGAGGCATTAAGAACCTCTTATGTTATTTTTATTTTGAATTAAAATTCTCTTTTTTAATTCTTTTTTTTTATATAATTCAATAATTATAATAAATAAGGAGGGGAGATTCAAACCATGGTTCTCCTCTTATAAAAGACCAAATAATATCTCTAAATTACAAGACTCTTAATAATTTTGATTTATAAAGATGAAAATACATGTAGCCATAAACCTAAAACCAAAGAATAGAGTGCTATGATATATTGTCTATTCAAATAAACAAACCAAAGAGGTGATTGCGATGAAATCTATAACCTTAAAATATGGCATCGTTTTCATAACTGCTTCCAAGTGTTCCTAGGCAAGGTGGAGCCAAGGCCCTCTTTACATAGAATTTCTAATTAATCATTATACCAAATTATCCATAAGGAAAAATTAATAGAGTCGTTAATTTGTAATAGATGGTCAGAAAAGGGAGTCATGATTTTTCTTTAACCAAAATGTTCTACTGTAGGAATCTGAAGCTTTGCATTATTCGTATTTAATAATATAGATTGTGTTTAAAATACCATAGCCATACATAATCTTTGTAAGCTTCTTCTTTCTTTGTTTAATTTTTCCACCCCCTTAATTTGTATTAATATCCCATATAAAAAATTGTGCTGATGAGACCAGATCTTATGAAATACTTTAAATTTCTCATTTTTCACCTATTGGGGCTAATTAAAATTAATTACTTCTCAATGTGCTTTTTTTTTTTGTTTCTGTGTCCCTCACTTTCAATTCCAACAACAATTTAAACACTAACCACTACGGCTAATCATTTTTCTTTACTAACAAACTAACTAATTAGGCACTCAGCAATCTAGGTGATAAAGCAAACATTGTTTTCTTTACTTTTCAGCCAGAATTCTAGGGAAACAAACAGATCATAAGTGGGTAAAAAATAATGAATTCGAGAATATCCAGAGGGTGTAAGTGGAGAGGATATTGAGCAATCATTTCATGCATTGAGTTTGGCGTTTTCATCATGTGGAATCTAATTTTATTTTTACTTTCTGTTTTCTCTGAAAAGAAGAAAAGAGGCCATAGAAAAGGGGGGAAAAGAGTAGCCAATTAAGCAAGCAAAGTGAGAAAAAGAATATTTTTGATGAAAATTGCTTTGGGATTGTAATATAATGCACCTTTTTTTGTGCCTCGAGTTTGTTTCCCATCTTCTTATGTAAGTTATTAAGGTTTTTTTTTTTTTTAATTTTAATATTATTTTTTAATGCTCATAATATAGGTGCACCTTCAACACCAAGAATAGCAGTAAAGTAAATTATCTCTCAAGCATGTTGGGCCATTTTGTGCGGGGCCTAAGTCGGTGCAACCAAAACTATGAATGGATTTATCCAAGGCCCAGAAAATTAGTTGTTCAGAGTTCAGACTTGGGTAAAGAATGCTCTTTTGGGACGGAAACGGTTTGGCTTCAATTGCCAATAGGAAAATAATGTGTCCCATCATTTATAATACACATAACTCACTTAACTTAACTAACCAAATAATATAAGTCATAGGCATTGTACATGACAAGTACTAATGTCATTTTTCTATTGGTGGTTGGAGCCTAATTAAGGCTCCAAACATGTTTAGAGTCAAATTTTGTATGTTAAGAATTAGGTGTCCTATTTTAATTCATGATCTCAAGTGAATTAAAAGTAAACAATATATTGTTCTAGCATGTATAGATCACTTATCTCATGTCATTTATGTATGTGAGAGCCATGCATATGGATCCTACACATGTGTCATGAGTAAGATTTTACCCAGTTGGATCGAGGTTAAAATTCTTAATCAATTTCTTCTTGGTGGTGGTGGGTTAGGAAAATTCCAAACCATCACTGACCCACCAGCCTCTATAGTTGGTTGATCGATTGAAAATATAGGTGGTTTCAATACGCAGATTGGCCGGGTTACCAATATATATTTGATTAAATTAAACCTTCTATAAATGGGTCATAAAATATAACTTTTAGTGTGTCCTTGATATTCTTTCAAATAGTTTTTTGTTTTCTCTCGAATAGCAAATGAAAGAAAAAGAATAACAAAAATACAAAAATAAATAAATAAATAAATAAAATTGAGGCCTAAGCTTTTTTAATAACCATATTTTTTTTTGGATTCCCTATATATATATACACACATATATACACATAAATATAATTCAACCCACAGAACAGCCCAACCTACTATTTTTTGAAGTCAAGTGGGTTTTTCGCATGGCCCAAGTGGGAATAAAGTTCTTGTTTGATGTGGTTGAAAATCTTAGTTAACGAGAAATTTTCTTGAAGTCAACAAAAAATAACCAAAAGAGGATTACTTTAATGATAAGTGCGCAATAGATATACCCAAAAAAAAAAATAGTCCCAGAACAGTATTTCGAGCTCTCATAAATAGTCTCTCAAAAAAAAAAAAAAAGCTCTCATAAATGAAGGGGCTCCATGGTGGGTCCCACCCTCTTTGTGAGAGCTCGAAGCACCACTGCAAGACTACCTAACTTTTGCCCAGATACACAAAAAGATTGGTGAATTTTCAGCCAAGTATCAAAAATCTTTCTATTTTATTCTTGAGTGCCCTATTTATTGTAAGTAGTATAAGATAAACAATTTTGTTTATTGTAAGTGTAAAAAACACCCCCCCCCCCTCAAAAAAAAGTTTCTCTAATAAAATAGCCATTATTTTAACAACTGAAGAGAATTATATTTTCCACAAAAATCTTCTTGGAGTTGGATTTTTCGAGTTGGATTTTTCTTAGTTCTTTGTTAAGAAATAAGAATTTCATTGTATATTGTAATATGTACAACGACAGCTTAATCAATTTCTTATAATGCACTTTTCTATATTTCAAAAAAAAATTTTTTTTTTTTTTTGAGATAGTTTTAAATTATAACATCCGCTTCTGATCATTACTCTTTATAATCAAATCAAGATACTAATTTGTTTTTTGTGTAAGTGGAGATTTAATGACAATGGACTTTACCAATTAAGATAACTAGAACTCACATATTTCAAGATGATCTAAAGTATTCTACCAATCATATATATATATATATATATTTATTTATTTATTTATTTATATTTGTTGAAAATTCTTGTTAACTCTTTACAAATGATATAATAAAAAGTAGAACTAGTGTAACCAAACCAACCCTTTCTGGGTCACCAATTCCAGACAAACCCAAAAGCCTGTATGTTATAACTAAAGCCCCTTGAGGTCCATCATATACAAGATGTTATGGATCAACCCCGCCTGGCCTACACAGTACTCACCGACCCACTATCCTGGTCCATTGCTCTTCCATCCGTTTCTCCTTACAATTTACAAACAAAATTTTATCTTTTTCTCTCTCTTAAAAATTTATAATTAAAAGAAAAATCAAATTCATGGAATAAGATTAAGATTGCAAATGACTTTGTATCTTTGGTAATTCTTCTACGTTTCAAGAAGAAGGTCTAATTATTTTGCGGGCCTTAATTATGGAGGATTTTTCATTTTTATGCAAATGACTTTCATATTTGTATTGTTTGTAATGAAAAAAACTTACAGAAAAAGATATATTGATGTGCTCAAAATTCAAAAATACTTGTATTACATCACTTTTTACAGCTATTTATCAAGACAACACATGTGATGCCCATCAATATTCCATTTTTTTTTACACTCCATAACTTAGCAATAATTTATTGGATTTGTTGCTAAAATATCGGTATTAAACCTGAAACTCCCGGTGGATGACCATAAATACAAGGAAAGGAAAAAATTGGTTATATTTTTCATATAATCTCCTCTTATATATAGATAGACTAATTATCTATTTTTTCCCTATTTTATATTTTATTTAACTATATTTAGAAAATTAAATAGACTTTTTTTTCTCAATGTTATTATATTTTTAAATAGAAAACGCATATTAGTTTTTTGTGTGGGATTTATTTACTATTTTCCTTCATCTAACAGATTTCAAGAAACCAACGTTTTCATTCCTTTTTTTTTCCCTTCGAGCAACAGAATTTGAAAAATATGATAAATAGCAGTCTAATGGTAACCCTCTCTATCAATCCTCCAACGTGGGCAAGGTTGTTTGGAGAATGCCTGCTTGATATAAATTTGTTGTCGCGTAGAAAATTAAAGGACATTTATTCATACACTTTTAACCATAAACCCTTTTTTTTTTCTTTTTTGATTCATTCAAGTGATCATATGTGTCTAATTATGGGTAGCTTAAGTTATTGGAGAGGATGCAACCCATGCCCATTACTACTCATTCATAAATGTCAAGATGAAAATTTTTACTTACAACAATCAAGCAATCAAGCATTAGTCCTAAAACTTTTGAAACTAGCTTTGTATTTTCATAAACTAATTCTAAGAGATATTTCTCCTTTTTATTTTTATTTTTATGAATATATATATATATATATATATATATAAAAGGAAAGAGAGAGAGAGAGAGAGAGAGAAATTTACTATTCTAATAAAAGGAAGAAAAAAAAATAGTATAAAAAGAGAAGCAAAAAGTAAATATCTAAGAAATTTTAGATTTTTAAGTGCATATGCCATGTAGATATCCATGAACTCCAATTATGTATCAAAATTGGTGTTTATTTTCCCGTTTTGTAAAACTTAAAAGTAGGGGGATTGAACCCTAATACACAATCACCAGCTGGAATCGGGATGATGATTGACCGAAAGGCGATTGGAAATGAAAGACTATACAACAATTATTGGCATTATCTTTTTGACAACGAATCCCTCGTCTTAAAAGTTTAATCGATAGACTTCCTTTTAGAATGACTTACTCATGGCCCACATATATTTTAGGCGATACCCCTTCTATTTAAAAATATATAGAGAGGAAGATTTAAATTTACTATTCTAATAAAAGCAAAAATTAAAAGCAAAAAATAAATATCTAAGAAGAAGCTTTAGATTCTTACGTGGATATGTCATTTAGCTATCTATTACCTCCCATTATTTTTGAAAATTATTGTTTCTTTTTATGTCTAGTAAAACTTAAAGGTGGGTGGATTGAACCCTGATACAAGATCACCAGCTGTAATCAAGATGCCAACTAACCAAAAGGCAATTGACAATGAAAAGCTATATGTTGAAAATTATTATTATCATTATTATGATAATATACCACTTGTCTTAAAAGTTATAATTTCTAGATTTCCTTTTAGAATCATTGATTCAAAAAAACATTCAACCTAAAAGGTTTAAACCGTTAAGAATTTGTAATTTTAATCATTTAACTTAGATTGTTACTCCTTAAAATTTTAAGGACTTCATTTGTATCTCCCATTTCATCATGATTCATATGAGTGGAATTGAATATTGATCTCAATCTCTTAAGAATTGAAATTTGAAAAGGGAAAAAATTATCTATTCTTTACAACCTAGCATTACAAGTGTCATAAAAAGAGGCTATTCTAGGACGGGCCGGGAAAACTGGAGTCTTCACGAGCACCATGACTCTAAGTGGGGCTAAGGTGTATTATTGATTAAAATTTTAAGGAGTCCACATCATAGTTTTCTTGATGGAGATTGGTAAGAGAGAAAGAGAGTGATAATTTTGTATTGACAAAATAGGTGGGGCAACTAACTTCAAAGATGATGGGTTTGATAGATCATATGCTTAAACTTTAGGAGACAAAGCATCTAAATCTAAAGTTTGTATGCCTTAGTGGAAATCTCCAAGTAAACAAAAGAATATGTCTAAATGCCATATTACCTCATCCATGATCGAACACCAAGAACTGTTTGTAAAGCTCTTTCAGTGACAATTCATCTATTTGCTCCATACTCTATGGAGAGAGAGAAAGAGACTTAGAAAAACAAAGAAAAAAGCCATTTCCTCAAAAGAGAATGAGAGAGCTTAGTGACTAGTTACTTAGTGATGAGAACCAAAAGGGCTTCTATTTTTTCATTGATTATAGCATATGCAATGAGGTAAGATTCCAAGAATGCATGTCACAAAAGAATAATGGTAGTATGACACACTTTGCCACAACTGTCTTACTTTTATGTAGTAAATTGTGATTGATTGTTTGTTATTATCATCTGAACCTATCATTTTTTATCTACTACTTACGATCTATCAGGTAAGATAGTTGTGACAAAGTGTGTATAAAAGTGTATGACCTTAAAATTATTCTTCACAAATTCACAATGCCACAATTCACATGACGACATACCACATCTATACCTCTCTTTCTACCTATGGTCCTTGACTAATATATAGTTGTTGGTCTAATATATATTCTTTTATTTCACTTGTCCCACCCCACCAAGACCATTATACTAATGACAGTGTTCCTTTAGACCATCATATGAATTATGTGCCAGAATCATATCTTGCATGACTTTGCAAAATTCATTCTTAGTGTGCCAAAGTGGGGGCTTATTGGTGGGGGTCAATTTTGGTTACATTGCTCTTCTCGAGCCACATCACCCACTATACCAAACAATAAAATGTTCATACTTTTTCGAGGTGTCAATTCTGAGGGTTTCTTTGGTCAGGTGGGTCTAACCTTATCCTCATTATGCACTACCCTTTGAAGAACACTCTACTGCTTTAGGGACCAATTGTTGACCACATTTGGGGTCCCTTTGAAATTGATTTTTTTTTTTTTTTTTGGACATTGTTTGAAATAGAGTTTTACAAGTTTTTTCGTCATCACATGTAGATTTTTAACATGGAGTTTTAGTAATAAAAAGATTGTAAAAAATGGAGAGAGTATAAGAAATAAACTTCTTGTATTATTGATTGGTTTAATTACGTAACTAGCTTCCTTTACTAATAAAGCTTTGTTTTTTATAAAAAATAATAATAATAATAATAATAATAAAGCCTAACCAACTAGGTAACAACTACCTAATTAAAAAAGGCACGTGTGGAAAATGTGAAAAATATGTAGAGAGAAAATCTAACCTATGTACAATTTCTAAAGACTACTTTTTGAAACTAATCTAAATTAGAATTATAACATGTTTTGAAACTATTACACTGTCTATTTAGTAGTTAAATTAATAGACTTTTTACATGTGACAAATTATAAAACATTATATTATATAAGTGTTACTATTTTATTATTTATTTATTTTCATACTTTAATCCAAATAACTCAACTAAGGGTTAATGTTTTTCTAAAAAAAAAAAAAAAAAAACTAATTACTATTATTATTATTTGATTATGAGGATTGGATTTTTTATTTTTGAAAAAGAACATGGACAATTCTGTCATTTCACTGTCTTTATGAAAGTACGAAATAAATCTTAAAAGAGCTTTTAGGGCAAAAGTTTCAAATTTAAGCCTTCCAAAATTGACCATAAAAATCCTTAGCAACTTCCTTAAGTTCCTTGATAATTTTATCAAGTGGGGTCTATAAAATTCACTATAAACCTTTTTAGCTTCTTTAAAACTACTTTAGAGATTTCTAGATTTCAGTTAACTCAATTGATAAAATTTCTTATCGTTAAATAAGAGATTTAGGTTAAAACTCTACCTATATTAACAACCAATTGATGTCTTAATTTGATGTTAAGGAGCAATTATCATAAAGCAAACGTTAGAAGTTGAAACACCATCATATCTAAAACAAATATATATATATATATATATATATATATAGACACAAAAAACTATTTTAGAGACTTGCTAGCATGGATGTCAATACCGTACCGTACCGGTTGGAATATACCGTACCGGCCAGCAATCCGGTACACTCGACCCCCCTGTTTCGTACCGGAAAAAATACCGGCCGTACCGGCCAATTTCGGGCAATACCGGCTGATACCGGGCCTACCGGCCGGTACAGAAAAAAAGTTTTTTTTTTTTTTTTTTTAAAGTTTTGTAATTTTTGAATTTTTGTTAGAACAAAATGGTAACTTATTTGTATTAATTTATTAGTATTATTTGTTTTCTTAGTATGCAATGGTAACTTTTAAGCTTTCTATTTTATTTTTTTATTTTTTTCCCTTTTAATTGATACTAAAGTCTAAAACCATGAATAACTAGTTCTAAATTGAGGAAATGTTTTATGGTATTTTATATTTATTATAATATATATATACACAAACACATACATACATACATATATATATATATATATATATATTTATATTTATATTTATAAATATAAAAAATAGCGGTAAACCCGAAACGGTACACCGGTATTAACCGGTATCCAAAATATATCGTACCGGTGGCCAAACCGGTACGGCCTCCGGTACGGTATTGACATCCTTGCTTGCTAGTTCAATGCTAAACTCGATATTACAATCTATAGCTTCAACCAAAAAGATGAATTATAGGTAACTGACCTAATTGGCATCAAATTCTTTAAATCAGAATGTTTTAGTGCCAATCTAGTAGCTATCCATTAATTTGCTGCAGAAAGTTAAATAAAATGTTATCATTTGCCCAAAATATTTGCATATAGTGTTGTCCAAGCATATGACTCGACCAATCAGCAAGAGCATGCTATTGTTGGATAGGAACACAAAGCTTTAGAAGCCACTGGACCTTGTACCAAAAATGGACACACATACATACACAGACAAATTTAAAAAGAAAAAGCAATTCAAAAAGTTTTGATTTGGACTAAAAAGGAACGGTGGTCACTCATTGGTAACCTTTATGTGATTTTCAAGTTACCATAATATGATTGCATGTCATTTGTACTTCATTTCTTTCTTTCTTTTATTCTTCTTTCTTTTTCGTACGAGATAAAAAGTGGTTCTACATATAAATTATTAGCCTAATTGAGTAGAATAATAGTTGTTTAAACTATTAATTCTGCATCCTTATGATTCATGAATGTGATACTTTCTCTTTAGATCAATCTAGAAGATGTATTACAAAGCAAAAAAAAAAAAATCTAGAAGATGTATTATTTGCTAATCTATCAACTTTTTATCGATTCGACCATGTGTTGACCTCCGAGTACCCAGATCTTTTCAAGCTGAAAAATCAATTAAGCTAACTAATGAGCTAATTAAGACAGGTTCCTCTTTTGTACCTAATTGTGAGCTATATAAAATTCTCTCTTATTGCATTCAAATCAAGTGGAACATTTTTATTTTTATTTTTATAGGGATCAAGTGGACGAAGTGGAACATTGAGTAGTTAGTTTGTTTAGCATGCATGTTAATATAGGCGATAATATAAGCAGGGGAACAAGGTAATCCAATAGTAAATTTGGTAATATATATAATTACGCCTCATATAATTTTTTTTTTTCTGGTTAATGTTACACAATTTAATAACTTTTTATAAACATTAAAATTCTAAAAAACTCACTTTTGGATTCTTGACATGTATATCAAATTTTGTACTAATTGAAAGTTATTTACAATCCGGTCTATAAACCCAAGTTTTTTATGTATAATTTTAAAGTATTCAAAACAAACCTTGAACTTTAAACATTTTACCAATGAGATAAACATTCATATTTGATTATCTTGATGTTTTGTAAACATTGAGGAAATAAGGAGACAATGTACCCTTGAGAAATTAAAAAACAAAGCCATAACATAATTTATATATTACATTTCATTAAAACACAAAAGAAAACAACAACAACAACAACACAAGTTTTATATTAGACAAAGTACTCATACTAATTAAATATTATGATCAAGGATTACTTGATCAACCACCATCTACATCGACTTCAAAGATCCCTCTTGAAACATTTTTCAAATACAACAAGAGTTTGATCTCATTGATTTTACCAATTCCTTACATGTTGAGGGGTCGCATGGGCAATTCTTGAATATCAATAAAATGTTGATCAATATTCGGGAAGAGATCGAGGATCATAGCAAGATCCTAGCTATGTGATCTTTTTCAATACATGACTCTGAGCCATCTGCTCAAACAAAAGTGTAATCCTTTGGAATTGAAAATTCCTTTTAGATTTATTATAATCTAAATACACATCTAATATAATTTTTTTTTTTTTTTTTTAAATCTCCCTTCCCGAATGGCATGCAACAAGGCAGCCCACCTACTAGTTCAGATCTTGGTTTGAGGAAGACCCAAGTTTTCTTATTTCTGTTCTAAATGAGGATGGATGTGCTGTATCTTGACTGTTTGTTTGGATTAAATGAAATTTTCCTTATCAAAAAAAAAAAAAAAAAAAAAAAAAAACTCCCTTCCAAACCCCCCCCCCCCTAAAAAAATTCAAATAAAATGACTTTGATTAAGTAATTAATATTATTGCATAAAAAAGTGTTAACCATTATCTTGAGGTTCTCAACGTTACCAGTGGCATCAGTTGAGAAAAGGACTTTTCCATTTTTTTACCCAATTGAAAATAATAGTCTAATTGTGTGATGTGTTTAGATGATGGTATAGCTACGAGTACATGGAAAAAACATGTTACGGAAATCATCTTCTTCTATTTTTTTGGTTTTTTTTAATTTGGTGTCCAACGTAATTAATTCCAATTGCATTTGTTATTGTTTGTGCGTGCTTTTTTTTATTATTGATTTTGTATGAATTACGATTTTTTTTCCCTTTTGAATTAGCAATACTTATTGGGTTTTTTAACTTTAAAAATAGTTTTCACCAAAAAAAAAAAAAAAAAAAACTATAAAAATAGTGTACATATAATGACATAATGAACACGAGTTTCATTTAATTTGTTATTATGGGAAAGTCAACTGCAAAAGTTGAATCTTTTGATTGTGTACATTTAAAAAGGAAAATGTCTTAAGATTTAGTATAATAAGAAACAATTATTTTGTCATGTAGTGTCTTTTCTTTTAATTATATTTTGTTAACATTGCATAGATATTACTTTTAATTTCATATATTAATTTAGTCTAAAATTTTAATATATCTCTTAATTGCAAATTTTGAAAGAAAAAAAAAATCATACTTTGTCTCTTCAAAAAAGGAAAGGAAAATTCTAATTTTGTCCTTTTATCTGTCTCTCTTTCTCGAAATATATATATATATATATATATTTCTCGCTTTGTAACAAAGTGATATTGTTTACTCTCATTTATAAAGCAAAATAAGGTTGAATCTCGATTTTTCCACATAAATAAATAAATATATATATATATATATATATATATATTTCTCATTGAATTTTCTTTGATAAATTCTTTCGCATCTATCTGTTATTCGCTATTTTGGCCACCACTATTATAATTTATAAGTTTATAACAACACCCTTTTACTAGAATTACTTGTATTTTAAACCTCTCTTTTCTCATCTAAATTTGTATTTATTTACCATTGTCAACTTCATTAAGAACTTAGTTTGTTTCACATATATACAAATGGAAAAAAAAAAATTATATATATATATTACTTGGCTGAGTTGACCTCCAAACTAATATGATAAAACCATTTGACTAGAATTACTTGAAACTTGAACAACTCTTTTCTCATATTAAAATTATTTAATTATTTATTATTTTTCCAAAATCATTTAAAACTTATTCAGCAAAAAAAAAATATATATATATATATATATATTAGTTTGTTTATGGATGATTTGATTACCACTAATTAATAATTTAATAGTATGATAAAAGTCATAGATAATACTGATAGAACTGTTAGACTATAAATACTTGAATTTTAAAGATATCTTTTTCTATATAAAATTTTACAATTATTAATGTAGGGACTCAATTCGTGACGATCCCAAGATGATATTGGACTCGTACGTAAAGAGGGCCCAAACAATATCATTTGTAAAGCATGGGTTTGAAGGGCTAGGTCTTGGTCACTGGTCGGTGGGTGATCATGGTGTTCATACAAAAGTAAGCCATGTTCGCTTCGTGGAGTCTTTCTCCTCGAAACGGTCTGGGAGGCTCTGGTTCTTGGCCTTTTTTCCCAGCCCCCTCTCCGGATTGCTTGCTTCTCCTTTTATATTAGCCTATACCCTTTATCCTACGTCCACGTGTAGGATCGACTTTCCAAGACTGATACTTGTCCCATCAACCCATACCCAAAGTGGTTGGGGGTGGTTGTAAAAGCTGAAGAGCATGGCTCTGTCAGGTGCAGAGTATTCAATGGCAGTAATGGCAGCTTTCCCTTTGTCCTTGGTCATTATACTATCCAGCGTCCCCTTCTCTATTGACATAGATATTTTAGATTTTTTCCAAAACTGTTCTTATACCGTTCTTGCCCTTTCTTTCAAGGGGACCTCAGATATGCCGAGGATAGAATTATCCTTGGCTATGTCTCAAGACTACTTGAGCTTTTATTACACGTCCTCGGCTATACCCTTCCTCGGCTCGAGCCTTGGGCCCCAATGTAAAAATGGGCCAGGGCCACAAATTCTTGGGCCCCACAATAACCCCTCAAAATCCTGCTGTCCGACCTCTTAGTCGGAGAGGAGGGTTTTGGCGATGCCAAGCCTTTATTACAGTCCGTTTAGTTCTAACCTTCATTGGTGTTGGTGTCCCTTCATCTATTTAGTAAATGCGCTGGGTTACGAGACATTCGTCTAGATTTTCACACGGGGCATTCCTGTCGTTTCAATGTACGAGGCGCTCCTTTAATAGATTTACACTACGAGGCCGATCAAATCTGACGGTTATAGATGACATTGGGGAGTTGAACAGATGCTACCTCATTTGCAGATCTTTTTGGAAATCTATATGGATTAAATGTCACTGAATTTACCTTCCATATAAGAAGCCAGACGAGAGGGTATTCCCTTCGCGTAAAGACTCTTTGACCTTTCTAAAGCCTTAAACCTCAAGCTGTGCTCAAAGTCTTCCTTATCAACATAGCCAAAGCTTATAGTGCGACACGTTTGAAGTAGAAGCGGGGATGAAAAGATCACATCCTTCTCAGAAGCGTTATGTCCCTCCAAAACTTAAGATGGCTCGGTCAGGGCAGGGTTGACAGAGACTCAAGATGCTTCCAATCCTCCTTCAGCCAAAATCCGAAGCAGGTGCTAGTCGCATCAAGTTTTTGGTGCGATTGAGCTGGGGTTACCCATTATCAGTACCAGCCGCTCTCTTATGAGCATAGCTAATATGGCACCAGCGTGTTAGGAGTCAGGGCTGACGCAGGGACTAAGTATCCCTGCTTCCTCCTCTGTTCCTTCACTAGTGCCTCCTTTTGCTTCCCCTTCTTCTTCTTTCCCATCACTAGATCCATCCTGATGCTTTTACTTCTTCCTCTTCTTCTCCTCTTCTATCAAAAGGGGCCCTCCTCTCAATATGGTAGCTACTAGAGTAGAATTTAGAAAGACTTCTTTTTGTTTTTTTTTTTTTTTTTTTTTTTTTTTTTTTTTTTTTTTTTTTTATTCTTGTTTTTGTAACTTGTTTCCTATATAGGCTTGTTTAAACCCTTCATTGTACGCTGTACTATTTCTTTACATTAATAAAAGTTGCCATTGTTTCATTCTATGCATTCTTTCTTTCCTGCAATGGTTATGCCGTGAATGGACGTACTACCGTATGATTTCTTTTCATTTTTATACTCTGAACGATGCTTAGGGCCGAAATCCCTGTTAATAAAAAGACCTTATTCTACGCTTATTGAAACCATCCAGCACTATAATGCCGACTTGAACAAATGATACTTAGGGCAGAAACCCTTACTAAGAAAAAAGATGTTATTATGAACTTATTAGAGTTGCCCGGCATAATAATGCCGACCTGAGAAAACGATACTTAGGGCCGAAACTCTTATAAAAGATGTTATTATGAACTTATTGAAGCTATCTTGCACAATAAGGCCGACCTGAAAAAGGGTTGTATATCCCAAACTGACCGCGATGATGGCTGAATGCTCGGTGCTGTGCAAGAGGTAGCCATCCGAGGATATGTAACCCAAAATGAACAGCCCATGCGGGTCGCCATGTACTAAGGTGTTTCGCCATCTTCCTAATGACCTTTATATCTTTAGTCTTTTCTGGTATTCGGTCCGAGGATTGAGCGACTTAGAATTCTCCTTAAGTGGTTGATCTTTCCATAGGTTTGAGTCCGAGGACCATGCAATACCTTGGTTCTATCCAAAACTTAGCTTTTTAAGTAGTTGGTTTCCCCATAGGTTTGAGTCCGAGGACCATGCAATACCTTGATTCTGTCCAAAACTTGATTTTTAAGTAATTAGTTTCCCCATAGGTTTGAGTCCGAGGACCATGCAATACATTGGTTTTATCCAAAACTTAGCTTTTTAAGTAGTTGGTTTCCCCATAGGTTTGAGTCCGAGGACCATGCAATACCTTGGTTCTGTCCAAAACTTGATTTTTAAGTAGTTGGTTTCCTCATAGGTTTGAGTCCGAGGACCATGCAATACCTTGGTTCTGTCCAAAACTTGATTTTTAAGTAGTTGGTTTCCCTATAGGTTTGAGTCCGAGGACCATGCAATACCTTGGTTCTGTCCAAAACTTGATTTTTTTAAGTAGTTGGTTTCCCCATAGGTTTGAGTCCGAGGACCATGCAATACCTTGGTTCTGTCCAAAACTTGATTTTTAAGTAGTTGGTTTCCCCATAGGTTTGAGTCCGAGGACTATGGAATACCTTGGTTCTATCCAAAACTTGATTTTTAAGTAGTTGGTTTCTCCATAGGTTTGAGTCCGAGGACCATGCAATACCTTGGTTCTGTCCAAAACTTGATTTTTTTAAGTAGTTGGTTTCCCCATAGGTTTGAGTTCGAGGACCATGCAATACCTTGGTTCTGTCCAAAACTTGATTTTTTTAAGTAGTTGGTTTCCCTATAGGTTTGAGTCCGAGGACCAAGCAATACCTTGGTTCTGTCCAAAACTTAATTTTTAAGTAGTTGGGGGAACTAACCCCTCGGCTATGGCGTGGGACATTGGTTTAAGGGGATTAGCTCCTCGGCCAAGCCCCTAGAACCATCCGCACCACTAACGCTTTGAAACGTAGCCCATATTGAAGAAACGTAGCCCCTAGTGGAATTTTATACTAGAACACTACAACCGGCTGTTGGAAATGATGGAAGGACTGTCTCAACCCACCGTCTGTGCCAAGACACAAGCCCTCCCCACAGACGGCGCCAATTGTAGGGACTCAATTCGTGACGATCCCAAGATGATATTGGATTCGTACGTAAAGAGGGCCCAAACAATATCATTTGTAGAGCGTGGGTTTGAAGGGTTAGGTCTTGGTCACTGGTCGGTGGATGATCATGGTGTTCATACAAAAGTAAGCCATGTTCGCTTCGTGGAGTCTTTCTCCTCGAAACGGTCTGGAAGGCTCTGGTTCTTGGCCTTTTTTCCCAGCCCCCTCTCCGGATTGCTTGCTTCTCCTTTTATATTAGCCTGTACCTTTTATCCTACGTCCACGTGTAGGATCGACTTTTTAGGACTGATACTTGTCCCATCAGCCCATACCCAAAGTGATTGGGGGTGGTTGTAAAAGCTGAAGAGCATGGCTCTGTCAGGTGCAGAGTATTCAATGGTAGTAATGGCAGCTTTCCCTTTGCCCTTGGTCATTATACTATCCAGCGTCCCCTTCTCTATTGACATAGATATTTTAGATTTTTTCCAAAACTGTTCCTATACCGTTCTTGCCCTTTCTTTCAAGGGGACCTCGGATATGCCGAGGATAGAATTATCCTCGGCTATGTCTCAAGACTACTTGAGCTTTTATTACACGTCCTCGGCTATACCCTTCCTCGGCTCGGGCCTTGGGCCCCAATGTAAAAATGGGCCAGGGCCACAAATTCTTGGGCCCCACAATTAATTATTGTGAACTTTTTTAGTTTATTTAGAAAACGTACTCAATATAAGTATTATAAGTTGTATGACATAAAAAAAGAAAGTATTACAGGGATAAGGGCCCAAAATTATATATTAGGCCTTGAGTCTTGGCCGAGGACGTTGGTTGGTCCGAGGGCGAATAAATAATAGTGAGGGTGTTAAGTTTAGAGTCCCATGAGTATGTTGCAAATGGAAAGGTTGGGGGAGGTAGTCCGAGGAAGAGTATCTCCTCGGATAAAGGAAGCACAGACCAAATGTATGCCCTATCGTTCAAGGTGACTTTCCAGGAAATTCCACTAATAAAAACGTCCATTATGAACGTATAGGAGGGATAGAAGTTCAGAAATATCTAAGGAAATGCTACTGCCACCGCATTAAATGCTCTGCAACTAACTTTCTAGTTGCATTAATGTGGAGAAGACCCCTGAATTATGCTACCTTGGCTACCCCAACTCACAGAGGGCCTGAAAGGGTGTCCGATGGGACAAGCACTCCAATAGTGGCTTAGATGATTAACAAGTGTAGGATCAAGATTGTTCAAAGGGAACTATATAATGTAAGAGACCCTCCATAGAGGAGGGATCGAAGAAAGAGAGGAGAAACACTGTAGCAATCAAGAAACAAAACTTGTAATCGAACTTGAGGATTAATACAAAAGAGTTGATCCCCTCGAACTTTGCCGATGACAATTTTCTTAAAGTTTAAACTTGTCCATCTTTATTCTATTGTCACCAAGATCTATCTTATTTGTTGACTAATTCACTAAATCCCAGTTTTCTAACTCACTCTTTATAAATTCATTGTTTTGGGCTTTTTGGGCCGAAGTCCATTCATCTTTTAGGTTGCGGACTCAAATCGAGTCCTTACAAGTATTATAAGTAATTCTATCTATTATTTCCAAAAAAAAAAAGTTGTATGACATAATTATGTCATATGACTCATTATAACTACAATAAATTATTAGTATTGTTTATTACTTTATTTAAGTAAAACTCTATTATCAAAGATTTAAGAACAAAATAAAATCATTTGATTAATACTCAACTATCAAAAGGTTCAATAAATTAATAAAAGTTTAATTATTTGCTTTGAATTATTTTAAGGTCTATTATAATATTTGTATTTTTACTATCTATTTTATTACTTAATTTTATTTAAATTATTGAAATAATTTATTTAATTTACATATGATTCTTGACTAAGCCATGGACTGCATGAGCATAATACAAGTTTTATAAAAATTTGAGTTATATATAAAATGGGAGAAAATTGAAATTTTCTTACAACTGCACCAACTAAAAAAAAATTTGCAGAGTCAATTATATAGCTTATCTTACAAATATTTGAGCTTATCTATGGGCAGAGTTTACAGAGAACCCATTATGAGAGATTTGGGGCTCCTTGCAGTTTCAAAAATACATGGATAGATAAAATAGAAAGATAGTATTTTTTTTTCTTCTAATTGTGGTCCCAAAAAAATCAACTACATCTTTTTAGACTTTTACATTCTAGATTTTCCTCATAGAGGTGGCACTAGTTGTGGTGGTGACAATAATTTATATAAATAATATATTCCCCATGAATATTGGATGCTCCCAAATAAACTTTCACAATAATTTTGAATTACCTTTCTTTTAACCCAAATCAAGGAATTCAATATTTGAATGGATATGTTTCTCAAGAGGAAACCAACAACAAAGTAACATTCACTTATTATTTTCAAAAAAAAAAAAAAAAAAAAAAACTCTCACTTATCTAAGATCACCGCATTGAAAAAAAAAAAATTAGTTCAAAGTAAAATCATATTGAAACTAACTTTAAAATTATTTTTGCAAATGCTAAATTATGGATTAAACTTCAAATTACTATCCAAATAATTGGAACAATTTTTAGAATTTACACCCACTGTGGGAAATTCTAACTCCAGGCTTAAAATTACCCATGCTACTTTTTGTAGATATGAAATAATTTATCATTTTCAGGTGACAGAATTAAATCAAGTTTATAATGAGATGGGACAATTTGGACAAGCAACATTTTCAAGGCCTTAATCCTGTCTGGTCTCAGTTATGGATCCAACTTATTGATGTTGTTTCCCCACACACCCACCCCACCCCCCCACCATCCCCCCCCAAAAAAAAAAAAAAAAAAAAAAAAAAAAAAACCTTATTGATGTTGAGATCTGAATCATCTGATCAATACCCTTGCTACTTGTTGAGGCCAAAAATTTATTAGTTTGTCTAGTAAATTCGGAGCACTTTTTTTAATGATTATTTGAGCCAAACAGTGCAAATATTCTTTGGTCCCTTCTGTTTCAATACTCATATTATGTTGAATTACAAATTTGAACTTTTTTCTTAAAAAAAAAAAAAAAAAAAAAAAAAAAAAAAAAAAAAAATAAAAAAAAAATATATATATATATATATATATAATTTGATTGTAATTTTGTAGAGAATAATTACGCTTAATATCTAGATTCTCATAAACCTAATTTATTTTGGAAATCTAGTTACTTGGAAGAATTTGTTAGTCTTAGATTCTTAACTTCAATTAAGTCCCAACAAAATTATCATAACATGAGATGAATATTGACATTAACAATTAAAGTAAATACTTAAAATCACAGCGTGACAAAAAATGAAATCTCTAATAATACCCCTCTTTTTTCCTTTTTATGTTTTTTTTTTTTTTTGAGAAAAAAACTGATGGATTTTATTAATAAAATTCAACTACATCCAATTGTAAAATCGAACTAATATGAGATGAGACATTTTCCATCTATACTTGAAAATATGGTATGCATAATGCATTTTTAGCCAGACTATAAGCAATCCTATTATCGTTTCTCTTATTGTGAGAATACAACAATCCTTCTCTACGAACATGTGAAAACTTAATACAGTGAAATAAACTTGCAAAACATTTACTCATTATTACTCTATTTTTGTTAGTTATATTATGGAGTATATTAAAGGATACCTTTAATATAATTGTTAATAATGTCCTTAACATATCTCTCTTACGCTGAGAAAGCAAAAGGCAAAAATTAATTAATAAAAAGTTGAACTAGATTATTTTGAAAATTTCACCCATTCGTTTGTTTTAGGACACTCAATAATTAGCTTGCTTCCAAGCCGGCCAACCGTAAAGAATCAAGAGATCTTTTTCGATGCTAACTTAAATCTCGGGTAATGAAAAAAGGCAACTAAAACCGACGAGCCATCACAGTTGAAGCTTAGCTCTAGCCGTGACTTGTCATATATATTGGGTCACATTGAATTTTATCATTATCCCCTTCTCCAATCGAGATATTGAAACGTGAAATACAATTGTTTGCTTTATTGGTGAGCCGACAATTGAAAGCCAAGTCCTTTTCAGCATAAAGCTAGCCATGTTGCACGTGAATGGAGCCTTGAAGGTTGAAATATGTCTGATACAAATTAGAATAAGCAAATTCATATGCAGATTGATGGACGAGGTTAAGCTACATCATTGGAGATGGGCACACATCCCTATGCTTTAAACTATTACAGTATGTCGTAAATCATTCATATGGAGATTTTTAAATTCAATTCACATGGATTATATATATAGAGTTGGTATCAGAAAGAACCCAGAAAAAAAAAAAAAAAAAAAAAAAAAAAGAGCAATTCTAGATATCCAATTATTTCCATAATTTGATTTTCACAATTTATCAGGATAATAAGACATTATAGAGAAATGTCAACTTCATGCATAATCACCAGTACTAATACTTTTAACTCAAATTAATCAATTGTTGAAAAAAAATTGTAAAATATTTTATATCCCTAAATTTATTATTCAAAAATAATCACCAAGCAATGTGAGGAAAATAGAGTTAATCTATAACAAAAGTTTGAGTTTACAAAATCAAAAAACTTTGTGGTTACAAAATTATCTTGAATCCAATAAACCCACTTGAGGTTGAATCTTGATATCAAGAAAGATTTATGATGTATGCCAACACAAAACAGGATAGCCAAGGAAATTAGGAAGAAGAAATCTCCCTCAATTGAGTGCCCTTTGATCCCTACAAATTCAAGGAGATTTCCAATGTGTGTGTCTATATATATATATATATATATATATATATATATCTTTGCATTTTCCAATCACTTCTTGAAAATACATCTTTGTAATTCTTTCTCTATCTTTTTTGAGGGAAAATCTCTATCTTGATATATGGTTCTTGACATTGAGAATTTATCAATTACCTTAACTAGTAAGTCTATTGGACTAAAAGAAGAACTAGCAAGTCTTTTTTTTCTTTTTTATGGGAACTAGTAAGTTTATTGACAACGTATGAGTGAACTTCTTCAAACTTTAGCCCCGCCAATAATGTTAATGATTTATCAAACACCCATAAAGAATAAGTGAGTCAAATCAACTCTTACAGTGTATATATGATCTCTACAAGGCTCCATCTCCAAACTAAAAACAATAAAATATTCAGCAAAGAAAAAAAGCTAATTAAAAGCAATAATAACCGGTTACATTGTTCCTAATTGATCAAGCTCTATGATTTGTCAAACGCCCCCATAAAGAATAGTAGTCAACTCTTAGAGCATAAATATGAACTCTACAAGGCTCCCAAGTGAGAGAGAAAGAGAGAGAAAAACCAAACCCTTCAAATTTGATTGCAATACGCAACAATCTTTATGATTAGTTTTTAAGTGGTCAGTGAGAAAGCAATCTATGAATAAGATTATATTCCTTTACCTAGATTAGAGAGGACACCAAAAGATTGATAAGAAATGTTCAACAACTTCCTTAAGACCATGATAGCCTGAAAAAATTAATCCTTAGTTGGTTTCATGTTGAACGAGTATCAAAGTATGACTTAGACCTTAGCAACCAACCTTAGCTTAACCCATTTATTTTATTGAGTTGAAATCCAAATTCAACCTATTAACTATTGGTTGGCTCAAGTGCCTATATTTTTGGCTAGTTATTAGTGAGCACCACTAAGAAGTTTGGCTACATTGAGCTGCACTTACTAATTAGCTTAGGATTATTAGGAGCTTTAGCTCTCTCAATTTTGATAATCTCTTATTGGGGTCATGTACATCATTGCACACATGACACACGAAAAAAAGTGTTTAATGATTAAAATTGAATTTTGGGATAAATTTGAAGGATATAATTACATACAGCTTTTCTCTATATTTTACTAGTGTTAACTGTTGATCCCTATAAGACAAAAATTGCAGTAAGTTTTAGTTTCAACATGATGTGATAAGGTTAGCACGCTTGGTCGAAATTTTGATTGAGTAAATAGTTAGATGTAACAATATTGCCAATGGGTCTATTTTAAATGAGATCTATTATGTGGTTTTCAATTAGTTCAACCGATAAAGATTTTTGTTGTCAAATAAGCGATATTGGTTTGAATCTTGGTTTCATAAAAAATAAAATAAAAATAAAAATAAAAGTTTTTGTTTGATAATAAAAAGACAAGTATCATGAAGCGAATACCATAAAATCAAATTTTATATGGAGAGAGAGAGAGAGAGAGAGAGATAGAGAGAGAGAGATTATCTTAAAAAATAATATAAGGCCATAGATTTGATTGGATCTTATTGGAGTAGGTGAGGTCCGTCAATTGTAAATTTCGTAATGCTACCATGAAAACCTTGTTTTCAATATGAAAGCAATAACAAGTTTTAATCAACTCAAATAATAATTAAAAAAATAGAAAAGTTTAATGGATGCTTTAATGGCATTGGTTTAGAAAATATTTTTAAAAATTGTTTTATAAATAAAAGAAAAAAATAACTAATTTTTTTTTTTTTCAGTTTTTTATATTTTCCATGAAAATGTTGTCAAAAATTTTCTAAAATATCCTAAGAGCATTCTTTAACAATACCCATAATAAAAATTCATGATTGAATAAAAGAGTTGTATTTAAATTTTATTTCTAGAAAAGATTCTGTTTAACCAGCCAAACAAAATTAAAATATAAATGCACATTAATAAAATGTCCTTACTGGATGCGCCACATGTTGCTAACCTTTTGGTTACAATATACAAACGTTTGATTAATTACTAAATAAAAGTAGTTTGAGTCCACACAATAAGGGTTTGGCTTACTTTCAGTACTTTTTTAACTGGACATGTCCTTTTATTTTAATGAAAGATTGTCGCATCACTCACTAACTAAATAAAATGTGGAGATTAAAACTCACTACCACTTGTCATTGTATATTTAAAATAAAATGACATGTCTAGTTAAAAAAGTATTGGAAGTAAGCCAAACCCACACAGTAAAATATCTCTCGAAGTTGTGTCGATAGTTACCAACCAATAACAAGAATATCTTTAGGACTTTAACCACTTAAGAAGAATCTACCAATGATAACTATTTTTATCCTTAATTATTCTCTCACACTTGTTGATGTACACTCTTTACTAGAAACTTAATTATTCTCTCACGGTTGTTGATGCATTCTTTTTATTAGAAACTTCATAAATTTAAGTGCAATTTACATATATTTTTTAAAGGGAGATGTTAACGAATGTCCTAATGGCATTGGTTTAGGAAATGTTTTTAAAACTTTTTATGAAAAAAAAAAATAAATATTAAATTTTTTTAACGGCTATTTATATTTTCAATAAAAGTGGTGTAAAAAACTTTTATAAAATGGTTTATTAACAATTGCTCTAAGGACACTCGTTAATATAATCATTTTCTAAATAAGATTTATTTTATGGGTTTTAATTAGTTCAACTAATAAAGGTTTTTGTTTTCAAATAAGCAACATTGGATCAAATCTTGCTTTCACAAAAAATAATTTATATATTTGTTTGATAATAAAGAAATAAATATCATAAAGCAAATACCACATAATCAAATTCTCAAATTCTATAGTGTATATATATATATATATATATATATCACCTACCCCAATGAGATCCAATCAAATCTATGGTCTCGTATTATAAATCTTTGGTCTCATATAAAATATGAGACTATAGATTTGACTAGATCTCCTTGGAGTGGGTAAGGTCCATCAATAGTAAATTCTTAATGCTACATGAAAATCTTGTTTTCAATATAAAAGCCATAATAAGTTAAAATTAACTCAAATAATAATAAAAATTTATGATCGAATAGAACTATAAAAGAGTTGGATTTGAATTTTATTTCCACAAAAAGATTCTATTTAACCAGCAAAACAACATTAAAATATGAGAAAAAGTTAACAAATGTTCTAACGACATTAATTTATGATATATATATATATATATATTTTTTTTTTAATTTACAAAAAAAGAAAATAATAATTTTTTTAATAACTTTTTATTTTTCTCATAAAAATCATTTTAAAACTTTCCTAGTTTATTAATAATTGCCTAAGACTCCGTTAACCCAACCCATAAAATATAAATGCATGTAAATAAACTGTCCCAGCTGGATGTGCCACATGTTGCTAATCTGTTGGTTACAATTCACAAAAGATTGATTAATTACTAAACTGAAAGTAGTTTGAGACCACATAGCAAAACATCTCTCAAAGCTGTTGGTTGTTAGTTACCGACCAATAAAACAAGAATATCTTTTAACTGCCCAAGAAGATTCTACCAATGATAACTATTGTTTTATCCTTAAGTGTTCTCTCACACTTCTTAATGTACACTTTTTACTAAAAACTTCAAAAATCCACGCAAAATAATAATAATAATTATTATTATTATCCTTAATCGTTTTCTCACACTAGTTTAAGTCCAATTTACACACACACACATACATATATATATATATATATTTTTTGTAAGGACACGATTCCTGCGCGGCCCAGTGACATCTTCGGGTTCACGCGGGAGAGATCCCTCACAATACGATTTGTAGAGAGTGGGCTTGAAAAGCTTAGGCTTGGTCACGGGGGGATGGTCCGGTCTGGATTTCAGAAAGATCCCTGTGGAAAATGGACTGGGCCTAAACGTTTAAAGGCCCGCCATACTGCCACCTCTGAGAATGGGATCCTCGGACTTGATCCGAGGGCCCTTGTGGTCCTTTCCGGCTGTCCAACGGAGGGCTTTCTCTGTTCTGTGCATGGATCGTTCCGGCGATCTTCCTCATGAAGTCTCCCTTTTGCCTCTCTCCCTCCTCCCCTTGCTAGATTCACTTACTTCTCCTTTTATACTAGTGTGCGTTCGATGTCCTTCGTCCACGTGTAGGGTCAGTCTTTACAAATACTGACATTGGTCCCATCAGTCTAATCCCGGAATTGTTGGGGATGACTTGATAAAGCTGTAGAGTACGGTTCTGCCAGGCATTGGGCCTTATCCAGAAGGGTATTTAGGGTAATCGCCCCAAGGTATTTTGGATTTCCTTACGAATTTATCCCTTTATTCTGGGCGGATTATGGGCCTGCCGAGGACTAGACTGTCCTCGGCTGCCTCCCAGAAATTGGTCCGTGCTCGGCGTCGTGGAGCTTGGGCCACAGTTCTCCTCGGATTGGGCCCTCGGACTTTCTAAGGGCAAATGGGCCTGGTCCACGAATTGCTGGGCCCCACATTTTTTATTACGTTTAAAATCGAAAAATAGTTAGCTGTGTATGAACCAAAATAACTAATATGAGAGGATTTAATGTCTCTGGCTAAACGTTTTTTCCTCCAATTTGTAACCAAAAGAGAGAGAAAGAGAGAGTTCAGCAATTACCATGCATTTTCTATGGAAATCAAAACAGTTTATTTGTTGTTTAACTTGTTTTGTCCACACAAATATACCCTCCAAAAATATTTGTTCAGTTATGGCCGCCCATTCAATCTCATAATTACTACATATAAGACATTAACCATTTGTAACCATCCTCTCATATTTTTCCCTCCCTTGAAATTTTGTACAAAACCTGTTTGCTATTTTGTCTTAAGAGAGAAAAGAAACAGAGATTATTTAGAGGCCTGTGGGTGGAGGGGGATTTGATTGAATTGAAGAATTTATTTGCTGGACTGAGGTGTGAGAGGGACCCCACACTTCACGTCCATCATCATCTTCTTCAATCTTCATAAATCTCTTTTGGCTTCTCTTCCTCCTCCTCCTACTACAAAGCTCCTCTTGTTCTTGTTGTCTTCTGGTGTCTTTTTCATTAGTTTAAAGTTTAAACAGGTCTTGTGGCGTTGGGTGCACCTAATTCTGCTTCAATCCCAACTACCCAGATTTGTTTTCCACCTTATTATTGGCAAAACATCATATTATTTACCAAAGATCTTGTTTTTGTTGTTTCAATAGCAATTCAAAGATTTTGGAGATACGGGTCTTTGTATCTAGACTTATCTTGGTATCATTTTTTTTTTTCTTGGGATTCAACGAGTTCCATGTGTCAGATAAAAAACCCATAACAGATCTGAGTGAGAGTGCCCCACCTTCATTAGGTTCCTGGTTCATTCAATACAACCCAATTTCACTCTTTATCCCCTCTCTTTGTATGACAGCTGTTGAACTTGTCTGTACGGTTGGGTTCTTTACTTGGGGGGCCTTATTTTTCTTTATCCAAAAAAAAAAGGGTGAAGAAGCTCTTAACTTAGCTTCTTTTGCTTTTTAGATAAAGATTGGATTGGCTAAGGTGACTTCCTATGCATCAAAGTTTAGTCCTCTGAAAAAACAAAAAAAAAAAAGAAAAAGTTTAGTCCTCTGAGGTGTTCATGTTAGTTGCCCTCTTTTATTCCTGATTAGACTTTGACAAGGAGGCCCACCTCTGGGTTTGGTGGGCTTTGGTAGAACCAATAAAAACCCAATCTGTTGTTGAAAGCTTTTTGAAGATCCCACTTTGCTTTCTTCTTTTTTTCAAGGTGGTTGAGACTTGAGAGAGAAAATTTGAGTTTTTTTCTTTTGTACTATTACCCTTGTGTTTTTTTTTTTTTTCCCCTCAGTAGGTTCCTCCATTGATAATTGCCATCATATTCATTTATACGCAACCCGTTTTTGACCCTTATTAGTAGTCCCTCTTTCTAAATGGTACTTTGCTTCTTGATCACTTGCTTCTCCTTCATCCTCTTTATAAAGTCCCTACCTCTCAAGCCACTCCCACCATGGGCTAATGAGATGAGACTGTTGTCCTTCTGGTTTTGGAAAGACTTACCATCATCCTTTCCAATATCCCAGTTGATAAACAATAGCCTGTCAAGTTTCTATCTTTCTCTAATCCCACCTTACAAAATGTCTTTGATAAAGAAGAGCCTAAGTTCCAAAGTTGAGAATGTAGAGGAAGAAACTGCAGAGATGTCAGTGTTGGACTTGCCAGAATTGGCCTTGGAACGCATTCTTGAGATGTTACCACCTGCTTCACTATGTACCATGGCTGGCGTTTGTACCTCTTTGAGAGAGAGGTGTAAAAGTGACCACCTATGGGAGAAGCACATGAAGCAGAAATGGGGCAGAGTAGTTGGTGCAGCTGCTTACAGGAATTGGCAATGGCATATTTCTTCTAAAACAGATTCAAACAATCTCAAGCAAGGCAAGCAGAAGGGCCTGATAAGGCTTCTATCTCTCAGCTGGCCTGTTTCATGGTTTAGATCCAAAGTTGATGATTGTAGCAAACAGAGAAGCTCTTTGCCGGTTGATTCAATCATGTCTTGGTATCTTGCTCTGGAAACTGGCAAGTTCTGGTTTCCTGCTCAGGTCTATAACCGTGAGGTATTGACTATAGTTATATGTATTCAGCTATGTAAAAAGCTTTATTCAGCTTCAATTTTATATTTTGGTTGTTCTCTTTTGAACTAGTTGTGCTGTATTGCAGAATGGCCATGTTGGGTTTATGTTGTCATGCTATGATGCTGAACTTAGCTATGATCCCCGCACTGACACCTTCCAAGCCAGGTAAATGAACAAATAGCCCTTCTTTAGAACATGGATTTTTTAGTGGTTCTTAGTATTCAATTTTTTTCATATATAATTTTGGACAATTGATGATAATAAGTGGTTATTTGATCTAGGTTGCTTAACTTTAGATGATCTTGTCTATTGCAGGTATCCACCTCATGGAAGGAGAGCAATTGCCATTGAGAATGCCGTGCCATGGGAAAGGCTAAGAGCACCACCTGTTGAAACTACTCCTCATGATCTTCATAGCTCTGACTGTTTGAATGAGTTGTGCCCGGGTGATCACATTGAGATTCAGTGGAGAAGAAACAAAGAGTTCCCTTATGGTTAGTTTCTCACAGAAATTATGAGTATGGATATGATGAATTTTATCTTTATGAATATAGGTTCCCTTATGGTTAGTTTCTCACAGAAATTATGAGTATGGATATGATGAATTTTATCTTTATGAATATAGGGTACCTACTTGTTTTAATTTTCTAGATCTTTCTTTTCCCTCTTTGCTTTGCTGTTTATTTTTTTATATAATTTGGATTGGTGAGAGATGGATAGAAGCATAAGAAGAGTTTTGGAGAAACTTCTAGGAATTAATGAATGTGATGTCCAGAAAGATGAATAGACATGTCATGTTACCCATATTCTGAAGGAGAGGGAGAGAGGGAAAAAAAGAAAAGAAAAATGACAGTTCAGCCTTATTCCTATCAAAGAAAAGTTGTTCAATCATAGTCATCACAGTATTGCCTTTCACAAAAAACTGTTTACACCTAATTTTATATATTGTTCAATCTAAATTGGTATGGAAAGTTTCATCATAAAAAAATAAACTTGTTGTCAAACAGAGCTGAACAGGGAACTGCTTTTAAATTTAAATTATTCTTCCTTGCATTTGGTGGTATGGTGTTGTAGGGCACTTGGAATACATAATATAACCATCAGATATTTCAAAAAAATATATTAATTATTTGTAATAGTTCGCTTTGTGATAAGATGTGCCATATATGCTGCAGGTTGGTGGTATGGTATTGTAGGTCACTTGGAATCATGTGATGGAAATGAACTTTACTGCCGTTGTCATATTAGTGGTGAGTTGATCTAATCCTTCTTTTCCTTGCATAGTTGCATTAGAATTTGATACTCCATATGAGTCTGTGACTGCCTAGGAAATGGATGAAAGGGGGGGGGGGGGGGTGTCTAACAGCTAAATTTGGCTGTAACCGATCCAAACTTAACAAAATTTTCTTCTCAAAGTATATAGAAGTTTTTAGAGTCTTATATTTATATTTTTTTGGTATTGGCAAGTTTGCACACGTGCCTACTAGCAGGTCTTGAACTCACGACATTACCTCGAACCATTTCTTTGGGGGGGGGGGGGGGGGGGGGGGGGGGGGGGGATGTGTAGTTTGAGCTTATTAGATCGGTTGGGGATTAAAAATGTGTAAAAGTTGAAGTTAATTTTTTAAAATGTTTTCTAGAAGCCAATAACTTCTCTAAAAATGTGGACGACATGAATGTAAAGTTTACTTTCACAGACCACACCAGTTTTAGCAAGGTCCCTTTCTTGAACCCCATTTTTCAATATGTGGACCACCATTTATGCTATTTGATTGGTCCCCAAGACATATCGTTGTCAACATGTCATAACTTCCACCAACATAGTGATAACTTGTGTCTCAGTGGAATATTTATGGCCAACCATACTGAAAGAACTCAATGCTTCCCATACCCTGTCTTTTACCAAGATGGAATTTTATCTTGTTATGTGGGCCGCAATGATTTTTATAAGCTTCCAAATTTCTTTGATTTTTCCGACTTCTTGGCTGCCAAATTGTGCGCCTCAAAGTGACATGAATCCACTGCTCAGCTCACAAAAAATCCACCCTTTCCTTGACCACAACAAATTAATAAAGAAAGAATGATTTATATTAAAAACAAAAAGAAATGCATGCTTGCTACTTGCCACTTGACAAATGAGGCAACAAATTGATCTGAAATTCAGTTGTTTCAATCTTAGAAGAATCTGGTTAAGGATGATTGGTTCCATGCTTCTACATCTGTGAGTCACTTTTATCATGGAATTGGGGTGTTTGGAATTTGGATAGGCATAATAACAATGGAATACTAAATTTTATAATTTCCATGAGTAGTTCAAATGGTCATCCAAATTCTCTGGAAATTGCAGAAAGAGTTAGGGAACACAATAATATACATTTTTCTCGGTTACTTCAAGACTTTGAGTCAATTGCCTCAGTTTAAGGCGGTGTTTTAATAATTTGCTTATGCTGATTTACTGGTAACTTTTTGTAGTAATAAATTCAAATGAATGGTATATGGAAAGAACATGAAGAACAAAAGAAAAAGGCAAAAAGGAAACAATGGCATTAGTAACTATTAATGATGTTTACTAGATGCTAGTTTTAGTTGTTAACCTTGAATTTGTGCCAACAGACACTGTGGTGCTGGAGTTCAATCAGTACACCCCTGGTTCACGGTGGAGACATACAGCCATTAACAGGAAAGACCACAGGGAAGAGGGGAATGAGGCAGATGGGTTCTATGGAGGAATCAGAAAGCTTAAGAACAAGGATGAAATTTCCACTTGGAAGCAACTTTGGCCTAAAGAAACCTTGGAATAGTAAGCTTTGTATGGAAAGGGTTACTATACTCAACAACACTTTGAATGTAGAAGGCTATTCTTCTGAATCAAGTGAATTATCTTTACAAAAGTGGATGCAAGAAGTTGAAAATCAGCTTTTTGATCCAGTTGCATGGATGTGGAGGACATGTTCCCTTTTTCTATCAACATCATTTTTTTGGGAGGTTTCAGGATGCAATGCCAAATCAGTCATGTAAATTACCTTCCATTTATGCCAAATTGATGTACAATATTTACCCCCACGATATGTTGAACTAGTAGATAATCTTCCTTTTTAGTTGTTGGAACAACAAAACATAAGAAATTATTAGCTTTGAAATCATACAACATTCATTTCCCCAGATTTTGGATTATCTATTGTTTACCTGCATCATTGATAATTAAATGGAGAATCGGTAACCCCTCTCTCTCTCTCTCTCCATGCGCAAGCACACACCCCCTTTAAAGGATGGACTCCAATAAGCCTTTTTTGGTTTATCCATCCTCGTATGCTAGTTTAGACATCCGTTAAGAAAGTACTTAATGGAATATTCTTTTCTTTTACTTTTATGATAAAGTGAGCTATTTTTATACAAAGAAGAGAAATAAGTATGAAAAAGTTGAATTCTTAATAAAGGGATGAAAATACCCTTCTCACATTTCTCTCTAAATCAAATGACTAGCCGTATTTATTATTTAAAAAAAAAAAAAACTCAAATATTACATGAGTTTAAGTTAAATGTGAGAAGGGCATTTTAAACCTTTATCAAGACTTTAATTTTTCATAGACGTATCTCTTCCTCTTATAAAAATTGCTCACTTCTCTATAGAAAGAGAGAGAATAAAGTCTGACATTAAATACTTTCTTGAAGCATCTGTTAACCATATTCTTTTTCTAATCTCAAAAAAAATGGGAGTATTTTGTTGTAAATAATTCTCTACCTTAATAGATGCCTTGAAGCATCTGTCAACAAAAGCCAAAAAAGAATACTCAACAGGAAAAGCAAATTATTGTATTTGAGGATCTTGAGAAAAAGCAAATTATTGTATTTGAGGATCTTGAGAATGATGAGCACCATCTAATTCTATCTTAGGCCTTATCCTAATTAAAGGCATCTATTGAATGGTTCATGTTTCTCTATGTGAAAGATTCCTGAGTCACTAATTGGAAGAGACAAGACAATTCTCTTCTGCATTGGTGATGATTAAAAATTTGACTCAGACCTAGTAGGCTGTTGGATAACTTGGTGGTGTTAAGCTCAAACAAGTTTAAAGCTTGGGTAAACCTAGTTGAGCTCCATATTGCTGCATTTAAGTTCAAGGAACCTGATCTTAAACAGGGCTATAGTTTGAATATGTGCCAAAGGGATCTTTAATGTTTGATCGAGGACTTAATCCGATTCATGATGTTGATTGGTTAGGTATAAGTTGAAAAAAACACACAAAAGACAAGCTCATAGAACTGTTTTTGGAAGTAACTTTTTACTATAATTTTTTTTTTATAGATGCAGAGTGTGTTTGGATGTAACTTTTTACTATAAAACCTTCTTCTTCTTTTTTCTTTTTTTTTTTTGAAAATTGGTTAAAGTATAGTAGTTTTACCTAAAATAAATATGAAAAAAAAAAAGTAGTACATAATTAGATTAGATAAACTAAAAAAACAATATCATTGACATATGGTGTATTTTTAATTATATCAACTTTTACAGTCTATTAGAACAAATGGATCTTCTGTTACATCATTCAAATCTTAACCCAAATTTAATTGTTTAACGAATTAACTGTTACTAATTACATTGCCCATGAAAAACCCACTTAATTGAAAGTCACACACAAGGGCTACCATAATTCATAAAGATAAGAAGAAGAGCACAACATTCTATCTGACACAAACTATTTTTTGATTTCTTTGTTTTTTGTTTCTGCCACTTATCCCCCATTCACTCCACATACTTTGCCCCAAAGCCCATGCATAGAAGAAGCCTTGGCCTGTATTGTATCACAGTCATCTTAGCAACTTTAGCCACCTTTTTGTCCTCATTGCATTGGGCTACATTTTGCTCTCTTACTGATGCACTCCTGAATAGGAATTTCTTTATTTTCTGCCTCTTATTTTCCCTTGTAAATGACCCTCCAATTTCTTTACCACTCTCTTCAGCTTCCACAGTGGGGCCTGAAGGTGTGGTCATGTTGGGCTTGCTAGGAATTTCATGATCCATTTTCACAAGTCTCACTTGTCTTGCAAATGACAACCCCTTGGGCTCTGCCAGCTTCTTTGGGCTTGGGCCTACTTGTTCTATTGGTTCATGGGGATTGTTCAATGTAGCACAAGCAGAGCCATTGGACTCATGCTCCATTGGAATTTGGGGGCCCAATTTCTTGTCCTGATGGTGGATCGAGCCCGTCGAGTAATTGGACTCTTGTGGTCTTGCAGCCCGCAATGGCGAAAGGGACCGAGCCCGCCTATAATTGCGTCCTTGTGTTTTCCCTCTCTTTTCTTCCCTTACATTCTCCAGAGCCACCATGAATGGATCAAAATCATCATTCCACATGCTCCGGCGAGAAAACGAGAGCTTAAGACCCGAACCCGGGGACCAAGGGGGTGACCCAGCTGGGCTTTGGTTGCCACTTTTGTTGTTAACATTTTGAAGGCGTGGTGGAAGCTTGAGAGGTGATTGTGGGAGTACTTTGCCATCACTAAACAACTCATCAGCAAATGCCATTGTTGGAAGTGAAAGTGAATCCTCACTCTGTCTTTCTTGCTTTTGTTGTTGCAGTTGATGTTCTAATGGGTTCTCAAAATTCTGGTACGTTTCAGTGTTGTTGCTAATAAGACTGAAACGCCCACTAGTATCAAATTCAAAGTCATCAAAACTGGATTTGGCATCTTCATATGTTGGTGTTGTAGGCTCAATTGCAAACCCAAGTTGAGCACTTGATAACCCTCTTGTAGGACTAGTTGGCATACTATAGAAGTTCATGTTCTCTATGTTGAATCTACTTGGACTAGTGGGTGCACTCACATAAGAGAATTGATTTGGGATCTCCATTGAGTGAATGGAAGAGATGAGGAAACTTTGTTTTGACTTTAAGTTTGATGGGTACCTTGGAAAAGGGATTGAGTCTGGAGATTTTTGCTCCTGGATTAAAGGAAAGCCTTGTCATATATATGAAAAGTTGGTTTCCATTGTCCAAGGTAGTATTCAAAGCCTAAAAAGTATAGAAACTAAATGAAAAATATGTGGTTCATGTCCTTTTCTATGCACTTGGTACATTGATAGGGTCTGAAAATGCATAATGCATATCATTATACTTTCATTATACGTTTCATCAAAAAAGTATAATGAAAATGCATTATGATTATTAATTCTCGTTGCTATCATATCATTTTAGGAGTTATAAAATTACACCTAATCTCTTGGTGTCTTGCTAGTTGATATTCATCCATGACGGGATATTTCTCTTGTGTGTCTAAAATATTCATTGCATTAACCACTCACTATTCATGGTGCTTAGCCTTGTAGTTTTCTCTCTCTATATATATATACACAAAAGACAATTACGAATAAAATTATGTCACCTATTGTTTTGCGTTCAAGCAAATAAATATATGCAGTGCAAAACAATAACAAAGAGAATCAAGCATCCCAACTTTGATTTACCAGATATTTTCCAAGTGAAATGATTGAGTCATGGAGCTGGATTGTGGTTGAAGTTGATCCAAGATTTCAACCACTCTGGGATAATCAATCAGCCTCTATTTTAACTCTGAGACATTCCCCTCACAACAAGTGAAAGACATAAAATATAAAAATATAAAAAAACAAAAACAAAAACAAAGACAAAAATAAAAAATAGGAGAAAATGAAAAAATAAATAGGTGATCGAATATCCATGTTGGTTTGTCTATAATCAACAAGAATAATTGATTTAGACTTGTGCAATTTTTATTTTATGATAAACACATATGAGTATGACAATATAGGACTCTCAATATCTTGCCTTTAGAGATAGTTCATAGTACTTCTTGTGCATGTACCGTTAGAAATTAGAATAGCCATTTTTAATTTTTATTTTTATATACGCTAGAATAGCTTAGCCATTGAGTAGCTAGCTTTGGCACTAATAAAATGTGGTAAACTTAGCAGCTTTAGCACCAATAATATATTGAGGTTCAATAGGAAGTCAAGGAAAAGATCTACGGTTAAATGAAAATTAGGTTGGGATATATATATAATATATATATAATTATATATATATATAAGAGAGAGAGAGAGAGAGAGAGAGAGAGAGAGCCCGAATTTATCGATATGAGGACCCGACTCGTGATCAAGTCTAATATATGAGATGCACCTTATATAGCAGGTATATATATACGATGCATTGTATATACCCATTGCAAAACATATTTCTTTTACTAAACTATATCAATCTTTTGCCAACGGGGGCTTGGCTGAGTGGGTAAGGCTCGGACGCTTCGTGCAACACACCTAGGTTCAAGTCCCGTTGCCCGCAGGAGTCTGTTGGTGGGTTATCACGCTTTTTACCATCGTGCTATGGCCCGGAGGTGTAATATAACCATAAATCCCCCCATTTTTTTTCTCAAAAAAAAAAAAATATATATATATATATATATCAATCTTTCTCCATTTTTCTTCTCTCTTAGCATTGTCTCTCTCTCTCTCTCTCTCTCTCTCTCTCTCTCTCTCTCTCTCTCTCTCTCTATAATATATATATATATATATACACACGTACATACACTTCAATGTTTTTCCCTTAGTTTTAGTTTTTTTTTTTTTTTTAAGTTTTCATATATCTAAATTTTCAAAATTATTAATAGTTCGTTTGTTATCAGCTTATCTATAGAATATCTAAAAGCTGAAATATAGGATTTATAGTTGCTATCTCCTATTAAGCAATATCAGCGTAGCATTTGGGTCCACTTTGATCTATTTAATCTATTTCGGTCCAATTCAGCCAATTCAGTCTAATTTAGTCAAGTTTAGTCCACTTCAGTTTACTTAGGTTCATTTAGTCCAATTTGATCTAATTCTATCCATTACGGTCCACTTTAGTCCAGTTTGCTCTAATTAAGTCTATTCAGTCCACTTCGGTCCATTCAATCCATTAGACTAATTGAGCCTAAAATTCATTCTTTTTGTAGGTTGCCTTTTAAGTTTTGGGCTCAAAAAATCAATTTTTTTTTTTTCATAAAAATTTGATGGAAAAATATAAAATTTTATTTTGTTTAGGCAAAACTTTTTAGGTTTGGCTTAAAAAATACAAAACAAAATAGGCATTAGAAATTAAAAATATGAGCCTTAAAAAAAAACAATAATATGATAATTATTCAAAAAATTATCTTAAAATTCAAGTTTTAATAATATAGGCATTATACTTGTAGGGGTGAGGGCCCAAGATCATATATTGGGTCTTGGGCTTTGTCCGAGGACATTGATAGGTTCGAAAATGAGCAAATGGTTGTTAGATGTTCCCAGTTAAAGTCTCAAAAGTGGGGAACAAATGAAAGGTTGTCCGAGGAGGAACTCCTTCTCGGATATGATGAATATAATTCACAGTATGTACTCCAGCAATTAGTGTAATCCTCTAAGAAGCTCCAATGATAGGAACATGCCTCATAAACGTACGAGAAGAAATGAAACCTAAAAATATTTAAGGGAAAACTGCCACCACCGTATTAAATGCACTGCAGTTACTTTTCTAACCGCATTTATGTAGAGAAGACCTCTGAATAGTGTTACCTTAGTTACCACAATTCACAGAAAACCAGAGAGGGTGTCTAATGGGACAGGTACTCAAGTAAGGACTCGGATGATCAACAGGTGTAAGGTGAAGATGGTCCAAAGGAGAATATATAAAGTGAAAGACTCTTCATGAAAAAGGGATCAAGGAAAATAGAGAGAAAAGACTGTAGCAAATTCAAATTATCTCTGTATTCATTTGTGATTAATTTATACGAGGGGGACCTCCTCGAACTGAAAAGATATTAAGATCAAATCTCTTACTTGTGTGTGACGGTCGTTCAAATTAAACCTATCCATTGTTCAATTCATTAGGGCCTAGTTCTTCAACCCACTCTTTACAAATTTATTGTACTGAACTCATTGGGCCAACATCCTATACATTTTGGGCTTGGACTGAAAATCGAGACCCTACAATACTTATATTTGGAAAAGAAAAAAAAAATGCTACAATTCTAAACTTATATGGGAATTTAAAATTAATGTAACATGTTCCATAAAATGGTTGTGTACATTTAAAAAATATATATATATATATATATTCTTAGATGTGTTCAAATTAGTAAACCAATTATGGTATATCTTAAAAAAAAAAGTCAATTTAATAACATTTTCTTCATTTATATAAAACAATATTATAATTATGTAATTTAAATATTTTTATTAAATTATATTTCTCATATATATATATATATATATGTATGTATGTATGTATTGTTGTTGAATGCAAAATACATTATATGTTCCATTACATAAAACTTATAAAAATAGAAAATATTTTTAAATGATACATGCACTATTTAACTTACAAATTTTACATTTTTATTCATGAATCACATGGATTTGAAACTAGCTTTAACTGATTTTCAATAATTAAGTGTGGGGTCAGAGGATTTGTGCTTCTGGCCCACTTTACATTGGGGCTCAAGGCCCGAGCCGAGGAGGGATATAGCCGAGGACCTACAGTGAAAGTCCAAATAACCTTGAGGCATGGCCGAGGATGACTCTATCGTCGGCATCCCCAAGGCACTCCTAAAAGAAGGGGCAAGAACGGCATAGGAACAGTTTTGGGAAGAGCCAAACACATCCACGTTAATAGATAAAGGAGCCCTGGACAATATGGCAACAAAGGACAAAGGAAAGGCTGCCATTACAGCAATTAAATACTCTGCGCCAAACAGAGCAATGCTTTTTAGTTTTTACAACCACTCCCAACCACTTTGGGTATAGGCTAATGGGACAAGTATCAGCCCTGGAAAGTTGAACCTACACGTGGACGTTGGAAGAAGAGTAAAGGCTAATATAAAAGGAGAAGTAAGCAGTCCAAAAAAAGGGGCTGGGAAAAAAGGCCAAGAACCAGAGCCTCCCAGGTCGTATCGAGAAGAAAAACTTCTCCAGCGAACATGGTTTAGTTCTGTTTGAACACCATGACTAACCATCGTCCAATGACCAAGGCCTAGCCTTTCAAGTCCACGCTCTACAAATTTTATTGTTTAAACTTTTAACGTACGAACCCAACATCATTTTGAGGTCGTTACAAATTGAGTCTTTATATTAAGTAATAAGCAAATACCAAAATTTTGCACCTAAATGCAGACTAGGATAGATATGACCCATTTCTTCTTTTATATCTTTTTTACCAATAAGATCGATAGAGATTTCTATATTTCTTTGTACGCCTATTCATATAATTTTAAAGGTAAAAAAGGAAAAAGAAAAAAAAATCATTTTTAAATTTTAACATATCTTATAATATTAAGAAAAATACAAATTACACATTTTAAGTTTGATCAATTATTGTCATTTCTGGCATTACTATAAATTAATTTTGTTAAATACTCAAAAATGATAAAGTAATTTGTTAAAATAAAATCTAAAATTTTATAATGAAAAAAAATCACTATCAATGGAGCATCAACAAGAATAACGAAAAAAAAAAAAATCATACCTATGACCAAAACCCAAAATCAAACATTGAATTTTGACCTAACAAAACCAAATACAACCAAATAAAACGGAAGACCCCTAAAAAAATTTCAAAGAAATACCCACTGCAAATGTAAATCAAACATCACACAACATTAACACAACCTCCGTCACTCGTTTCACCACATAAAAACATTCAAAACCCAAACACCATTTGAAACCCTCTTCAAACCAAGATTCAAAAGTCATTTAACAACCAAATATAATACCTAAACCCTCAATAACCCAAAAGCACCAACAAGACTTGTTATTTAAACTTCTAGTTAGCTCAACAGATAAAATTTTATACCGTCGAATTAAAAATTTAAGATTTAAACCCCGTTTACTTCATTAACAGGTTGATGTTTTAGCCTCTAATCATGGAGTGGATGCAATAAATTAATATTTTATGTATTTATATAATAAAAAATTAAAGAACTAAAATACTAAAAATAATTTAAGTAATAAAAATGACAATGATCAAACATACCATTTTTTAAAAAAATATTTTATATTTTTGCCTTAATTTTATTTCTTATAAGCTTTCAAAAAAAAAATTATTTCTTCTCCTTCTTCCTCTTTACCCCTCAGTCCGCCCCAGCATTTTTTGAACTCTCTCTCTATCTTTCTCACTGTGTGTGGTTTTGATGGAATGGAAGCCCTCCAATTCCACTTCCAAATCAGCCCACACCATCATCAACAACTAAACCAACCCAATTTCTTCATGAACTCACACTCACTCTCACTCTCCTCCAAGCTTCTCAAACCCACAGCAAACCGTTTCTTCTTCTCTACCTCTTCTTCTCTAACATCCTTAACAAACTCAGACCGCAAAACCCCACCTCCAAAAACTCAAAAACCAGCGCTTTCAACCAACGCTTCTAGAGTTAGAGCTGTGAAGACCTCCCAAGCCCATGAACATGCCCAACTGAAGGAGAACTGGTTGGACTCCCTCAGTTGCCCATTGAATGCAAATGGGGCCTCCACTCCCACCAATGCCACAGCTTCCAACTGGGTTATCGGTGTCGACCCGGATATTCATGGCGCTTTGGCTCTCTTGAACTTCAACACCCTCCATTCCTCCATTTCTTCTGCTCAGGTAAAATGGGCTTCCTTCAAATTTCGTTTTTTCTTCCATTTTTATCACATATGTGTGTTTTGTTTGTTTTTATCAAATTTTGAGTGAGATGTGTACAAGTTGTGTTGGATTTCTAAGTGGGTATGTTGAGCATAGTGGTAAAATGTGGTTCTTTTTTCGGTACAAATTGCTGAACTTGTTGTTAAATCTTTAGTGAAAGAAGATGGGATAACCCAGAACTGTAACTATTAGTAAAGCAGGAAATTCAGGTGTGTTGCTATGCGTGTGGTGTATTATGAGGGAATTAGCTTGGTTGCCAGTGTGTACAAGCTTTAGACAAAGGTTTATTTGCCTTTATTTTGAGAATGTTTCCTTGACTATGGTTTTTGTTGAATGGGGTCCTTTGAAAATGGATTTTGATGCAGTGCATTTGGAGCAAGCATTGTCGGTTCAACCAAGGCCATGTGGGAATTAGCTTAGCTTGTGAATTTTTTTGCATGCGACACATTCATTTACTGATGCACTTAGGAATAAGTTAGTTTAGTTTGCTTTCTTTGTGTTCATCATTGTGAACTCAATATTTTTAATATTTTGATCAATATAACTACATTTATTAAGGATTTGATGAGAAATTGAGTAGGATGCTTGTATCTGACTTTTGGGCATTTTTCTTTTAATTCATTTAGGTCTTCTAGTGGTTATTTTGGCAGCTCTGGCACTTGGGGGAAGGGTTCCTTTTATTTTAATCTGTCTTATTCATTGTGTTTTGAAGGCTTTTGAGCAATTTTTTTTAAGAAAATAGATGGGGGATTCGTTTGATGTTTTTAACCCTCGTAGATTCCCATTTATCCATATATATACCTTTTTGAGAAACAGTCACACACACAAGAAAGAGGGAAAGGGGTTCTCTCACAAAGGCACACCACTACTCCACTCAAAAGCCATGGTATCTTGTAGATGATAACTTTGCATTCTGTGGATGGTACAGTGTGATATGGGATAGTGTTCTTCCCTTATGTATTAAGCTTTGAAATTTGTGAGAAAGAAATGCTAGACACTTGAGGGGACCAATTTTGATTGACTAAAACACATTTCAAGTTGATGGTGGGATCTTCTCTCTCTCTCTTCTTCTTCTTCTTCTTCTTCTTCTTCTTGTTATTATTTTAAATCCCTTAATAACATAGGACTTAGCTAGAGTTGCATTGCACCCCTTGGTGCTTTTAAAATAAATTTCTCAGTTATGCATAAAAAGAGAGGGAAAAAAAATGTCTTTTGCTGCAAATTATGACTATAAGGTGGGGTTTTCTTACATTTCTTCTGTGGGGCTTCCATGGATTCAAGTTGTAAAGAAGTAGGCTAGTACAACTAACAGAACTGCTTACATCCCATTTGATAAGGTGCTGTTCAAGCTAACAATGACTTAACTTGTAGGATAGGTGAGTCAATCTTGAGTAAAGTACTGATAGTCATGCTACAAGATAAGATTAGAAAGCTAGCTCATAATCAAAAGTAACATAAATTACCTTGGGCTTGGGCAGCCTGCTACTTGGCTTAATGTGCCTTTACTTTGAATGCAAAGCATAATCTAGCCACCATATAAGTATAAATATTAAAACTGGCAACACATTTAAAACTTGAAATATTTCGTGATCAATACAGATTGCTTCATCCAGTTATAGGTTACTTTGAAAATAAATTTTGGATATGTGAGAACCATAAATCTAGATATTTCTAAGCATGGCTTCTAAAAGAAGATATGTGTGGTGAATGTGTATCATAACATTTTGCATGGTTTTGCTTTGTAATTCATCTAGTAAGATCATATAGTAGCAAGGGCTCTATGATCACCATTTGGGGTATAGTTGGTGATCCTTGGGAAAATTATGGAGATGCTTACATGATGAAGGGAAGGTTTGGTGGCAATAGTAGCTAAAAGATTTGGTGTACAATATGACCTTGCATTATGTGGATTTTAGGGCAAGAGCACAGAGATCAAACATTTAATAGCGTTAAGCTCAACCGCAATGCACTTAAGAGTGTGTTTGGATGAGATTATTTTGTTTAAAAAATAAACGGTGTAAACATACAATTGTACTTAGTAAAGCGATGTCCTAAAAAGTTGTACATAAGCGGGATGAAATTAAGCTGACATTTTAAGCTTAAATAAATAAACCCTAATTCTTTATTTCTAAAATCATTATATGATTGGATGAATTCCCTTGGAAGCATCTCTTGTAATTATTTTTTAGACCAACACATAATATATGTATGTATGTATCTCAACAATAGATGGGGATTGTTTTAAGAAGAAGATTCTATTTTATTAGCTTCTGAGGCCTTGCATGGCTATAATTTTAATGTTTCAATTGATAAGCATTCTGCATTTATTGATTGTTTTGTCATGAGAAGGACAATACAAGACTTGACCTGTTATGTTTAAGTGCTTTATCTGTTTTTGGTTTTATTGCATCTTGCTTTGTCTAGTTCAATAATACTGATTCTCTAATGAGTTTATAGGCCTTGTGGATGTCTCAAGCTTAGAGACTTTCTTCTCTGATATTATTATTTTTGGTCTAATGCTACAGGTTTTTGATTCTCCACACTTGCCAGTACTGGTTAGCAAAAGAGTTCGACGACGTTTAGATGCCAAGTCAATTGTTCAGTTGCTTCGCAGTGTTGATGCTCCCATAGGTATCAGGTTTTTTTTTTTTTTTTTTTTTTTTTTTTTCTCCCTTTACTCTCTCCGTGTGCACCCCCCCCCCCCCCCAAAAAAAAAAAAAAGTTTTTCAAATGGCCTGATTTGAGCACTGAGGTTCAGCTGACTGCTTTATCTTCTATTTGCTACTCTATTCCACTGTCATTCTGACACCTTACTAGATCCTTTCTTTTTAATTTAAATCTTTTGAGTTCATCACCTTTATGTTGGTAAATCCTTATGAGAAGATGCATGCGTTTCTCTTTCCTTATGTTGTTTTATTTTGTATCTTCCCATGCTGTGCAACATCTGGAAAGATGTCTGGCTTTCATCGGTTGGTTTTTGAAGCAATCTTCTTCAGATATACTTATATGGATACTGTCTTGTTATAAATTCTTGAGTCTTTTTCTAATAAACCAACTCTTCTTATTTTTCAGGAACTACTGCATATATAGAACAATCAATCCCATATCCACAGGATGGAAAACAGGTTTTTCTCTACAGAAGATTTTGTTTTTGTCCTTTCGTAGTGCTTTGTTTTATGCTCTTGTCATGATCACTGCAATTTTTTGTTCTTGAAAGTTTTGCAATTCCATTTGTGGTGTTATGTTGGTATTCTGTCAAATAACAATGCAAAAGAACCTTGCTAATCTACCACTGTGATCAAGAGAGAGAAACCAGCTAAGTCCCACCCCTATGCCACGGCAGCAGGGAGAGGTTCACTTTTGGTCTAATGCATTACTGTACTAGTGCAATCAAAATTAAAGCTGCTCACTCTGCAGTTACTTGTCATCTTATCTTGACACTTATTGAGTTTTCCACTCAATAAGTACCAGTTTATGAGTTTGGGCTCACCCCAATGCTTAGAAAGGAATCTGTTAGTGATTAGAAAGAATATCATAGAAATTTTCTTTTAAACAACCTTTTTTCCAGTTAGAACAAAAAAATGTTCTGAAAATTTTCTTCTTTTGTTTAATCCCTTTGCACCTGCACCCACTATTTCTGTATTGAATTGACATCTCACCTTTGAAAATGGGAGTACTGCTATACATGTGAGTTTTTCTCATTAATGGGAAGTTTGTTACTCAATGGACATTAACAGTAGAAACTTTGAGATTATTATGAAATGTCAGAAGTTTTAAACAGTACTTATCCCAAAAAAAGAAAAAGAACCAGAAGTTAGTGGAGATGCTAAAAAAGTTTGAACTTCTGGAGAAATCCAATGTCATATTCATCCTATAATATTTTATCAAACTTACTCTAAAGGTGCATACTCTTTTTTTCTGAGCATGCACTTTTAGATTAAGTTCAATGAAATCTTCAAATAATTGAAAATTTTGTACAGGTGATGCAGCGCCCCCACACCCCCCCCCCCCCCCCCAAAAAAAAAAAGTTGGAAAGGTTCGTTTCACAGACATAGAAACAAAATTGTTTTGGAATGCTTCCCTAGGTATCATGAGAACTATATGGAGGGAGAGAAGCAAAAGGATATTTAATGGTGTGAGCTTCCTATGATGTAGCTTAAGTCTATATTTTTGAGATCATTGTATGAATGGAGGCTTTCTTTTAGCTACATCCTGGGTTCATCTCTTTTAGATTTCATAGATTGGTTGAAATTTGCTTTTTATTCTTTAGGTGAACCTTTTGCATACATTTTGGATACTTAAGGTTTTTCTTCGGTCTGATAAATTCTGTTTATTACTCATCAAAAAAGAGTTAACTAAACCTCTGATCCATCCTGCTTCACAAATTTTGTTTTCTAAAACATCCTTAGATTGTTAGATTGTGTTCAGTTTTGCCTGAATTTAATTTACTACCAATTTCTTATAGTTCATGCTATGGTATTTTCTCTTTCTGAATGAAGGGGTGGTGGAGTGGAGGATTTGGGTATGGATTGTGGATTGGGGTCTTAGTTGCCTCAGGATTTTCTGTTGTTCCAGTTCCATCTACATCATGGAAAAAAGAATTTGAACTCACTGGAAAGAGCTCTACTAAGGTTGGTTTGATCTTAAGTTTACACGCTAGCAGGGCCTTTTCTCATTCATATCTAATGCAGTCCTCTTTGATTTTTATTCTTTCAAATTTCCCAGTAATTGAGCTGAAAGCAAATATAATTATGTGAACATTATTTCATTAGGTTGCCCAAAAAAATTGAGAATACCCTTAAGATATCACATTTATGTTGTTGAAAAAAAAAAATTCAAATCATAAATCTGATGTGATAGTTTAATTATTAATTACACTTTCTAATCTTTTGCCTTTGCACCTAGATTTTTTTTAAATTCCGCTAAGCTAGTGCACTGCATAGGTAAAGTTTAGGGATTTTCTCTCGCTTTAGATATTACTTTGTCACTTTATGCTGGCTGTGTTTTTTGTTTCAAACTTTTCTCTGGTATTTCTTTTTTCCGTCAAGTAGAACATTATCAACTTCCTTTTACTCAATATAGATGTTGGATTTTGACTTAACAGGATGATAGCCGGAGAGTTGCATCTGAATTATTTCCATCATTAAGTCCGCTACTGAAAAGAAAAAAGGATCATGGTAGTCATACTGTCTCCTTTATTGTGTAGAAATTTATCCTATGTTAATGTTATGATTAAATGATAAAACTTGGGCCAAACCCTTAAGTCATGTATTGTGTTGGAGTTTAGCATCGTGTGGCTCTTTGGTGTATAAATCGTTGCTTTGACATATACCATATATGGTTAGGTCTTTAGCCAACAAGCCCACACAGTCCACAGAATAAATGTTGCCTTGTGAAGGGTCTGGACCATTCCAAGTGACTTCATGGGTAAATACTATTCCCAAAATTTCTTTATGGGACATTCTTGTACACTTTGTGTACTAGATTGTCTCATTTGGGTAATAAAAGTTTTATTATGTTTCACCAATAAAAAGTAGGGTAAACACCCATTGTTCTGGAGAGAATTTTGTTAATTAATTTTTTTTTGTTTGTATCACTTAAAACGTACTGGGTTAGTGAAAATGTAGTTTTGTTAACATATCAATTATTATTAGATTGTTTTCCCACTTGCTTTGGTTTTGATTGATTATCCTGAAATTTGCAGGTAGGGCTGAGGCTCTACTCATTGCTGCCTATGGCAAGGGCTTGAAGAATTTAAACCCATCTTGCATGTCAGAGGAATTGGTCCCTTGACATGGGCAGATAGCCCCAGCAGACTACATTCAGATTCTAACATTCCAGATGTCAATTCTCCGAAACAGATTAGTGTTATGAATGAAAATTGGACCGATTGACAAAGCGGCTTAAGATGTTTGCTCTAACATTTTGTGATACTGAGTAGAAGACTGGCGTAACCATTTATTGACAATCCTATAAGTATTGTGGGATTGAAGCCCCCATCCTGTACAACTGTACATCCCATTGTAATTTTGCACATATTAATCAAAGGAACGTTAGGTCATTTTTGGTAACTATTTCTGTTTTCAATAACTTGTATTTAAGAGTGAACAAAAAACAGGTGTGTGTGAGGGTCTGCGCATGCATCCCACATCTTCTTCGACCTGGATGTGCTCTGTGAGCACATACACATCTTCGAGACTGTGATTGTGCTGTCATGGTGGCTCTTGATGACCTAGTTATGATTGGGAGAGACAGATTGATGGTCAATGGTGAAACATAAGGCAGAGGAGAGAGAAGGCAAGGTGTAAAGGTAGATGGGGGTAATAACCAATGGTTCCTCAAGGTTGGCTTCTTCTCTGCGGATTTTTTCTTGGCCTTGGATGCCATTGGAATTTAATTTCTTTCTTTTATTCTTGGAAAACAAATACAAAGATTTGAGAGAGAGAGAGAGAGATTTTGAACTCTGGTACGTGTTCATTTGTGGCTGTTTTAGAAATTTGAAAACAATTTTTTTGGACTATGAAAAAAAAAAAAAAAAAACCTATTCTTAGAAAAAGAAAATTGAGGGGAAAAATTTTAGTTACCAAACCTAGTCTCAGATTCCTTAGATAGGACAGGGTCACTTATAAAAGATTTTTTTTTTTTTTTTTTTTTTTGAGAGAGAATTATAAAAGGAGATTGAAAGAGCAATTAGACAGCAAGTCAGGAATAGCCCTTTCTTGAAAAGGAACCAAAAAGCAAAAAAAAAAATAAACAAAGGGTCTTGCTACCTGATCTCACAATTAGCAACTAAATTACATACCAAACTCAAAAAGGCTATTTAAAGCCAATTTTCATTAAAACGTGAATCCTCAGCTTTTGTTTAGGGTATATTAATGGCTCATCCAGAAAACTTCTTCCCTCAATTGGAAGGGTTGCAGTCATTTGCTCTATCTTCCCACGGTTATATTTCCTGTGAAGGTTGTGTATACCCTTGTGCATTTATTGAAGGGTAACCTCAAAGATGACTCCATCAAGATTTCCAACATTGCTTCGAGTCCCGGATACTTCACTTATGTGCATCCCATACCGGGTAGCTTCACTAATAACCAATGAATCCATACTGCAGAGAGGAAAATGAACATGTAAGAGAGAAGAATTCTGAGAAAGGTTAGATCTGCAACTGTCATCTCCTAGCAATCAAAATTAACAAAATAATTGCCACCATGATGTTTCAGTGATCTAGTTGACAATCCAGATTCATGCAATAAATCAATAAAAAGTAGCTACAGCAGGCAGATATAGAAGATATTGATAAAATACTGTACAATAAACAGCCATTGAACAATGAATATTCATGAAAGGGCATTTACAAAAAATGGACGCTGGGCTTAGATAAAAATCATTGTAGCTAGGGTGATAAATAATCAAAGAAAGAAGGTGAGAAGGGGAGTATCATGTACATCCGCTTTTTATAATTTCTACCATATTTTTATTCTGCAAAATTCCTGGCACAAGATGTACCTAATAGGTCAGATCTTCTAGATTTGGCCAAATCTTTTTATTAAAAGGGTCGGCCAAATTTTAAAACAGTAGCCTAATAATTCAGTGGGAGTTCTATTTGAATCAATCCATACTTGCATCAGACCCATATATGTCCAAGGCTTTGAATTCTATTAGTTCTATATATTCCTAAAATGTTTCAACAATAACTTACATCAGAATCAGTAGGTGTGCACATCAACTAAGGAATCTAGTCAATCCACATGGCGCTAGGGGGTTCAGAATAGAATATTTCAGTGACAATGAAGTAATAGTAATGTCTATCCATAAAATTCATTAGATGAAGCAATCAACAAAATTTGGTTGGACATTGTGAAGAAAATCACAATCCACATCTGTTTTTTTTTTTTTAAATAATAATGAATTACTTACGTCTTAGCTCGGGATACATAGGCAAGTATGAATTTGCAATTTCCTTTTCCTCTTATTTGAAGAAGCTGTTTCACAGTGTCAAAAAGCAAAGGAATGCTGGACTGCTGAAAGCTTATCTACTGTCAAGGAAATGTGATGGTGTGAAGCAAAGATGAAATGCATGATACATGATAAAGAGATGTTTTAGGTTTAGCAGCCATAGCTTATGATAATGAAACTTGGCCAGGTAAATGCTTTCAATACAAATGCAACAACATAAGTAACAACAACAATGACAAATGCAATGAAAGGTGTAGAAGAAATTAGAGAGACCTCATACAAAATAACCATTAAGAACAACGTGAACTCATAGAAATGCTATGAATGACATAATAGATTAACTATTACATCCTCAAAGAAGGATATGGATAGTTGTTCCAACTAGCCAAGTTCACAGATTTACTTCAATTTTATGTCAATTGCAGATGCAGGCCTGACAATTTTCTGGCTTTTGTGCAGTTATGCACTTTATCCGACTATTAGTACTTTAGTAGTTGAATAAAAGTGAGTTTGTTTGAAATTATTAAAAATGAGAGGAAGAAAGAAACATTTAAGGATATAAATGTCAGCTCCAAGAACTAAATCAAACCCTCCAGAATATTTTTGTAAAATTTGGTTAATCTGGTCAGAATTTCCCCATTCTAGCTTCTCAGCTACTAATCCTGCATATAGGAGAGGGGGGGAGAAAAAGAAGAAGAAGAAGATATTAGTTGAGCCAATTATATATCTTTCATTTTGAGTTTATTTCTCTCACCAGCACAATCATTTGGATTTTCAGAAGATGCATGCAGATCTACATTTTTCTTCAATATCTGAGGATATAGGTAATATAAATAGTCAAGATTGGAGATTACCTACCAAATGTCAAAGCATTGAAATTTAATTTTGTTATCTTGCCTTGAGGATTTCATCATTATGGTCAGTCAACACAAAATCACGGCAAAATCTACTGCAAAGTATTCCAGTAATCCCTGTATTTCAAACGGCATAAACCATGTAAGGTCTGACAGTGAACCATAATAAAGCTAATTAAAACAGTCATAATAATTGGGGAAAGAGAGAAAACATTGCATAGAATGTAGTCCAGAAGTTACAAATGATATGAACCAAAAATTCCATGTGGTCTTAGTCTTGGTCTCACAAGATACATGTACTGTACAGTGTACACACAAACTTTGACGAGAAATTCATTTCCAACAACAAATTAAAGTTTGAGGACAATTTATCCAAATCAGAGTAGCGATTCCAGCTTTTCTACTTGTCATAACAAAAATCACATATTTTTAGGGATTACATATTTTTGAGAGGACAAGAAACAGATAATCCTCATATTTGCCTGACGAATGTTATTAAACATAATATACAGTGTACATTCAGCTGAATTAAGTAGTCAATTCAAAACCTTCTCCACTAACAGATGCTTTCATGTAAGAACGTAGTATTATTCTTGAAATAAATAAAATTAAAAGTAAGATAGAGTAAACTGACACATAAAATGTTCACATGTACTCCATGAACCAAAACCTTCCTCAGACACCCAAGGCATCTGGCAATGTCTCTCTTAGTCTCTTATTATATTTTGGTAAATATCTAATTTATTTTTTAGTTTTTGGATGCTCAATTCCTGATCATGACACACATATCCACTATAGTAAATTTTGCCTTATTAAAGATGAAGAGTTAAGATTCTTAAAATAACTACTTACCAACACCAGAGCCTAATTCAATAGCAGAACATCCTTGTAGCATCTCATCATTCTTTGAAAGGTAATCATTCAACAGCATGGCCCCAGGCCAGACCAATTGTCCTGTCAGATCAAAATCAGCTGTCTCAAGAATAGTTAGTACCATGAAAAAATTATGTATAAATCGATAAATTAGTAACATAGAGGGAAATAAATTGCTATACAATTCATAAGACCACACAATTTGAAAAATAGGATGATTCATTTGGGTAAAAAGATTCTCTGTAAGATAAACCAGAAGAAACTTAAATCATTGCAGAAGTAAGAAATTTTGACTTCAGACCTAATAGAGCTTGCTAAAGACACTAAGCTAACTACACAAAATTTTGGAATACTACAATATTCTAATCTCTCCACAAGATCAAATATTCTTCAACTAACCTCTCCTTATATTGCAACTGGAGTCCAAAAAAATTTCATGCTAACATGCAAGCAAAATGGATTACTCCTTTGGGAAGATCAGTCAACCCAGCTCATAATTGCAATTGCAATATACTTAGGCAACCCTGCTGAACATTGTTAACGTGACAGTTCATTAAAAATTTATCATCCAAAATATCTCTATCCAGCTGGAATCCGAAATATATTTGTCTATTTGAGGCAGTTGAAATTGGGGACTATAAGCATTGTTTGTTGAGACCCCTTCTTCTTTCTTAATCATTTATGCAAGAAAGGGTGAACGATAAATATGTCACATTTTGATAGTCACTAGAATTTGATTGTGGCTTCATTTAGCAGGCTGTTTCAAAATCCCGTACCCACTTACATGAACGTGTAACGAAAGATATAATGGGAAAAATTACACCATTGGGGTAGATTTTAGAAAACACAATATTCCACTAAAGATTGGATTTTTATCCCATCCAATGATTTCCACATTTGTATCTTGATAAATATTAAATAGATAACTGTGCCACTTACTAGTGTAATGACAAAACTTAGTGTTGTTGCTCAATTTTACAGAATTCTTCTTTGGCTCATTTAACAAACTCTATAACAGTTTCACAGGTTTTCAGGTTAAAAAACCTTATTTTCCAGAACAACAATCATCTTGCTGGCTATTATAGACCAACATGCAAAAGTTACTAGCTGCATCATTGGAAATCAATATCAAAAATACATAAAATAGATATAAAGTTGTTCAATTTACCTATGCCCAATTCATATTTCACTCAAAAGAAACCAAAAAAAAAAATCCAAACAAATAATAAAGAAATCAGATAAAAACATGAAATGGGTTTAACTTAATATAATTGTGTTGCAGAACTGAAACAGTATTCAGAAAAAACTCACTGGAAGCAGAATGGAGACAAAAGAGCTGAATAACTTGAGACCCAAATGTGAATGTGGTGAGCTGGTAACTGCACATTTTGACACACCATATTATAAGATACAAGCTTAAAAGAACAGACAGATTATAAAGCAGAAAGAGAGAGAGAGAGAGAGAGATTGAAGAACTCACTTGTCATTGATGAAAAAAGATTCATCCAAGCAAACTATGTCTTCTTCTTCTTCTTGTTGGTCTTCTTTTCTTTCCATGTTTTTTTTCTTGTTTCTGGACTCTCTGTATTGGAGAGACGGCTTGTTTATGCTCTTTGATTTGTTGGGCTTGGGCACTCTTTGAAGTTCTATAGGCTTTATGCTGTGGCCTAAGGAAGCCCTATTGTGGGGTTTCCCACTTGGGCTACTAACATGTTAATATTTAAGGTAAAATTATATTCTAGTCCTTAAATTTTATTGATAGCTCCAAATTTTAAACCCTACAATTTATGCGAATATTTAAGGTAAAATTATATTCTAAACCTTAAATTTTAAGGATAGCTTCAAATTTTAAACCCTAAAATTTTAGAAGTTTCAAATTAAACCCTAAAGCTTAAGATTGTTACAAGCTAAACATTATAGTTTCATTAGTTTCAAATTGAATCATAAGTTTTTTAAAATCGTATTAATTTAAATTGTGGACATTTCAGATTTGATTTGGGGGCTTAAATTGATATGATTTTAAAGATTAAGATTGTTACAAGTTTTTTTTTTTTTTTTTGAGATTGTTACAAGTTAAACCTTATAGTTTCGTTAGTTTCAAATTGATTCATGAGTTTTTAAAATCATATTAATTTAAATTGTGGATATTTTAGATTTGATTTGGGAGCTTAAATTGATATGATTTTAAAATTTTAGGTTCTATTTAAAACTAATGAAACTAATAGGGTTTAATTTGTAATGGTCTTAAATTTCATGGTTTAATTTTAAACTTTTGAAACATTTAAAACTATAGGGTTTAATATGATATTGTTCACTTTGAGTTGTTCCTCACAATTTTAAAATGCAGATGCCAAATATGGCTTTCTCCTTTTCTGTCCCCGAGCAATGTGAGACACCAAGATCGTGTCACCTTCTGCACCTGTGTCACACATACTCTTGGTGCTTGGGACTTCACATCCTATTAGAAAGACTTCTACAAATCTTTTGTGTTCTATGTATGGATATCTTACTGTTGTTTCATTAGTCACTTCTTTGGCACACATTATATACTATAAACAAAAGTTGGGTTTTAAAAATCGTTGAATCAAATATTTATTTTCTCTTTTCAAACCAGTGGTTACACCCTTTTTGAGCCAAAAAACTATTTGTTTGTTTCCATTTTAATTATATTATTGAAAAGCAAAATAGATAAGCTCCATGCATCCCACTCAAATATGTACATCTTTTTCTCTTTCTTTTTTTGGTTCCGGAGAAACTTAAAAGGAACTATAGGGACACAGTTTATAGCCCAAGCCCAAAATGTATGAGATCTTTGCCCAATGAGCCCAATACAATAAATTTGTAGAGAGTGAGTCGAAGAACTAGGCCCTAATAAATTTGACAATGGCTAGTATGGGTTTGGAAGATGATCAAGCAAAAACAAAGAAGGTATAGCTGAACGACTTCACCGTCTAAGGAGATCAAACTTATATAAATTGGTTACAATTGAATACAAGAACAATTTAGATTGCTACAATGTTCTCTCTCTATTTTTCCGATCCCCTTTCTCATGAAGGATCTCTCACATTATATAGCTCCCTTTGGGTCATCTTGATCCTACACTTGTTAATTATTTGAGCTCCTACTTGAGTACTCGTCCCATCAGACACCCTCTTTGGCTTTCTGTGAGTTGTGGTAGCCAAGGCAACACTATTCAAAAGTCTTCTTTACATAAATGCGGCCAGAAAAGTAGCTACAGTGCATTTAATGCAGTAGTAGCAGTCTTTCCTTAGATATTTTAGGGTTTCCTTCTTTCTCGTATGTTCATGAAGCACGTTCCTATCATTGGAGTTTCTTGAAGGGTCACTCTAATTGCTATAATACATACTTGAGTTGCATTCATCATATCTGAGGAGGAGTTTCTTCTCAGACCACCTTCCACCCGTTTCTTACTCATGAGACTTTAAATTGGAACATCTACTAAATATGTGTCTCTCCTCGGACCATTCAACATCCTCGGACAAAACCTAAGGCCCAACATATGATTTTGGACCCTTATCCCTACAAGAACAAACTTCGTTCCAAACAAGAGGAAATAATAGAAAATATATATTTTTCACATTTTTATGACGTTTATGTATCCAAATAATTAAATTCGGTACATTTTATAATGTTTTTGCTTCATTGTGTTTATCTATCCTCTCACCTTTGTCTCTCTGGAATGGATTTTTTTTTTTTTAAGAGATAATTACAATATGCTGCTAACCCCGCAGTTCAAACCCTTTCCCCCCTAAACCCTCAAGCACTTTGTACATGAGGAGGTACCAATTCAGCTACAAGGCCTTTGGCTTTCTGGAATGGATTGAAATTTGAATGAGATATTCAAAATATAGAACTTAATGTTTTTTATATCTTAAAAGTTACTTTTAGACCCCTAGAACGGGTTGCTATTGATTTCAACAAAGTTCACTTAAGCCAAGTGATCTATTAATTCAAGTTTTGTTTGCAATTCTCATAAATAAACCTAGTGGAAAAATAAATCACAGCAAACACACATGGATTTGATTAGAGAGATAAACCCTTAGACAAAAAGTCAATTCTCTTGACCTAGCCACTAAACGAATTCCACTATGAAGATAATTGAATTACATAACAACTTACAAAACCTCAAATTCTTACTAGCAAGTTAGCAACAGACTACACCAATCATTTCTCTTCACAGTCTCTAAACACAAGTTTGATCTCTTGAACATTCCAAGACCTCTTATAAATTTTCATCAAGTCTTTGAGGTTTTCCAACAATCGAAATCATTATAGGCTACACTCAATGTTTAAGTGAAGATCTCCTCTCAAGGATGGTTAATAAGAGAGGGTCATAGATATGGGAAAAAGCAAAAAAATCTCTCTAAGGGTACATAAGCCTTTGCCTTTGTTCTATTGGATTAGGGATTATTTTTCATGCATATAATGAGTACAACTACAAATCAACAGTTGGCAAATTGCTTGCAAATCATGAAGAAATGATATGGAAATTTTATGAGTAGCTCGCTCGCCCGAGGTGTTGGGTGCGGGTGGAGCGAGCTTCTCTAAAATTAAAATTCTAAATATGTCTCTTGATATCTCGCTTGACATATCCAAACTTGGCTTGACTGAAATCCTCATTGCAATAACTTCAATTTTCAATATTCTTTTTTTTGTTGATCCAATTGAAGATAACTCAAATAACAAAATTACATGTAAATATTTGCATTACATTTAAAATTTTTGACACAAAATTTGCCAACACTAAAATAAACCCAACCTATATATAAAAAAAAAGGACTAAAAATAGAACACTTGAATTGATATTTTAATTACTTATTTTAAGTTTAAAAAGAAAAGAAAAAACTTAAAAACTCATAAATAAAAGTTCATAACAAATTATATATAAAAAAGAGAATTCTCCTCTTTCAACTGGACTTTTATGTAATTCAAAAATACCTTCATTAATGAAGGGTAACTTCATTTAGAAATAATGTCATAAATATCAAATAACAAATTTCATTTTAAAAAAGAAAACTCCTAAAATTTAAGACTTTTTTCCCTTCACATTCAAAAAAGAAATTATAGTTACTCTTTATTTATAAAATTTATCCTTTTTATTTGTTTGAAATATAAAAAAAATAATTTTAAATTATAATAAATACGCATTATTAACATTTATTTTAAAAAAAATAGAAGAACCTTTGAACACGCGCACATACATACGTATATATATATATATATATATAATCATCTAATGAAATTGAAATAAATATTCATCTAAGGACTTAGCTAAAATCTAGTATTCAGTCAAATTGAACTTACAGGATATCAGTAGGTTCTAATTAGCTTAACTGGTAAAGTCTCAAATAGTTGAATAAGAGATTTAGGGTTCAATCTTCGCCTACACTAAAAACTAATTGGTGTTTTGGTTTGATGATAAAAAGTTATTATCAAAAATAAATATCATAAGTTAAAACTCTCTTAATATTTATATATATATATATATATAAAATAAAAATAAAAATAAAAAAACCTAAACTTACAGGACACCCAAAAGCATATTAAATGTGGTAGTTCACCGACATTCTAAGACAACAACAACCAAAGTGACCAAAATAAGTGGCAGCTTAAAGCCATAAACACGTGTACTATCGAATATGAGAAATATCTCAAGCGGGTCGCTACATCCTTTGAATCTTGTGATGGATCTCCATTCACATTGCAGAGCCACAATTTTGATGGAATATTTCAGATAGCTGCCCATCAAAACATAGCCACGTAGAGGGTCACATAACCACATTTGTTTACAGTTTACTCCCACCAAACATTAATTTGCTCTGCATGTGTCTGTGGAGTGTGATGTGAGTAGTTTGTAGTTTGTTCATGGATAGGTTTTTCAACCAGGTTTAACCACAAAATTTGTCCTTACTTAAAATTACAATTTTATTTAATATTTTTTTTATTGAAATTGAATTTTGACAAATTCATTATTGAATTAGATTTTCTTCATATATCCTCTATACTTGTAAAATTTCTAAAAAATTAAAAATCAATAACTATGTTATTAATAAATTATTTGAATTGTAAGTTTTTGTACTTTAAAATTATACATAAAATATAATATTTATAGATTATATATAAAATTTGACATGTATATTAAGAGTTTAAAAAACATGCAATCCAACAATTAAAATTCTAAAATATTTTGCAATGTTAATGATATCGAGTAAAGTTGCATTATTAAGTTACAACCAATTTCATATATAGCTAAACTTTGTCCTATTAGTTTATCATATAGTTGCTAATTATTGTTTAACACAGCCTGTTACACACTATTAGACACAAAACCTATAAAATCGTATTTTAAAAACATGATTTTAATTATAATTATAATTTTGTTTTAACTGAAATCGTGTTTTGAATTTTAGTTGTGTCTTCTGTACATACATTATGGACCTTATCACCGCTCCATATGACATGTATAATTTTGGGACGCATAGCAAATTAGCATTGAGTATTCATCTTGGTCCATAAACTACAGTGGAATGTTCCAAATTTTGCGTATTGGTGGTGAAGAGATAAAAGGAAAGCCACACGTCACCCAGTTCCTTTTTTGTATACAAGTATATTTTTTAATTCACTTTTGCAAAATAAATTGTTTTTCTTACAATAATTGGGAGTGGGAAGGTTCCAATAAGATGAGATAATACCATGAAACTACAATATTTTTTTCTGCTCCTCCTTTTCTCTTGTATACCTTCTTTTCTTTTCTTTTTCTTTTTTTTGGGAGAAAACTTCTCTTGTATACCTAACACAATTTAACTAGCAGCCCCAAAAAAAAAAAAAAAAAAAAACCTTTTAATTATAGCCATCCACCCTTAGTTACATGGGTATTTATAATATGCATCCTAGACTTTAAAATATCTATTCAAAATCTTAATTTGAAAATAATTTGCAGTATCCACACACCATCAAAACCAAATTTATAACTATATTTGAATTTAAATAACAATGCATTTAAGAGAGTTCAATTAGTAAAGTCTCTTATTATCGAATAAAGGATATGGAGTTCGAATCTTGCCTATACCAAAACTTGATTGGTGTATTAGTTTGATAACATTGAGTGAAATTTATAAGTTGGAAACTCTATAGTATCTATAAAAAAAATAAAAATAATAAGCATTTTTTTTAAAAATTTAAAAAACCTTAATTGCATATTGTCTTTAATATATTTATTTATTATCTTTTTTAAAATTATGTTTCCTCTATTATTTTTTATACTCTTATTGCACTATAATTTACGAACGTAATATATTCTCACTTTTGATTCTATATATGTTATTCTTTGTATAGTTTCAATTTTTATTAGATGTTCTTTAATTCCTTTGATCCTTTCTATTGCAACTTAGTGTACATTTTTAGTTTGACATTAGAAACTGCAACTTGAACTTTGGTATAGTTTGGTAGCTCATATATGTGCTTTAATATGGCTTAATCTCTTCCAAAAAATTCTAACTTTTATTTTTTAAAATTATTGGACGCATGCACTAGGCTACTTGCCATTGATTTCATTATGTCATCGCAGCAGAAAGTTTTGAAGTCCTAATTTATTCACTTGCTAGAAATTTATAGAACTCAATCATTTTTCTCTATTTAATACATCATTATCACTTCAAATTCAACACTTTCTCAAAGAATTTATATTCTCTTTACGCATTACTCCCTATCATTTTTCATCTTGATATAAACAAAAAAAAACATATGTGCTCTTCCAAATCATTCAAAACACTGAAAACTTTGATACAAACCTAAACAATGCCATTTAGAACTCAATTCTAAATGTGTAGCCTTGACATCTCGCTTGACATATCCACACTTGACTCAACCAAAATCTTCACCGCAATAATTTCAATTTCCAATCCTCTTTTCTTTGATGACCCAACTCAATACAACTCAAATAACAAAATTACATGTAAACATTTGCATTTTCGTTCAAAATTTTTGTTTACTAAATTTGCCAACACAAATGATCTTCACGCATCTAAAAACGATTAAAATTAGAACACTTGAATTGATATTTTGTTTTTAAGTTTAAAAGCAAGAAACTTAAAAACTCATAAATAAAAGTGCATAATAAAAGAAAAAATATAGTCATTTGATCAAAATCCCATAATGTGAAAAATTGATCTTCTCCCTTCATGACTCTATGAATCCACCACAGAACATGAAAATAATAAGCCAATAGAAATGAAATGAATATTCATCCAAGGACTTAACTTAAGTCCAGTATTCAGTTAGTCAGTCACACTAAACCCAAATCTTACCCTTAACAATGTTTATAACAAACATGTACGACATCTCGAAGGACACCCAATGCATATTAAATAATTTAAATGTGATATTAAATAATACAACAACCTAAGTGACCAAAATAAGTGGCAGCTTAAACACATGTACTACAGCAACGCCCAACAAGTCATATCAAAATTCAATATAAGAAGCTCCTCATGAAAACATTGCCACGTAGAGGGTCAGATAGCCACGTGTTTTACCCACACCAAACATTATTGCTCTCTGTGACTGTGACTGTGGAGTGTGATGTGAGTACCTTTTTCTTTTTTTCTTTTTTTTTTTTGAGAATGAGTACTTTTTAGTTTGTACATTGACAAGGCTATATTAATTTATCGTATTCACTAATTATTGTTTCACGTAGCTTGTTACAAACTGTAGTAAAGTTGAGTGTTGAAAATATAATTTTAACTAGTCGCTAACCCGTGCGATGCACGGAAAAATTATTGTGTATAAAGATGTAAACAATTCTTTTTCTCTTCCTCTTTGATTATACATTAGGATTTCAGTCTCAAAGTTTCCTATCCTTGATATGAAACAATAAATTATGTAATGAAAAATAGAAATCAAACTTAAGTTTAAATTAAAATGAATATGGTCATTCTTGAGCTATCTTCAACCTTTAATTGAATTCTATACCTGATAAGAGAAAGACAAATATAATGTTAATATCATATTAGTTTTTGTGTATTTTAATATAAATACATTAAAAACTTGAATCCAAAACAAAGCATTTACTGATCTTTGAAATTTGCAGTCTTAGGAATTTCCAAATCAATATAAACTCTTGTTCCACTTGTTGACGATAAGTTATACTCTCCTGCAATGCACAGAATTCATTAAAAAAAAGTACAATTATCTATTGGGCAGTGACTTACTGACTCCATTTGAATATGACATTAGCTTTCAAATCACTTATCAGTACTTCAACAATCTTACATTATAAGTATATCTAACATGACCATAATCAACAATCTTACTTTTCCTATATATCTCTCACTTTGAAATGTACATAATTTAAGAAAAGTTCAAAGTACCAGTAATATAGATGCAGAATGAGCAGTACAAAAAACATATGAATCCAACAGGACCTAGCATCTTTAGGACCAAAAGGTGAACTGAATTTGCATATCCAATTTCAAGGGCCATATTTACATTGATTGGCAGGTGGATATAGCATCAAATGTCCAGCTTGAAAAGGTTGAAGACATTTGGAACTTGAGAGGGATATTGAACACCTCATGGCATCGAGTTGAAGTTTGAGTTGGTCACTCAAATATGTAGACCAATGTCGAAATAGTATCAAATAAGTAATTGAATGGCTCAACACCCTTTTCCTTTTTTAACTCTTGGTTTAATTGAACCCCATTGCTTTCCTTAATCTCATTTACAAAAACAATAATTTCAGCATGTTGGATACCATTTAGTGGATATTATTTTGAATATTCTGTGGTGTGCAAGTGGCAGTTCAAAACTCTCATCAACCTTGCTTCTTATTTGCCAAGATTTTTACTTGATGGATGTTAAAAGCCAATCCTATCAGGTCTTATATGCATGGACTCTAATCAGCCATGCTTTTATCAGGAAGCTATGACCTTTGCAGGCCCAAAGGTAGGCTTACTGTATGACCCTGGTTGCACCAGGTTTTTACTTTTTCCTGTAAGGTTTTCCACAATGGTCAATTGAAACCATTCTGGCCTGGTCATATCCAACTGCCATTGTAGTACATCTCTCTCATTTCACATAAGGGTGGGCTCTATGTACAGGGATCCAGCTCATTCTTACGTGAGAACTTGAGAAGAGGAGAATATAGTATATGTATACTCATGGATTGTCACACCATCTCAACCATCTAATATTTGTACAAATTCTTCTAAAGGCTAAATTGTTAAACTATGCATAATTACTTAAAAAGAGAAATAGAGAAGAGAAATGAACTTGCCTTTAAAAGTCTTGACAGTTAAACATGTAGCTATTACGATAAAAGGGCTTGGATTTTCAGTAAAGAAGCATATTATCAATAAATATGCAAGAAACAATACAGAATAAAGGAAAGATTGGTAAATACCTGACTGTGCTCGTCTTGTAGTTGTATTACCAAATAACCCAGATAACAAAATGCCAAATCCCTACCTGCAAAACAGTAAGAATCCGATTTTTAGCCAACATTCAAGAAACATTAATAGAAGTATGTATGAACTTTTTTATTGATTGGAAGTAAACTTAAGGAGCAACAATATTTAAAGAGAAAGCCAACAATATTTGATTGAAAATTTTCATCTTTTTTCAATAGTTTTGACAGAAATTTGTATAATTCCACATTTAGATTAAAAAAAATCCAATTCAGCTCTTATAATCAAGTTTGTTTCCGAGAGAAATAATTGAAAAAGTAAATTATAGTAATTGACTACTTACAAAACATATGGTGACTTATTTAGGGATTTGATGAATATTACTTTAGAATTCATTCAAAAATACCAATCTAAGAGGCATTTTATCTTCTAAAAAACCATAGTAAAACGATTTGGAGGAGGTGTCCGATTTTTAGCCAACATTCAAGAAACATTAATAGAAGCATGTATGAACTTTTTTTGTTGATTGGAAGTAAACTTAAGGAGCAGCAATATTTAAAGAGAAAGCCAACAATATTTGATTGAAAATTTTCATCTTTTTTCAATAGTTTTGACAGAAATTTGTATAATTCCACATTTAGATTTAAAAAAATCCAATTCAGCTCTTATAATCAAGTTTGTTTCTGAGAGAAATAATTGAAAAAGTAAATTGTAGTAATTGACTACTTACAAAACATATGGTGACTTCTTTAGGGATTTGATGAATATTACTTTAGAATTCATTCAAAAATACCAATCTAAGAGGCATTTTCTCTTCTAAAAAACCATAGTAAAACGATTTGGAGGAGGTGTGTAATTATCCTCACTTTCAATCGGTTGTCACTGGGTAGAGAAGCAGATGAAAAGCATACAGAAAAACCAAAAGAGAAATTAATAGTCCAATTTAACTGAATTAAAAAAAAAAAAAAAAAAAAAAAAAAAAAAAAAAAAAAAAAACAAACAAACAAACAAACAAGAACAAAAACAAAACCACGATTGAGACAATAAATTCAACATATTCAACACCAAACCACCAGCAAACTCACCTTCTGGGTTATTAAAAATCAACATTCAACATAATCCGATTTTTAGCCAACATTCAAGAAAGTCTTTACACATATTTATAGATTAATAATAAACTCACCTGACTTTCAAAATTACCCGTAGAATACCGCAAGGTCATGTTTGATAGATAAAAGTTGCTCTTGGCCCTTAGGGTTAGGATGGGTTGAATCTGAGAGGGTTTAGTTTGCATATTGTAGTGAGAATTTGATCAGGATGATTTCAAATAAGTCAAAGGCTGGGGTCTCTGTGACTCAATCGGGGAGAGAGGTTGGCGTTTTGTGATAAAAATTCCTCAAGTTGTTGAAGAGGCTGTGTCTGAAGTTAGTGTGTAGGGTTTTAAACTAATTAGGCTAAATGCTTTGAAATAGGAAAAGAGTCCTAAACGCTTTGAAATAGGGTTTTTTTTTTTTTTTTTGATAAGTATTCAGTTTTGTTTTTGTTTTGAAAAAAGAGTTTTTAATTTTATTTTTTTATTGTGCTGACGTGGAAAATTGTGGAAGATTCAGAGACTTCGGTTTTATATATATATATAGATTATAATTATAAGTTGTTTTTAATTGAAATTGTGTTTTGAATTTTAGGCGTGTCTCGTATACATAGTGTATACCTTATCACCACTTCATATATATACTTTGGACGTATAGCAAAATTTAAATTCGACAATAATTTGTGATATCAATACACCATCAAATTAATCCAAATTTATAATTAGATTTAAATAAAAATAATAGTGAGTTTTAGCTAAATAAAAATAAAAAATTGTATATTGTCTTTAATATTCTTATTTATTTTATTTTTAAAAAATTATGCTTCCCTATTATTTTCAATACTCTTATTGCAAGTTAATTTAAGGCATAGTTGTCAGATCGTACGATACGTATCGTGTGTAAAATGTTCCGTATCGTAAGTATTATTGCTAACGTAATATACTCTCCTTTGATTCTATTTTATTCTTTGTATAGTTTCGATTTTATTGGATGCTCTTTAATTCCTTTCTATTCCAACCTAGTATATTTTTTTCATCAAAAAAAAAAAAAAACCTTGTATAATTTTTTATTTTGACATTAGAAATTTAGAACATGTAACCTGAACTTTGGTGTGGTTCGGTAGATCATTTATGTGCTTTAATAATTGCCTAATCTCTTTCAAAAAAATTCTAACTTTTAAAAATAATAAAAAATATCTCTTGCAAAAAAAAAAAAAAAATTATTGGACGCTCTAGCTAGGCTACTTATCATTGATTTCATAGTGTTGTCGCAGCAGCAGAAAATTTTTTGAAGTCCAAATTTTATTTTCACTTACTAGAAATTTATAGAATACAATCATTTTTCTCTATTTAATACGTCATTGTCACTTCAAATTCAACACTTTCTCAAAGAATTAGTATTTTATTTATGCAATCCTTTTTCATCTTGATATAAACAAAAAACATATGTGCTCTACCAAATCATTCAATACAATGCCTACCAGCTAAAGCCTATCAACCATCTCATTTTTCATAATGATACAGAAGTAATTCTTAGGTACTTCTGAAACATGGAGAATGATGCTCTCTCTGCCTACATTCATGGTGGGGTTCACTCATTAAATTCATGATGGAATCCATCATAAATGTGAGAGGGAGGAGCACAATTTCTTCGTATTCCAAAAATAACTAAGAATTTTCCATGATACAAATCTAACCTAAAGTCTATCAGTTAGCTAGCTCGTGTTTCACAATGACTGATTTTAACTATAGTTCTAGCCTTTTAAGACTACAAATTATTCAACAACTGTTTTGCCATAACTTTGACATGGCAGATTGTAAATGGTTAACAATTACTTACACATAAACCTACTTTTTTTTTTTTAACCAATCACATTCTGTCATGCCACAGCCGTAAAAAGAAGTTGCAAAAATTTGTGTGATCCTAAACTTTTTCCATAAACAATGACATTTAGGTCTTGCCTACCTACTAAACCTTGTCTTGTACATCAACATCGTGGTAAAGTAAATGGACTAAGAGAGTTTATAATAGAAATTAATCAACCATTTTATGAAATTTTTTATGAAAAAATGAAAAAGTAACTGTTTTGACAAGTTTTTCAATTTTTCATAAAAACTTTCATAAAACAGATGATTAATGTATGCCTAAGAGCACATATCAACCAGGCCTTAGAAAAAATGTGTAGAATTTACATTATTTTGCTTAAAAATGACTCACATCAGTTTATGTATAATTGTATAAATTTATAAGTTTACTACAGTAACCGTGTAAATTTACACTGACACTATTCATTTTGTATTTAGTTATTTATTCTTTTTTATGTGTCTTGGGGATGAAGAAAAAGAGTGAAGGGAGGTTGTTGTTTGTAAAGAAAGAATTTTTTTTTTTAAAATCAATAAAATTGATATTTTAATGAAATGTAATATAAAATAGATAATCTGATGTGCAATATTTTAAAAAATTGAGTATGTAAAATAAATAAATAAATTTTTTTATGCTAAAATAGACCGAAATTTTTGCACCACGCAAATACTCTAAAAAAAGAAGGACCACATTATTTATTATCATTATTTTCATCCACTGAGTAACAAAGGACCACTTTCACATATTATTGAGCTCTCTATGTTCAAATGTACACGTGGCATTATTTAGTCAATGCCTTGAGAGTTTTCTCTTAGAATTTCATGATTTTGAAGAGGTAGAATTTCATGATTTTGAAGAGGTAGAAGGTCATGGTTCATATCTACCACTTGTGATCATATATATGCAGAATTGACCCTACAACCACGCTTGTGAAGCTGGCTACCTATGTAAGACAAAAAATATTTTTTGGAGGGCTATGGCCTACATGTAGAAAAATAAGAGAAAAGCATGGCTGATAATAATAATAATAATATTTTCTTCTCTTGAGGTTTGGAGTGATAACACTTCACCCTAAATCTGAAGGAAAAAAAAAATCTCCCTTTTAGTTTATATTAGTAAAGAAATATTATAAATTTATATAAGATTGTCTTTACCAAAATTTAACCATGATTAGTAAAAAACATAACTTTAAATTTAGAATAATGCAAAGTTTATTAAGCACAAAAAGACATGCAACTACAAATCTATCCACAATCCGTTAAAAACAAAGAAAAATGAAAAGTCATATTAAATATTTTAAAATACTCTTTAATTAGAAATTCAAATCTATAGATTTTAGTTTTGAAAACCTGCCTTTAAGCAAAGGATTTAAGGGTAGATTAGGCATTAGCACACACTATTTTTAACAACAAATTTAACAGGGTTTAGTCAAATGGATATTAAGGAGGGAAAATGTTTTTTTTTTTTAACTTCAAGGGAGGAGAGTACAATTACCAAAAAAAAAAAAATGATAATAATACCATCACACTTTGCAAATAGGGAAACTAAGGGGCTGTTTGGATTGAGTTTTTTGATAACTCAATTCTCTGTTTCCATAACTCATAACTCAAAAATGGTGGGACCCATAGTAAAAAGGTTGTTTGGCCAAACGATAACTCTGTTTCCATAACTCTATTTCCATCACTCAATTCTCTGATTTTTGAGTTATGAGTTATGGAAACTGAAAACAACAAAAGGTTGTTTTCAGTTTCCATAACTCATAACTCAATGGCATTTCCGTAAATAAACACACATGAAGGACCCACAGCCACAACTTTTGACCACCTTTTGACTTTTTTTTTTTTTTCCTGGGTTGGCGTTGTTCTTTTTTTTTTTTTTTTTTTTTTTTTTTCCTGGGTTGGCTGTTCGGTTTGGGTTTTTTTTTTTTATTAATTTTTTATATATATATTAGCTTCGGTGAGTTGGGTGCTAAAAAAAAAAAAAAAAAACACTGTACTGGCTGACAGGTGTGGGACCCATGAATAGTGTGAAAAAATTGAGTGATGAAAATAAAAGTGATGTTGCCAAATGAGTGTGAAAAAATGAGTGATGAGTGATGAATGATGAGTTATGAGTTATGAGTTATGAGTTATGAGTGATGAGTGATGAGTGATGGAAATTGAGTGACGGAAATTGAGTGATGAAAAATCCTTACCCAAACAGGCCCTAAGTGTCCGTTTGGCATAATTAATTTTGCTAACTTATTTTACTATTCAGTTTATTTTTGGTACTATTCATGGGTCCCACTGCACTTTTGGTACTATTCATGAGTTCCGCTATACTATTTCAACTAATTTTTACCTTTATTTACAGTATTTTCAGTAAAAAGTTTTCAGTTTCTGAAAAAATGAGCGGATCCTAAACACATCCTAAAAGGGGCAATTCAAGAAGGGGTGGAGCTTGTCCTATACTATTTCAACTAATTTTTACCTTTATTTACAGTATTTTTAGTAAAAAGTTTTCAGTTTCTGAAAAAATGAGCGGATCCTAAACACATCCTAAAAGGGGCAATTCAAGAAGGGGTGGAGCTTGTCCTATATGTTAGATTCCCATTTCTCATCCTAGTCTGTATTTGCCTATCTGTTTTGGGTTATGGCTTGTGTTTAATTTCTGTACAAATTGGACATAATCAAATCAACAAGTTCAATTATAAAATAATTTCACAACTGTTGAGATAATATTACGCTGTGATACATGTATAATATTAAAAGTGATATTAGTGATAAATTCATATAAAAATAATATTACATCAATTACAATTTGTCACTTAGAAAGTTTATAAATATATATTTTTTATATCTCTAACAATTGTTTTAGCCATATATGAAGATCACCGGTAAAGGATACGTGCCCACACCTAATCGAGTCTAGTTCGGAAAAAAACTGACACAATTAGCCGAACCATCAATAAAATGGACTCAAGTCTATTTATTTATGTCCCAAAAGAGGAGAAAGGCAGTTGAAGGTAGGCAATAAAAGAGCACTATGTGCCAATGGTCCATACCAAAGTTAGTAAACTTTTTTTTTTTGTTTGGTAGCTGAATGTTAGTAAACAATTTCTTTTTTTTTTTATGAAAGTAATTACTAATTAGTAAACATAAAACTATGGTAAATATTCCTTAATCCTGAGCTGAACATGTTCCTATCTCCAACTTGTAAATATTTTCCTTTCTTTAATGTAGTCCTGGGAATACCATATATACCAATTCACACAACTTCTCAATATAAAAAAGCAAGTGATTCAAATTTTTTTTTTCATACTTCTTATGTCCCAAATTGTTAGTCTTCTATTCTATTTTAGGATGATCTAAATGAAAATATGCTTTAAAAGGTCAATAAAAATATTTCCTAACATATCATTTACTTTTATTTTAAAAGTTAATACCCCTCTTTTTTCACTTAAAGTATAAATTAAGGAGATAACTTTGAAACTTGTACATTTTTATGTAAAAGACAATGTATTTATATATATTTTAAAGCCAAAGTTGAGAGAAAATTTAATTAGATTCCAAATTATATTTTAATTGTGAGCTAATTTTGTGTCATGTGTCCATTTAAGTTTTTTAATCTTCGTGCTAAGTGAATTAATGAGTGCAAAATACTAAAAGCCCAATAGTAATGAACTAAAAAAAAAAAAAAACCAATCATATATCTACTCAACAAAAATCATCACACATTCTATCTTATTAAAACTTAGAATAAAAATGATTATAAGTAGTGTAAGGACACGATTTGTAACGACCCGTAATAACGTTGGGTTCGCGCGTAAAAAGGTCCAAACAATATCATTTATAGAGCGTGGGTTTGAAAGGCTAGGCCTTGGTCACAAAACGGTGGTTTTCCGTTTCATACATAGTTGAATCGTGTTCGCTCTAGGAGTCTTTCTCCAGGAGGCGGGCTGGGAGGCTCTGGTTTTTGGCCATTTTTTCCAGTCCCCCCTCTGGGTTGCTTACTTTTCTTTTTATACTAGTCTGTATCCCTCATCCAGCGTCCACGTGTAGGCTCGAATTTCCAGGACAGATATTTGTCCCATCAGCCCATACCTAGAGTAGTTGGGGGTGGTTGTAAAAGCTGAGGAGTATGGCTCTGTCAGGTGCAGAGTATTGAATGGCAGTAAGGGCAGCTTTACCTTTGTTCTTGGTCGTTTAAACGATCCAGCATATCCTTCCTTATTGACATAGATATTTTTAGATTTTTTCCAAACTGTTCATATACCGTTTTTGTTCTTCCTTCCAGGGGGACCTCGGACATGCCGAGGACTGAATCGTCCTCGGCTGTGTCCCAAGACTATTTTGTACTTGTATTAGCGATCATGGGCTATAACCTTCCTCGGCTCGGGCCTTGGGCCTTAATGAATAAATGGGCTAGGGCCACAAATTATTGGGCTCCACAATAGCCCCTCAAAATCCTGCTGTCCGACCTCTTGGTCGGAGAGGAGGGTTTTGGTAATGCCAAGCCTTTATTACGATTCGTTTAATTCTATCCTTCATTAATGTTGGTGTCTCTTCATCTACTCAGGAAACATACCGGGCTACGAGACATTCCTCTGAATTCATTCACAATGCATTCCTGCCGTTTGATTATCTAGAACGCGCCTTTAATGATTTCCCTTTAAGAGACCATTTAAATTCGATGGTTATTGATGGTGCGGGGAAGTGGAACGGGTGTATTCTCATTTACAGCTTTTCTTGGAAATCTGGACAGATTAAATACCTTCCGTTTTGCCCTTCATATAAGAAGAAAAGCAAGAGGTTATTTCTCTTGTACAGAGACCCTTTTAATTCTTCTGAAATCTGAAACTCTTAGCCTCCCCCAGAGTTTCTCTTATCCACTTGCTTACACCTTGAATCGTGATAAGTCCAAGATAGAAGTGGGAATGAAGAGACCATACCCTTCCCAGAAATACCACGTTCTTTCGAAACTCAAAATGGTTCGGTCAGGGCAAGGATAGGAGAGACTTAAGATACCTCTTATCCTTCTTTCAGTCAAAATCCGAAGCAGGGGCTCGTCGCGTCAAACTTTTGGTGCGGCTGAGCTGGGATCACCCATTATCAGTACCAGCCGTTCTCTTACGAGCATAGCTAACATGGCACCAACGTGTTAGGAGTCAGGACTGACGCAGGAACAAAGTATCCCTACTTCTTCCTCTCTTCCTTCACTGGTGCCTCCTTTTGCCTCTCTTTCTTCTTCTTTCCACCACCAGATCCATCCTGGTGCTTTTCCTTCTTCCTCTTCTTCTCCTCTCCCACCAAGGAAGGTCCTCCTCTCAATATGGGTGCCACTGGGGCAGAGTTTGGAAAGACTTGGGAGCAGAGCTTAACAAGATTTCTGTTTGTTTGTTTTTTTTTTTTTTTTTTTTTTTTTTTTTTTTTTTTTTACTTTTATTGTTTTTGTAACTCATTTTCTATACAGGCTTTGTTTAAGCCCTTCATTGTACGCTATAACATCTCTTTACATTAATAAAGGTCATCATTTCTTGATTTCATACATTCTATCTTTTCTTTCGAAATAGTTATGCCGTGAATAGACGTACTATCCTGTAACTTTTTTTTTATTTTTATACTATGAACGATGCTTGGGGCCGAAATCCCAGTTAATAAAAAGATCTTGCTTTGTGCTTATTGGAACTATCTGACATAATAATGCCGACTTGAATAAATGACGCTTAGGACAGAAACCTTTACTGAGAAAATGATGTTTATAATGAACTTAATAAAATTGTTCGGCACAATAATGTTGACTTGAGAAAGCGATACTTAGGGCCAAAATCCCTTATCAAGATAAAAGATACTATTATGAACTTATGAAAGCTGTTCGGCACAATAATGCCAACTTGAACAAATGACACTCAGGGTCGAAACCCTTGCTAAGGAAAACATATTATTATGAATTTAATAGAGTTGTTTGGCACAATAATGCTGACCTGAACAAATGACACTCAGGGTCGAAACCCTTGCTAAGGAAAACATATTATTATGAATTTAATAGAGTTGTTTGGTACAATAATGCTGACCTGGGAAAACAATACTTACCCCAAAATAACCGAGATGACAGCTGAATGCTCGGTACGGTGTAGGAAGTAATCATCCGAGGATATATAACCCAAAAATGAACAGCCCCTACAAGTTGCCGAGTAATAAGGCGTTTCACCATCTTCCTAATAACTTTCATAACTTTAACCTCTTCTGGTACTTGATCCGAGGATTGAGCAACTTAGAATTCTTATTAAGTAGCTGATCTTTCCATAGGTTTGAGTCCGAGGACCATGCAATACCTTGGTTCTGTCCAAAACTTGATTTTGATAAGTAGTTGGTTTCCCCATAGATTTGAGTCCGAGGACCATGCAATACCTTGGTTCTGTCCAAAACTTGATTTTGATAAGTAGTTGGTTTCCCCATAGGTTTGAGTCCGAGGACCATGCAATACCTTGGTTCTGTCCAAAACTTGATTTTGATAAGTAGTTGGTTTCCCCATAGGTTTGAGTCCGAGGACCATGCAATACCTTGGTTCTGTCCAAAACTTGATTTTGATAAGTAGTTGGTTTCCCCATAGGTTTGAGTCCGAGGACCATGCAATACCTTGGTTCTGTCCAAAACTTGATTTTGATAAGTAGTTGGTTTCCCCATAGGTTTGAGTCCGAGGACCATGCAATACCTTGGTTCTGTCCAAAACTTGATATTTAAGTAGTTGGGGAAATTAACCCCTCGGCTATGGCATGAGACCTTGGTTTTAGGGGAATTAGCTCCTCGGCCAAGCCCCTAGATCCATCCGTGCGGCTGACGCTATGAAGCGTAGCCCCTAGTAAAGAAACATAGCCCCTAGTGGAACTTTACGCTAGAACACTACAACCGGATGTTAGAAATGACAAGGGAACTGTCTCAACCTACCGCCTATGCCAACACATAAGCCTTCCCATAGACGGCGCCAATTGTAAGGACACGATTCGTAACGACCTGTAATAACGTTGGGTTCACACGTAAAAAGGCCCAAACAATATCATTTATAGAGCGTGGGTTTGAAAGGCTAGGCCTTGGTCACAAAACGGTGGTTTTCCGTTTCATACATAGTTAAATCGTGTTCGCCCTAGGAGTCTTTCTCCAGGAGGCGGGCTGGGAGGCTCTGGTTTTTTGCCATTTTTCCCAGCCCCCCCTCTGGGTTGCTTACTTTTCCTTTTATACTAGTCTGTATCCCTCATCCAGCGTCCACGTGTAGGCTCGACTTTTCAGGACAGATATTTGTCCCATCAGCCCATACCCAGAGTGGTTGGGGGTGGTTGTAAAAGCTGAGAAATATGGCTCTGTCAGGTGCAGAGTATTGAATGGCAGTAAGGGCAGCTTTCCCTTTGTCCTGGTCGTTTAAACGATCCAGCGTATCCTTCCTTATTGACATAGATATTTTTAGATTTTTTCCAAACTGTTCCTATACCGTTTTTGTCCTTCCTTCCAGGGGGACTTCGGACATGCCGAGGACTGAATCGTCCTCGGCTGTGTCCCAAGACTATTTTGTACTTGTATTACCGATCATGGGTTATAACCTTCCTCGGCTCGGGCCTTGAGCCTTAATGAATAAATGGGTCAGGGCCACAAATTATTGGGCCCCACAATACATAATTAATCAAACTATTAGAAAAATAAATAAACGTAATTAGATGCATATTAAAATTCTTGTCTAAGTTAAATACTACTTGTGGGGCCCAATAATTTGTGGCCCTGACCCATTTATTCATTAAGGCCCAAGGCTCGAGCTGAGGAAGGTTATTGCCCATGATCGGTAATACAAGTACAAAATAGTCTTGGGACACAGCTGAGGACGATTCAGTTCTCGGCATGTCCGAGGTCCCCCTGGAAGGAAGGACAAAAACAGTATAGGAACAGTTTGAAAAAAATCTAAAAATATCTATGTCAATAAGGAAGGATACGCTGGATCGTTTAAACGACTAAGGACAAAGGGAAAGCTGCCCTTACTGCCATTCAATACTCTGCACCTGACAGAGCCATACTCCTCAGCTTTTACAACCACCGCTACCACTCTGGGTATGGGCTGATGAGACAAATATCTGTCCTGAAAAGTCGAGCCTACACGTGGATGCTGGATGAGGGATACAGACTAGTATAAAAGGCAAAGTAAGCAACCCAGAGGGGGGGTTGGGAAAAATGGCCAAAAACCAGAGCCTCCCAGCCCGCCTCCTGGAGAAAGACTCCTAGGGCGAACACGATTCAACTATGTATGAAACAGAAAACCACCGTTTTGTGACCAAGGCCTAGCCTTTCAAACCCACGTTCTATAAATGATATTGTTTGGATCTTTTTACGTGCGAACCCAACGTTATTACGGGTTGTTACGAATCGTGTCCTTACATATATATTTTTATGATAAAAAAATGTGTTTAATTATTTTTAAATTATTTATGCACGAGTTACAAGTTAGCTAAAGTGATGGCAATGTGAAACAATGAAAGTAATATTGTGTGTGCCAATCACAAAAAGTCATATCTACAATTGTATAATAATAAAAAAAATTGTTTCCATGCATTACTCACATAAAATAACTAGGGCTTGGCTTATTTTTAGTATTCTTTTAACTGAACATGTCTTTTTAAAAAAAAAATAATGTTAGAGATACAAATTATTTTACAAAATTTTTTACAAACTGCTGATATGGTGAATAATTATTGGTAAGTAAAAAAGGTGATATTAATGGTATGCTTATATGAGAATCAATAAAAGATTGTTTACATCAGCAGTTTGTAAAATAGTTTGTAATTGTAACATTACTCTTATTTTAAATATACAATGGTAAGTGGTAGTGAGTTTTAAACTTTTAATTTTCATATTTTATTTAGTTAGTGAGTGATATAGCAATCTTTCAATAAAACAAAATGAGATTCATTTTAAAAAAATATTGGAGGTAAACCAAACGTAAATAACTAAGCAAAACTGGGTAACTTTGGTGCGGTTTGGATCCGCGTTTCCTGCTGCGTTTTGCGTTTTCAGTTTTTTTTTTTTTTTTGCTTCAGCCGCACCTTTTGACTAAGTCAGCAGTGAACAGTGCATCTGTGCACTGTTCACGAATCCCACAAATTACACTTTTTAGCCATTTTTTCATTAAAAATAGGTTCCACAATACTATTCACATATTTAAAAATTATTTTACTACAGTGTTTTCAATTTTCAGTTTTCAGTTTTAGCAAAATAAGTTCTATCCAAACAGACCCTTTGTAACTTAGATTCTCTAATAGATTCAACCTCATAATTATATAATATACAATATTATCTTTTTAAGGAAAAATTAAATTAAACCATTTACTAAAAAAAAAAGAAAAAAAAGAGCAACCATGGTCATTACAAGCAATTGAATTTAATTGGAAAACTAAGTACAACACTTGACATAGAGTTTTACTTTAACCCAAAACTAGTAAAGAATGTTTAAGAAAAGATGTTTCAACCGCAGAGACCAGAACCGTAAAAGAAATCGACCAACTCCCAACTGAAAACTACCTACCACCCCCTTAACCTTCTCTCTCTGCCAGTCCTTATTCAATATTCACGCCTCTCTCTCTCTCTCTCTCTCTCTCTCTCACAGTCACAAACAAGAAAATTGAATATCTAAAATAAAGAAACCCCACAATACTGAAATAAGTAATAACTAAAAGAAGAAGAACCCAAAAAGATTAAAAAAGAAAAGAAAAAAAAAAAGAGAGTAATAAGAAGATCCAAAAAGCACAAGCACAACAACTATTTATAACATCTTTGTACCAAACAAACACAAAGCTTTGGTTTTAAACAAAGCCTTGGTTTCAAACAAAGTTGGTCACGTTTCCTTTACCTTCTCTTCCTTCATCTAACCCCCCACCTAAACCAACTTCTTTGCTTTTACAACTGCCCACAAAACAAAACCCCATATTTATTTTTTTAATTTTAAACCCAGAATTCTTGGAGTTTCTTTTCCCTTGAATTTTCAGGTCTGTCTCTCTGTTTTCTCTGATTCTTGGTATTTCAGTGTTTGGTTTCCCAGAAGGTGAAAGAAAAAAGGAATCTTTATAGAATTGGGTGCTTGATTTTCATGGGAAATTTTGGCAAATTGGGTTTTTTTGCTTTGCTTTGTTTTCGTGGCAACAAAAGAGAAGGAGGGGGGGGGGGGGTTTCCTTTTTGGGATTATATTTGATTGTTTCATCTGGTTGCTGAGTCATTGGTTTGATTTTTTAGTATAAAGCTATAATAAAATTAGTTGTAAAAGCCTAGGCTAACAATGAATATATGTTTGGGGATTTTAATTTCTACTTAGAATTGAGCTTTGGTTGTGTTCCATATGTATTTATTTATTTTGGCATAGATGATAATATTATGTCGGCCTGACCTGCTTGTGTATCATGTCATTCACAGACGGTTGAATATGTCTTTCTCTTTTCTTGTTTATGTGGCATTTTGATGTTTTGTTCCGCGCATTTACTATTTATTGATTTTATAACATCTACCATCCTTCATGTTTATGGGGTTCCATAAGAGCAACACAATCCCTAGCATATATTTTTCATAGCCTTCTGTATTCTGGAATTTCTTTTGATTGTAGAAGTAGAAGATATTATTTGTTCAAATTTCACTAATGCATTTTCCGAATTTAGCAGTTTTGACACAGTTTATTTGAACTCAAAAGGTTTCATAGCTTTTGGTGGCTTGATAATGGTCTACTGGGTTGATGTATATTCTTGTACTTTGCTTCTTTCTGACATGAGAGTATAGAGCGTTGTTTGTATTTGTTTCCATTGGTATTTGGTAGCATGTTCAAATGTTGAATCCTTTTTCTTTTGCGTGATGAATCTAAATTGAAATGAATAAAATATGTACTTTGGATGATATACTGGAGTTTTCCTGGAGAGGCAGACATGCTGTGCTTAAGTTTTTAAAGTATGTAGTTGAGTTCAAGAGTAAAATTGTTTTCAATAATTTTTTTGTTGTACTAATTGAATGGCCTTTTTTTAAGTTGAGCCAATGGTTCATGGTATACTGTTAATCCATGTTTGCACCTGAGGTCTTACATAAGTGTTCATTGCAAAGCACTTACATTTATTTTGCATTCATTTCAGTTTTGCTTTTTTGCATCCGTTTCAACCATGTCAAGTTTGGAGGAACCCCTTGGTGTTGACAAGTTGCCAAGCATGAGTACTATTGATAGGATTCAGAGGTTCTCGTCTGGTGCTTGCCGGCCAAGAGCAGAGGATGTGGGAATGGGAAACTGCTGGATTGAAGGAAGGAGTTGCAGCTCATCCAACAGTTGCAAGTGAGTAAAATTTCATACATTTGTGCTATTTTGTCCTAACAGTGCTTAAACCATCTTTGTTGTATAAATTTACATCATACAATTCCCTTTTCTCCCTATATGCATAAGATAGATGTATGTATGTATGTATGTGTTACATTGCTTCTTTTCTTAGTTTTGTTAGCATAGCCTAGCTAAATGAGAAATTGTGTTCACACCTTGGTGGAATGAGTTTCAAATTCTGGTCAAAGTGCCAAGCAGAGATTTATTGCCAAAGAGGATACCATACTCGTACTAAAACAATTTATATTGAGATTTTCCTTTTATCATCTACTTTGAGTGCTAAAAGTAATTGCCTTTTATTATTTCCTTCAAATATATGCTTTCATATATTAAAAGGAAAAGAAGAGGCGGCCGCAATGCCCCTTATCTTTTAGTTTATCTCTTTCGGAAGACAATTGAAATGCACAATTTAAACATTTACACAAAGGAAATATCAGAATAGCTTGGAACTTTCATTTCTAGATAAGGATCAAAACTATTTTTCATGCAGTCATTTCTAGGGCCAATAGCTTACTGCTCCTAATCATTTCTTGCCATTTCTATACCTCTTTTGCATAGGGCTAATTTTCGGATACATCAGCCATTTATATTATTGATATAATAATTATTACATTGGTTTACTTCCTAATTTTAATTAAATAATTTCACAACCTAAACCTCTATCCATTTGCAGTGAAGATTATGAAAACTATTCAAGGGAGGCATTCCCATGGAAAAGACATACAAGAGACGTGTCTCAAGGTGACTCCCTCAACAAAAGGTCTTTAAGCTTAGGCCGAAATACCTTGGTCTTTAGGAATGTTTGTGATTCATGGCACATTCCAGACCATCAATACAACTCTAACGGTAATCACCAAGACATACGACAGATGACAAATAAGGTGATTTGATTTATGAATTGAACTTTTTGTGTCTGTAATTTGTCTTTATATGAATATTACTGTAATAATACTTTGTTTGATATGTAGAATTCTCTTTCCTGAGATGATAAAATTGTTCTTTTGTCATGGTGTGGGTATTTATCCATGTCTCCATAATTTAGGGGAATTTTCCCCTCCTTTTCCTCTCATACTTCTTTTAGTTCTCAATTCTATTTTTCTATTTTTCAGATTGTCAATAACTTATTTGCATTGTTCTCACTCTGATCTTTCATTGATTAAAGCAGTTTTTGAAAGGTATACCAAATTTCGTAAAGATAGTAGAAGTTGGTCCAAGAGATGGATTACAAAATGAGAAGAATCTTGTATCTACTGCTGTAAAGGTCGAATTGATTCAGAGACTAGTATCTTCTGGACTGTCAGTTGTTGAGGCTACAAGTTTTGTATCTCCAAAATGGGTACCTCAGGTAACATTGTTTACTATTTCATGTTCACACTGTAAATTTGATTCTATCTTATTGTACTAAAGCTTTATAAGTTAGGTTTTTGTCAGAATAGAGAAGCTGATAACTGCAACCAGTTTTTGTAAATTTGCCATCAATATATCATCCCTTGAAATGCTTCTATTGATATTTTCCCTATATATTATTCTTGTAAAGGCATTAGAATTGGATACTTATTTTGAAGGCTGACTGATGACACCAAGTAGTTGGGATGAAAGTTATGGAGGTTGACCACTGACAATGTTTTTCTTTCAGAATTTGTGGATTGTGTTGTAGCTGCATGTATTATATGGGTTGTTTCACAATTTAACATCTTGTTATGCTGTTGGGAGTTGGAACAAATAGAACAAGTGAACTTGTATTTTCGCATTACAGAGATATAATGGCCATATTTCTTGAGGAACCTTTTCAAAAATTCAAGCTGGTATAGAGTGGCACATAGAAATATCCTTATCGATAAACTAGAGGAAATCTCTTTTACATTTGAATTGACATTTGTATAGAAAAAAAAACTAAATCGGAGCAAAAAGTGAAAAGGAAAATTCGAAGGGATATTACATGTGATTCAATAATAGTTTTTAGCAGCAACCCTTAGTAACTCAGAACTATCTTGAACAATCTTCCCTATTCAAGTCGAAAAAAAAATGTTGGGCCACGTTTTGAACCTGGTAATTGCTACTTAAATTTTGTCTAGTTTTATTTAACACTTTCAAGTGGAAAAAAAAAGCTTTATTTAAAATCTCAGCAACTATGCTCTTTTAGGTTAGTCTGGCTAGGTTCTATATTATTGAGTCAGAAAGCATCAAGAAAAACAAATACTAAAAATGGATGATATTGGAAAGTAAGTTTATATGTAAAATAAAAGAATGGAAGAGTTTGGCATGTGTTCTTCCCTGTCAGACTATTATCTTGTCTGCATGATTGCAAATGGAAGAGTAACATATTTCATGATCTTTTGGAGGCACATTTGAGCAAAGAACCAAAACCTTTTATAACTTCCATTTGTGGGATTCACCATGCAACAATCTGTAATAGTAATCGGCCATACCTTTAAAACTCCTTTGAAGCATGTAATTTAAAGAATGCTTCAGTCATTCTTCTTTTGGCTTGAGATGTGTACCATTGGATTTAGAGGGATGTTTAGCAGTTATCTGTATAAAACCTTTTCAATTGATCGCTGCTCCTTGTTAGACCAGTGAGGCTGTCTGTGAGTTTGATGCATCTCTACATCCTTGTGAAAATTTGAACATGTTTGAAGTTGGTGATAAACCAAGTGAAACTCTTTGAACCTTTATTCTTTGTCCTAATTCCTGAATTCTTTTTGGAATTTGAGCTTTTAGAATATTTCCTTGGAAGAATCGAATATGTCATTCTTTATTTTTATGGTTTTGCCTGATCAATGTATGCGTATGAGACAGCATTCAGAACAGTCTTGGAGGTAGCTTGAAAGTTGCCTTGTTATTCTACTCTTTTATGAGGAATGAAATCTAGTGTTAATGGGCATGAAATCTAGATACATTATGGTATAATATGATGAGATAACAATTTTTGAGGAGTTACACCAAGTATAAGTTGGTTGGTGAACAAATATTGATATGACAACAAACTTTTTTCTGTCAGCTAATTGACCGACCAAGATCTTGCTTCCTTGGAAAGTACTGTTGGTTTTTCCATTCCCTTCCTATTAGAGTCACAACCACGGCTGCTATGATTGAAGGAATTTTAGATCACATCTGCTTAGAAACCATTTGAAATGTTCAGGTTTAAGATTGTTATGTTTTGTAGTTCAGTGACCTAATAGAAACTAACCTGAAAATTGAAGGGTCAATTGCCATGGTGCGTTCAGAGGTTGAATGGTTATCAGAGAACACCCCTCCCCCACTCCAAAAAAAGAGAGAAGATTAGAGTTTTATGGGCACTGTACTTTTGTATGTTCCTGTCTCTGATCAAGAATTCATCTTCTCATGGAAAATTTTTGTTTTTCCCATTAGAGAATAAGGATCTCTGGTGAAAGGAAAATTATAAGTCCTAAACCTTCTATATTTTCCAGAATATTCTATAGTATTTTACTTCAACCGTATCAATGGTTGTGAATTGATTGGTTCTGAAAAATAAACTGCATTGATGGTCATGAATTCAATTTTTGTGACAAATTTTGATTGTTTTATAATTACATGCTCATTGTCACTGAATAAGCAGGTTCATTTAGATTTTCAATCTGAAAGTTGATTGTCTTTATGGTTTGTGGACCATTTCACTTATTCTTTTATAGAATGTTCTGAACGTTTAATTCTTAATTTTTGTCAAATTTGCTTGGTTCTTACTCGCATTGTAACTGAAGATCCTACTTTAATATTCTTTGATTACCTTCTCAGCTAGCAGATGCCAAGGATGTAATGGCGGCAGTTTGTAATTTGGGCGGTGCTAGATTGCCTGTTCTGACTCCTAACTTAAAAGTGGGTAATCTGGAAAAACCACAGTAGTTCAATTAATGGCATAATTTTCTGATGGAGATTCTCTGAACTGCTTCATCTTCTTCTTCCAGGGCTTTGAAGCTGCTGTTGCAGCTGGTGCGAAGGAAGTAGCAGTATTTGCCTCAGCTTCTGAGTCATTTTCAAAGTCAAACATCAATTGCAGCATTGAAGAGAGTCTTGTACGTTATCGTGCTGTTACTCGTGCTGCTAAAGAGCTCTCAATTCCTGTTCGTGGGTATGTCTTATTTTTCTGTTTGCATTGAATCTCTCTCTCTTTGCCTCTCTGTGCACATGCAAATGCGTAATGTTTACCAGTTGTCTCATCTTCCTGTTTATAAGCCACAGCTAACATAAGATGGTTATTTTTATTTCCAATGGTCTTTTGACCAAATGGCATCTCCTCTCATAAATAAGTGTTTCATTAGATCAATTTTGTATGGGTGCGTGAGTTGGTTATTTGTACTAGATTAATCTCTCCAGGAAGGATTTTAGTGTCAGTACTCTGCTGTTTCTTCCATACACTTGACACTGGCCATTTTGGCTTTGCTGAAACTATGTTATTTAGGGAAGAAAAAAAATGTTGTTATACAGTGTCAGCTACTCCCTATTAAAGCATGGGCATGAATGACTGGTATCTAATGCTATATTAGCTTCTTCCTAGATGTGCTTCTGTTTCACAAGAAATCTCCAATTTAGGAGATATTATTTTGGGGACCTATTAATTTATTTCCCATTATCCCCTTGACTATCACTTCCACATTTCCACCTGCTCTTATATATATATGATTGTGGCTTTCTTTTACATTATGTTCACTTTATCTTTACACGGTAGTTGGCTACAGAATATGTTCCATGTTGTAACATGTATATAAAGACCAGGAAAGAGAAACAAATGGCTCTGATTTGTGACTAATAGAGACCCAGTACAATATATATATGCCTTATGTTAGCCTAGGGTATGGAACGGTATTTTCTTCGGGAGTTCTCTATTGGTTTCAAGAATAAAATGAGACATTGCATTTAGAGTTCAAATTATGGATTCTCTATACTGGTACATGTTGCCTACCATGACCTCTCCCAAACCTTGCAAAAGTGGGAGTTTTGTTCACTGAGTATGACTTTTTTTTATGTACTATTATATGTTGACATCATTATTCTTTTGTGTTAATGCTTCTTTTGAAAATAAACATTATGCTTTATAATATTTAAGTGGCTCTGAGATGAACGAGTTCGAATTGAACTTTGATAGGTATGTATCGTGTGTAGTTGGCTGTCCAGTAGAAGGAGCAATCCCTCCTTCAAAAGTAGCATACGTGGCAAAGGAACTGTATGACATGGGTTGCTTTGAAATTTCCCTTGGTGACACAATTGGAGTCGGTACGCCAGGTAAATGTTTTTACAGACTTCTCTTCTGTATGAAAAGATGTGTTTGGTTCCATTAGAAGTGATTATTGAGCAAGTTTGCTCTTGCAACTTGCTTCAAGTTGCTAGAAATTTAAGGACTTAGAAGGATTTAAAATAAATAAATTTTTTTAGGCATCACACCTTGGAGAAGGTTGCATCACACAGTCCTAAAACAAAGTTTCATATATTTAAAATTTTAGAAAACATATTCTTTATTGAATATCAAGCATTACTTCTGTATAAGTAGATGATTAATATCTATTCATAGCCAAACTTGGACTTTTTGTAACCCTAATAAGAGTTAGACCCCTTGTACTTTTACTACTAAACCTAAACTATATAACTAAAGTAATATAAAACCTTAAATAAGACCGAATGGACCTTTAGTGCAGCACATGTCTAGAACCAGAAAATTACACAATTGCCTGACTCTTTAAAAAATAAATTAAAGAAACTTGACCAGAAACTAATTAATGCTAAAAGACATAATTAACATGAATTTCATACATCCAAAAATATTTTTGGGATCCCCCTCCCCTCCATCTTTGCAATGCTCCACTACTTGCAGTGCTTGATTTTCTGGTTAGTGGAATTGATAATTGGATCCTTTAAATGCTCATTTATAATGGTTTTACTAAGAGATATTTGAATCTCTTTAGGGCCTTTTCTGGTAAGAATATATTTCCTCGTGTCAATCTTCCATCTTGGCGTTTCCTATGCTAAACATTTTAGTATTTGTTAATCATCTCACATTTCCTTCTCTTTTCTTTCTTCTGTTCTCTTTGCCAATCTATGTAAAAATAGAACAGTTAAAAGAGTGCCTATACAAAGAGTGCCTTGACTTTATCAATTTTATTTAGATTAGCAATTCCCTTTTCCATCTCCCTCTCCCATGGAGTATTGAACTTGGATTGTCCAGTGGTCTCTCTTTTGTATCTCTAACCATTTGTCTTTCATGATCTCTCATTAATACTCCCAAGTTTATATGAAAATTCTTGTGTTACTCTTTGTTTAGTCATTGGTTTCCTTTATTCTATAGTGACTCCTACATTATGCTGCTTTAGTACTTCCAATATTCTTAGGGGAATTTTTTTTCTTATTTCATTAATTTAGCAGTTTTTATTACTCACCAACTTAATCACCTAGGCTACAGCATCATATACCACTAGGTTCTATCTTGATTATATTCTTCTACAGCTTCTTAACTTCAAATTGAGTCAATTCCTTCAGGTTAATCTTGTATCAGCAGAACATCAAGTCATATACTTCAGTACATCATGTAGTATTTGTTAGTAATTATATAGAAAACTTTTTCATTATTATTATTAGTCTCCAAACTGTTTGTTGCTCACCTTTGATGCTCTAAAATATTGTTCACCTTGTCATTATTATTATTATTATGGGTTCAGCTAATGCTGGGTTCATTGTAAATACCAGCCCTCCAATCCCCTTATTTTGTTTGCAACCAGAAAAAAGAAAAAGAGAGAGAATCCAAGTGTTCACTTATATTAAAATTAGAAAGTTTGCTATGTTCCTCCTGCCACTCTTCCCACCATGATTAGATATTCTGACTCATGCCTTAGATTTAGCTTCCCTTGTTTTATATTTTGGTTTCCTCATTTTCTATGCAATTTCCATGATTTGTAGTGCTCATTACCATCACAACTTTCGCATTACAGCTTAAATGTCTACAAATGGTGGTCCCTTCTCTTCCAATCTCCAGGAAACTATTCTAAAATTATTACAAACAAATATAGTTGATGTAACTTTACGTCACCTTAATTTCTATCTCTCTCAATTGCCTTTCATTAATATAATTATCTTTCCCACTTATATAAATAATAAGTTTCTTTTTACTATTAGTTTATTCCGTTCATTTTTCTTTTTACAAGTTTGGGACCTGGTATGGGACCATCTCTCTCTCATTACACAATAAAGTTAACAAAAATTATTTTTTGCACTTTGAGCTTATTCTTACAATGTTTTCCAATGCTAATAAGAGGTATTAGTGCATTATTTAATGCTTTTGATAGAATATAGAAAGAACGGCATTTAATTACGCAGTGCAGTTGTTCTTCACTAGGCACATAATGATTATTCAATGTCGAGGGTTTGGTAGCTGACTTTTTTCTTCAATATGTTTGTTGTGGGCTAAAAAAGTCTTTAACTTTTAGGCTTGTATAAGTATTTATCTATTTTTAATCTCTTCTTCCTGTTTTCTTTGGTATAGGGACTGTTGTTCCCATGCTTGAAGCTGTAATGGCTGTTGTTCCTGTTGAAAAGCTTGCTGTTCACTTCCACGACACTTATGGGCAATCTCTTCCAAATATTCTTATATCCCTCCAAGTAAGCCATCAATTTACCAGGTCTAATTATGCCTGGTATTAGTGGCAGGCACTTGACTATGACCTTCTCTGTTCTGGATGAAGCAGTTTGAAACCTGTATTAGTTGGCTTTCATCTAAGGTTTTGATTTGAAGAAATGATTCTATGATCACTTAATTCAGTACAGAATGCCTTTGGAGTATAATATTTTAGCATTTGTGCCTCAGCAGCTTTTCATGTGAATGAATGGTCTTAAGTGACCATGACATGACATGTATTTAGTTAATGAAGTAAAAATAGAAGAGGGGTTTCACTTAGGACTCCAGCAGTCCAGCTGCAGTTTTTATGCTTAAACCAGGGAAACTTTCTTATTGTTGCAAATCTGATAATTGATTCAGTGAAATTATATGATTTGTTTCTCAACAGATGGGGATTAGTACGCTGGATTCCTCTATTGCTGGTCTTGGTGGGTGTCCATATGCTAAAGGAGCTTCGGGGAACGTTGCCACAGAGGATGTTGTGTACATGCTTAATGGTCTAGGTGTAAAAACAAATGTGGATCTGGCTAAGCTCATGTTGGCTGGGGATTTCATCAGCAAGCATTTGCGTCGCCCATCTGGTTCAAAGACTGCCACTGCCTTGAACCGAGTAACAGCTGATGCCTCTAAGATATAACAAATTACAGGTATATAAATATATACTCATATATTTAAAGCAAGGCAAAAAAAGAACCGGTCATGTATCCAAGAGAAGATTTCATAGTTACATCTTTCATGGCATGATTGCTCTGTGTAATGCCTTGTTTTAGGAATAAAAAAAAACCAGTCATGTATCCAATAATTATTGTTTCGGGAACAAGGAAGCATTATTTTTCAATATCTGCCAATCTCATGCAGAAATTGCCTATAGCAGTGAATAGAAATTGTACCATCTTTATTGTCTTAAACTCAATCTGAGAAAAGGAAAATCAAGCATATAATACTTATTTGTTCCCCCCTTTTGTTGTTGCCACTAAAAATCATTTAAACATAAACTTATACCACGTTAGGTATTCATATAAGCTTGAGCTATAGTTTGTGTTGTGCATATAATTGCATGAGTACGAGATTTGAACTCGAGCATTGGGAAAAATTGGACTTGCCACTCATTTCCTTCATTTTCTGTCAGTATGATTTGGAAAATCAGTAGTAAAGAACATTGAAACATTTCGATGTGTTGGCATAAAAGAAATATCAAACTTTTATATGGATTGAAATCCTTGAACAAACAGGTGAAATAGACATGGTAGGTGTGAAACTAAGCAGGAGTCATACCTCCTTTTATGCTTCTATACTAAATTTATAAACTTTATGCTTTTTATTGACCATTTATTATTGTTATTAGTTCTTTTTATTAGTTAGTGTCCTCAAAGAGGCGAGAGAGGAGAGTTGAACCATTGACTGTTGCTATTGTTGAGTTAGTAACCATGTGGTCTATTTGTTCTAATGGAATTCATGGAGAATAAAAGCAATAAATGCAGCAAAAAACAGTCGCATACTAATTGATTCAAACAACCACTCCTAATAATGCTGGACAGTTAAGGGAAATTGCCCTTGATGCAAAATGTACAATGCCTCGAATGCAACTACTTAAACAAGTGCTTCTAATCAATATTGGCTGCACTTCCTTATAAATCAGGTTAAGGTTTCGATTGGATACCTTTTGAACGTTTTATCTGAATCCAACCTTCTGTTACATTTAAACGAGAATTTTACTTAGTAACATCAGTCATCAATACCTCACTAAGTAAAAAGACTTGGAAAAATGCAAATAAGAAATTTGTAGTATGTTTTGTTAAAAAATTGTAGTAAACGTCATAGAATGTAGATTAAAGTAAAACTTTACTAGTAATAACCACACATACAATCCATCCTTGATTACCTTGGAACAATTTTAGCTTTTCAGAAGAAATTTTTGAAAACGTGGAAGTAGAAGTTGAAGTGGATTTAACAAGCTTCATTATTACATGGGACCAATTTGAAGGGGGGGCTTTTAAATATGTACCAAATTATTTCTAGAACTTACCTCAAAGTTGAAATTAACTTGGTAGTCATGAGTAGGGTAAAAATCAATCTCAATGGTGTTACAGTTTATGGAAGCAGTTGAGATCCCAATGATGTTAGAGCACCATGACTTTGACTGGTGAAAAAAAGGGACAAAAAGCAAAAAATAAAGAGAGACTAATTGCTCTTTGCTTGCCCAGCAATTTATTTTCTCTGGCTTAATAATAGTCTAATGTACTCATAACCACCTTGTCTGATACTTTTTTGCTCATTGTCATTGTCAGTCAAAGCTATCTAGCACTCGAAAGCTTTTTGGCTGAGCTCCCATTCTCAAAATTTGAGAGGAGTAGTGGGTGCAACACATCATGAAAAAGCTGGCTTCACCTTTCATTATGTTATGTAATGGGGCGGTCTAATTCTCTCACAGCCTAAAATCTCTATATGTATGCATGCCAAACAACATGTTCTGCAAGTAGAGAACTAGATTACATGCTTATGAGTGTATGCTTATAATTATATTGGGTTATACTTATAGGGGGTGGATTCCAAGGGGTGGATTCCAAAAAAAAAAAAAAAAAAGGATGGAATGGAATCATAATAAGGATTTCAACAAAAACTATACTTAGATGGGTCTATGTAACCGGATTGATACCCTGCTAAGAAAAGGAAATATCTTGATTCATTTGAAACCAATCAATGGGGTTGGCCAAGGAGGTCCCAATGGTTAAGTCAATAAGGTAAACTTTTTTGAAAGGATAAATAGTAATAGTGAGTTTGGGTGTGCATATTTGGGGGTGATGGGTATTTATAGGATAGCGAATAGGTGAGTTAGGTGAGAAATACCCTTAAACTAGGTGATAGGCATGTTGGTAGATTATTCCTTCAAGTTGGTTAAGGGAACACACGCTAGAGTTGAAGGCTAATGGAATAAGTTCAATCGTATTTAATATAATTGATGGTTGGTGAGGCTCAATAAATGCAGATGTATGTAAGAAAAAGTGGTGATTTTCGATAGGCACTCTCCTTGAGAAGGGTCATTCATATCAACCGACTTTGAGACTGATACTCATAGGCCTTTTAATATGTCATCATTAAAGCAATTGACCACTGTGGTCCTCAAGCCTGTCGACTAGGAAGCCGTGAGTGTCCAACCTTGATCTAGGAGGCCGAATGCATTCTCTTTGTAGGTCATGCCTACATGGTCTTTAGGCCAAGGTCTTTTTTTGTTTGTTTGTTTGTTTGTTTGTTTACTCATCACATTGATTCTTGAGGGAGTTTGTTCTACCCACGGCTAGCCCTCGGCTAGTGCCTAGGCCTCCTAATAAAGAAAGGTTCCAAAAGGGGTGATTAATTGATTTAAAAAAAAAAAAAAATTTGTGAGTTATAAAATTTTTTTTCTCCACAATAAGTAATTTAAATACTTATTAATTAACTCTTAGCTGTTGAAGTCCAACCAATCACATTCTTTTCCACATCAATTTGTAAGTTTTTTTTTGTATTGAAATTTTTATTAGCTTTATCATTTTCCTAAAAATAAATTATAGATTTATAGTAATCCAACCAAATCATCATTAAGTGAATGAAAAATGCTGAAATTGCTACAAATTTTACTACAAAAACTTATAAATTGATGTAACAATAATATAATTGGTGCCACTTAAATAATATTATAAATGAATGTTTGAACCGACTTTTTCTAATTGATGACACGTCAACTGGTAAGGCTTAAACAATTAAATTTATAGAATCCCTAATATCATTCAAGTGAATTAGTCATATTAAACCATGAAGATAGTGAATTTCAAAGAAAAATTAATTTAGAACATTAACTAAATTGATAAAAAAACTAAATATTATTTAAGTGATATTGCAATATAAAAAGTCTCATTTAAAATTTTCGCCCTTAGACCTCGAATTGTATCGAGCCGGCCTGTATTCCACCATATGCCTTTAGTTAGAGTCATCGTCCTCTTCTGCACATATTGAGCCCACCCTCCAATGCTTAAAAATATATGCAAAGGCAAAAACTGTAGAAACATTCATATCCTAGACCTTTGAGTAGCAATTATGTAGCTGAAGGAAAGAAATGTTCCTATCTCGAATAGGATTAGGAAGAAGTGCTAATTTTCTTTTTCTGAAAAGCATTATCTTCCGCGGGCACCAAGAAGTGCGGCATCAAAGATTTTTGTGAGGATATATTAGGTTTGTAGGGTACTCTTAAAGTCGCAAATACAAACAAATAGTGGTGATTGAAACAAAAAAAAAAAAAAAAATCATTCTAAGAATTGTGTGTTAGCTGTTAGGTTGTGTTTTTAGGAAATGTTTAATGAAGAAAAAAAAAAAAAGTTAAAAACACTCACAGATTAAATGTTGTGGGGCTAAAGAACTTAGCGACCCCGGCCCACTTTGTACTGGGCCCAAGGCCCGCGCCGAGGAGAGGAAATGTCCTAGAACATACAATGAAAGTCCAAATGGCCTAGAGATATTGCTGAGGACGATTCTGTCCTTGGCATTCCAGAATCCAGAAGGAAAGAACGGCACGCCCTCAAAGGCAGCCTTTCAGAGCGCTCCCCGAAAAAAGGACGAGTACAGTAGGATGCACACGGAGGTATGGTGTAAGAGCAATTCAAGGAAAAGCTGTCACCTCCACATTGAATGCACCCAACTAACGTTCTGATTGCATTAATGAGGAAAGGACCCCTGAACAGTGCGGCCTTGGTTGCCGCAACTCACAGAGGGCTTGGGAAGGCGGTTGATGAGACGAGCACTCGAGTAATGACCTGTATGATCAACAGGTGGAGGGTCAAGATCGACTGGAAAGAAGTATATAATGTGAGAGACCCTCCAAGAATGGGGGATTGCGGAAAAGAGCAGGAAGAGAGAAAAATAAGAAAACTGCAGTAGTCTGCATGGTTTTGAAAACCACTGTAACCTAGTACTGAAAGTAGAAGAAGAAGAATACCAAACTCCTCGGACAAAAGGTCCGGGGACAACATTTCTTGCTTGAACCCATTTCCTTATTGGTCAGTCCGCACCTAACCGTGTTGAGTGATGGTGGTTCAGACTAACACCTAGTTCTTAAGCTCATTCTCTAAAAATTCATTGTATTGGGTCAGTTGGGCTTGAGACCTTTCGTCCAATAGAAAGAGTGCTCAAACCCCCACCCTACAATTGGCGCCGTTTGTGGGAAGAACTTGTGTGTTAGTAAGGACAACAATCCAGCATGGTAGGATCAGGCCCCCATTAAGCAGGCTTCCATCAGCTTGAACCAGCCAAATCCCAACAACGGGGTAACTTCCCTAACCTCGAGCGCGACCGAAACGAAGGGAATGGAAGGTTTCGAGAGGGAAGCGTAAACACCACCCAAACCAGCAGGAGCCATTCTTGCGCAGGCAGCCATGTGCTTCAGAGACAAAATAACAACCGGGCCCCGCAACAGGAAGAAGTTAGGAGCCATATGTCCTAGAAACAGAATGATAGGCGGTCCATGCAGCAAGAGATAGACGATTTGAAAAGAAAGCTGCACCATGCACAGCAGAGGCAATCTCGTTCCAGACTTGATGCGCCCTCCGACGATGAAAGTGACGACGACTATAGACGAAGATCGAGGACTCCCCCAAGTGAGACCTTTTTCCACGAAAAAGAACACTACCGGAGGCGTAGGCGCAGAAGCCCATCTCCTAGGGTCTTGGGAAACGATGCCATGAGTAGGGCATTGGATCAACTCTCCAAGTGGCCTTTCACGCATCACATAGAAGGGGCCATACTTCCTCGACGGTTCCAGCAGCCAACCTTCGCCATTTACAACAGTAGAACAGACCCGATGGAGCATGTGAGCCAGTTCAACCAAAGGATGGCTGTCCATTCTAGGAACGAGGCGCTGATGTGCAAGGTATTCCCGTCCAACTTGGGACCAGTAGCGATGAGGTGGTTTAACGGTCTGAAGACGAACTCCATAGACTCGTATAGGCAGCTGACCCAAGCTTTTGGCTCTCGCTTTGTTACGAACTGTAGAGCCCCTCGGCCTTTAAGCGCTTTGTTGTCATTATCCATGCATGACGGAGAAACCTTAAAGACCTACTCGGACAGATATTGGGAGACGTACAATGAAATGGAAGACAACTTTGACGACATCACCATCATCACTTTCAAAAATAGTCTCCCAGCTGATCACGGCCTGCGGAAGTCTCTGATTGGCAAACCCGCCACCAGTATGTGTCAACTGATGGATCAGATTGACAAGTACAAATGAGTGGAGGAAGACTAGTTGCAGGGAAGAGGAAAAGAGAAGGTTATCCCTCAGGAGAGGAGGGATTTCAGGGAGGACCGGTATAGCAGTAACCGCCCGAGGAGGGACTTTGTAGGGCAACCCGGAACAACCAATGCACAGATTGTCAACGCCATATTCCGAGAACCAGTACATTGGGTTTTGGAGAAAATCAAGAACGAGCCATACTTTAGGTGGCCGAATAAGATGGCGGGAGAACCCTCGAAGCGCGGTCAGAATCTTTATTGCCAATACCACCAAGACCATGGCCACACTATGGAGAACTGTAAGAACCTCTGGAACCACCTAGACCAGCTAGTTCGGGAAGGAAAGCTAAAGCACCTTCTGCATCATTCCAGTGGTCATCAAGGCCATCAAGAGGCCAGGAGGGATGCTGTCCTGAGGCCACCCGCAGGAACGATCAACGTAATCGTGGCTGCGCCAGGGAGAACAGGCACACGCCCTGTATGAGTGTTATCGGTGGCTCAACTGCCTGCTGAGGAGTCCCAACCAGGGCCGAAGAGGGCCAGAATGAGCTTTCGTCCCGTTTTGAGTTTTTTAGAGGAAGACAAGATCGGGACCATCCAGCCCCACAACGATGCGCTGCTAATCACCCTCCGAATCGGGGACTACGATGTGAAAAGAGTGATGGTGGATGGCGGCAGTGCGACTGAGGTTATGTACCTCGACCTATGCAAGGGGCTGGGGTTAAAACCAAAGGACTTGATGCCCTACAACTCCCCTTTGATGAGCTTCGACAGGAAGCTTGTCATTCTAATAGGCATGATTACGCTGCCCATCCAGACCGGCCCGAAAATAGTGGAGGTGAACTTCATCGTGGTGGACACCTACTCTCCCTATACAGCCATTGTTGGTAGGCCTTGGCTCTATAGCTTAGGGGCTGTTGCTTCCTCGTTACACCAGAAGGTGAAATTCTCGTCAAGAGACCAAGTCCTTGAAATCCATGGTTGCCAACCCACAGCGAGGCAATGCGTGGTAGCGGCCGTCTCACATCGGCTCAACGCGGAGTTCTCGGCCTCCGCTGAGGAGAATTTATAGCAACTAAAGACCTTGGTTTCGCCCCCTGACACAACTACCGGGGAGGCGAAATGCGAAGACCTAGAAGAGGTGGTTATTGACGACGACCCGGACAAGTTCTTCCGAGTAGGGGCTCAGCTGCCTCTTCAGGAAAAGGAGGAGCTGATTGAGTTCCTTAAAAGGAATATTGACGTATTTGCATGGGATGCCTGCGACGCCCCCGGAATCGACCCAGACTTCATCTGCCATCACCTCAATGTCAATCCAGCCATCATTCCCAAGAAGCAACCACCCCGTCGCCCATCAAAAGAGCATGCCGATGCGATAAGAGACGAAGTGACGAAACTTAAGCGTGCTGGTGCTATCAAAGAAGTCTTTTACCCCGAATGGCTGGCCAACACGGTGGTGGTCAAGAAGAAAAGTGGGAAGTGGCGAGTTTGCGTGGTCTTCATAGACCTAAATAAGGCGTGCCCTAAGGACCCGTTCCCAATGCCTCAGATAGAAGCTAGTGAATGCGACAGCGGGCCATCCTCGGATGAGCTTCTTAGATGCCTTTCAAGGCTACCACCAAATACCAATAGCGCTGGGGGATCAAGAGAAAACGACCTTCGTGACACCAACCGAAAATTACCACTACAAGGTAATGTCATTTGGTTTGAAGAATGCGGGATCCACTTATCAAAGGACGATGACAAGAATGTTCGAACTACAGCTAGGCAAGAACATCGAAATCTACGTCGATGACATGGTGGTGAAGAGTAGAGTGGTGTTCGAGCATTTAGGGGACCTCGACAGTACCTTTAGCGTCTTGAGGAAACATAAGCTGCGCCTAAATGCTTCCAAGTGCTCATTTGGCGTGGGTTCAGGCAAGTTTTTAGGCTACATGGTTACCCATAGGGGAATCGAGGTTAACCCCAACCAGATCAAGGCCATAAACGACCTGAAACCGCCACAAAACGCAAAGGAGGTCCAAAAGCTTATTGGGATGATCGCAGCCCTCAATCGATTCATTTCCAGGTCGGCGGATAGATGTAGGCCGCTCTATCTCTTGATCAACAAGTGGAAGGGGTTTGAGTGGTCCGAGGACTGCGTGGTGGCCTTCCAGCAACTCAAGGATTACCTATCCCGGCCACTTATTATGTCCAGTCTAGAGGCTGATGAAGTTCTGTACGCATACATTGCTGTAGCCCCCTATGCTGTGAGCTTGGTGCTAATATGGAAGGACAACAGCATCCAAAAGCCGGTCTATTACATGAGTAAGTCGCTGCATGAAGCCGAGGTCAGATACCTACCCCTGGAGAAAGCCATACTGGCTGTGGTCCACGCTACGCGAAAGCTTCCCCATTATTTTCAAGCCCACACAGTGGTTGTTCTAACACAACTACCCTTGAAGTCTGTACTACGAACTGCTGACTACACTGGAAGGATTGCCATATGGAGCACAATTCTGGGAGCTTTTGACATCAAATACATGCCTCGGACCTCTATTAAGGGTCAGGTCCTAGCTGACTTAGTAGCCGAATTTGCTGAACCCCCAGTAGAAATAGTGGCAGAGGAGCAGAACATGGATGAAAAATCGGTTGGAGTGATCTCTACACCAGGACCCCCATGTTGGAAGGTGTACGTTGATGGCACAGCAAATCAAAGGGGACCTGGAGTGGGGCTAGTCCTAATATCTCCCAAGGAAGCCATCATAGAGAAGTCCCTCAGACTTAGGTTCTCAGCCACGAACAACGAAACCAAGTATGAGGCCCTGCTACAAGGAATTGTCATGGTACAGAAAATGGGGGGAAAGGCAGTGGAGATGTTCTCGGACTCGAGACTGGTAGTGGGCCAGGTAAAGGGAGAATTAGAGGCCAGAGATGCAAGGATGCAAGAGTACTTAAGCCGGGTCAAACGCTTACGGCCGGGCTTCGACTTTTTCAGCTTGTCACACGTCCCCAGAAGCGGAAACACTCATGCAGATTCGCTGGCCACGCTTGCCACCTCCTCGGCAGGAGATCTGCCTCGAATTATTCTCGTCGAGCACCTGGATAGAGCGAATGAAGTAGTCAAAGGCATGGTCCATGTTCATGAAGTCAGAGTGGGCCCTAGCTGGATGGACCCTATCATGAGGTTCCTCAAAGATGACATCTTGCTTGAGGAAAAGTCGGAGGCGGAGAAAATACGAAGAAAAACTCCTCGGTTCTGGTTGTCCGAGGACCACAAATTGTACACACGCTCATATTCTGAGCCATATTTACTGTGTGTCCACCCTGAGGTATTAGAACTGCTGCTTGAAGAACTGCACGAAGGGATCTGTGGGAGTCACATAGGAGGAAGTTCTCTGTCGCACCGAGCCATTACCCAGGGATATTGGTGGCCGAGGATGCAGAAGGAAGCCCTGGAGTATGTTAAAAAGTGCGACTAGTTCCAAAGGTTCACCTCGAATATTCATCAGCCAGGCGGGGCCCTCAACCCTTTGTCCAGTCCGTGGCCGTTCGCCCAGTGGGGCCTAGAAATTGTCGGACCTTTCCCAAAGATAGCAGGAAATAAGAGATACCTATTGGTCAGCACATATTATTTCACCAAATGGGTCGAAGTTGAGCCTCTAGCCAACATCAGGGACATGGATGCTAAGAAATTCATCTGGAGAAACATTGTGACACAATTCGAAGTCCCTCGCACCCTCATCTCTGACAATGGACTCCAGTTTGACAGTAAGGCCTTTAGAGGATACTGCTGCGAGTTGGGGATCACTAACAGGTACTCGACTCCAGCCTATCCTTAGGGAAACGGGCAAGCCGAGGTTGTTAACAAGGTCATAGTCAACGGACTTAAGAAGAGACTGGACGCCGCCAAAGGAAGATAGGTGGAAGAGTTGCCACACATCCTATGGACCTATCGGACTACATCACGGCGGTTGACAGGGGAAACACCTTTTGCCATGATCTATGGGGCCGAGGTTGTTATCCCTCTAAAGGCAAACTTCCCAACGCTGAGGACGAGTTTATTCACCTCAGATAGTAACGACGAACTACTGGGGAAGAACCTAGACCTGATCGACGAACGAAGAGAAAAGGCAATGGTCTAGTTGGCCTATTACCATCAGAAGCTCAAACAGAGATATGATGCCAACGTGAAGCTTAGACCGCTAGCACCAGGGGACTTAGTGCTGAGGAAAGTTGTGGGTGCTGCCAAAAACCCATTATGGGGAAAGCTTGGACCCAACTGGGAAGGACCATATCGGATTACTTCAGTTACGGGGATAGGAGCATACTACCTAGAAGACTTAGATGAAAAGGCTGTACCCCGTCCATGGAATGTAAATAACCTGAGAAGGTATTACTATTAATAAAAGTATTTTTCTAGTTCAGATTTTAAGTCCATCTTGATTACACGTCTCGCATTTTGGCAATCATCTAAGTGCTAGACAGAATCAAGGTCTTGCATGGTCCTCAGACTCAAACCTATAGGAAAACTAGTCACTCCAAGAAAATCTAAGTGCTAGATAGAACCAAGGTCTTGCATGGTCCTCGGACTCAAACCTATGAGGAAACTAGTCACTCCAAGAAAATCTAAGTGCTAGACAGAACCAAGGTCTTGCATGGTCCTCGGAATCAAACCTATGGAGAAACTAGTCACTCCAAGAAAATCTAAGTGCTAGACAGAACCAAAGTCTTGCATGGTCCTCGGACTCAAACTTATGGGGAAACTAGTCACTCCAAGAAAATCTAAGTGCTAGACAGAACCGAGGTCTTACATGGTCCTCGGACTCAAGCCTATGGGGAAACTAGCTACTTCAAGATTTGTAAAAACCTGTGGATACGACCTAAGTGCACACTCGGCACCTCGGATTATACACTTAGCCCCCTAGAAATATGGGTAAACGCAAACCAAGCGTCCCCTTGGTGCATGTAAGTTAGCATTTAGGAATTTAACTTCAAATATATTATGCGCACAACCATTCACACCCGTTAGGATGATTGATTCACAAACCACGAGATTTGCAGTAATAGTAATATCGGTAACAACAATAAACGCATGATTCAAAAGAGAAAGGAAGAATGGAATTTCATACATATAGTTGAAAAATTCGGTTACAAATAAATTCCAAGGTTCTTAAAACAGAAGCAAACCAACTAAAAACTAAACTAAACTAAAAAAAAAAAAAAACAAAAAGAGTTGGTCGGGACCCCTACTTCTTTAACTTTATTCTGGTCCCTTCCTTAGGAGGCTGAACAGGATTGACCTCGGGATCCTGGGAGACATCCCCCTCCTTGGGAAGCTGAGCAGGATTGGCCTCGGAGCCCTAAGTTTCATCAGCCGGGGAAATGGACTGAAGGGGCTGAACTAAGAGAGGTGGCTCCTCGGCGTGAGAGTCCTGAGCGCTGACTATAGAACTGGCAGCCTCCTGGGGCGCTTCAGGGTTAGAACTCCCACTTGTTTCTGTCACCTTGAGAAGCTCACCCCCTCTCCCCCCCGGATGGGTTGTTAGTGGAGGACGCGGTCAGGGCAGCCTCAGGCTGAGTAGCCTCAGCACTCACCGTCTCGGAGTTAGTCTCACGGATGGCCGAAGGATAGTAAACCTTCTCCGTCTTCCACAGATCAGATGAAGCCTTCACCCCAGCTTGTTTGAGGGCTTCATTCCACCTGGGAGCAGTAAAGCCGGCATACCCCAGGGATTTGAGCCCTAAGGATGGCCTGGGTATCAGCCACCCCCGCGTCATAGGCCTCCTCCTCGGCTTTGTCGTTGGAGGTCTCAGCCTCCGTCTTGGCAAATTCAGCCTCTGTCTTAGCCCTTAAAGCTTCATCCCTAGCCCAATCCGCAACGTTTTTGGCCTCCTCTGCCTCAACTAGCCTCTTCTTAAGATCAATAATCTGCTCCTTAGCAATTCCCAGCTGATCTTCAGTTTCAAGTGGGCGCCTTGTCTAGGTCTCGGCCTGTTTTTGGGCACCAGACAGGCCTGCTTCAGCGCTGTCCCTAAGCCTGGTCATCTCCTTCAGACCCTCCTTGGCCTTAGTGAGGTCAGCCTCGGAGTTCTTAAAGGTTCGAGCAGCGTCCAGGCGCTTATTACGTTCGGTCTCCAAGGTCCTGCTCTACTCCTTAGCCTTATCCTCCAGCCTATAAGTGGCCTGGACGGTCTGCCAATTGGAACAAACACACTATGAATGGGAAATTGAGGAGCAAAAATTGACGAAGTCACAAGTATCAGAATCCTTACCATGGCCAAGTATCTCTTCATGTTGAGGAAGACCTCTTGCCTCCTCGTATTCTTCAACTCTTTCATGTCAGTGGGGAGGAGCAAGGTCCTCTCCAACGCGTCAGCCACATAAGCGCCTTCGCTGCCTCAAAAGTCCCTCAGGGAGGCATTTTCCATCAATGGCTCCCCGTGGAGCATTGGGCCAGGAAGCCAAGCCTCGGGCGCAGATTGAGCATCGACCTCCTTGCCTTGACCTTGAGGCCCAATTTTTAGCTGCTTTTGAGCTCGTGGGACTTCGCCCTCCTCTTGAGGCGTGCGAGACTTTCCCTCATCCATTGGCTCTTTGCCCTTAGAACTCCTTTTCCTCTTTGAGTCAGTGGGCTCAGGCCGAGGAGGTAGAGTCGATTGGGGTGGAGCAAGAAGTTTGGACCGGGGAGATGGTGTCCACGAATGGGCGGGGGAAGACCTGGTTTGAACAGATTAAGGCTGTGGTGGAGGAGGGGGAAGTTTGGATTGCGACTTTCCTGGTGCCTCCTTCCCCGGCTGGCCCTCAATTAGGTTGAACAGGCTTGTCTGGGGCTTCCTTTTAAGACCCATCTCCGCCTGAGAGGATGTCCCCGCTGACAAGAGATCCGCCTTGGAAAGGTCGGGGTCACCCAAGTCACCAGCGGGATCCGCAGACGGACTAGCCTGGTCAAACACACCGAATCCTTCTTCGGGCAAACCCGAATCACCCTTGGCTTCCGCTGCTTGGTGGGACGAAGAAGAGCCGGCCAACGAGATGCCCTCCGGAACAGGAGACCCTTCAGGAATCAGAAACCCATGTTCAACTACAGTGATTTTCTGAAGTCAGGGATCGTTAGCTCTGACCACGTACTTTAGGTCGGTGAATGACCTCTGGATAGGATCGTACCCCAAGATCTTGTGAGCGGCCTTGACTTGGTTGTCCACCTCATTTACAAAAATCGCCGCCCTGAGAATAGTCTCCAAATCTTCCTTGTTGGTCAGATGGAAGTGCCATTGAAAGGCGTGTGGATCTGCAAAAAGGAGGCATATTCATATCAGTAACCGAACCGTGCAAATCATGATGGCAAAAAAGATCATCCCTCTCTCACTCTAGATACCCCACCTGGCTCCCCCTCCATAATGGGGCAAGGAAGGCCATCATGCCACTCCCCAGACACGATGAGAAAGTCCTTATTTAGCCATTTGCTGGACTCAGGGAGGCACTGAATAAGCCGAACCTTATCGTCCCTCATCTTCAAATAGTAGGACTTGCCTTTCAGGAGTTGGAGGTTGTAGCACTAGTTTACGTCGTGGTGGGTTAAGCTTAGCCCCATTTTCTCGTTTAAGACATCTACACAACCCAGGATCCTAAACACGTTAGCAGCATACTGGGTGGGGGCTAATCGGAAGTGCCTAAGATAATCTCTCATTACTGGCCCCATGGGTATTCTCACGCCTTCTTCTATAAAGGCGAGTATGGGGATCACCACCTCGCCCGTTTTTCTCCTAAAGTGCCATTCCCCTTCCTCACAGTACCTCAGACCCACATTGGGGGGTATCCTATAATCGGCGATGAATTTTTCCATCGCCTCTTCGGTCTCAACCAACTTTTTTAAGTTACCCATCTCTAAGAACCGTTAGAGAAACTTAGGGGATGACGAAAGAAGGAGAGGAACAAGGGAAAGATAAACTTAGAAGAGAGAAAACGCAAGTTGGAGAGAGGAGAAAACTTATAGAAATTAGGAAAAGCTCCTCGGGCAGGCTTTTTATGCTGGAAAGAGACTTGAGTTTGGCTGGAAGTTTGACTAAACTCAGGATATGTGCGCAAGAACTCTTAAGTGCAAAGGTAAAGAGACAAGTCCGTTCAAATGGGTATTTATACCTTCCATTAGAAATAACTGTGTGAGTTTTCCCGCCCATAAAGGTGAGGAAATCTCCACCGTTAGATCTCCATCGCCCCATTGAACGTGGGGAACGCAGAGTCGCCAGCATTTAATGAAGACACGCTTCATATATCAAGACGCTAGGAACGTGTCTCGGGCAAACGAAGAGACTTTGGCACTAATGGAGGACAGGACTTGACAAGTCATGACAGAGGCTTGATGTCACCAAAACCCTACTCTCCGTCCGAGGAGCCGGACAGCAGGATTTTGAGGGGCTATTGTGGGGCCAAAGAACTTAGCGACCTCGGCCCACTTTGTACTGGGTCCAAGGCCCGCGCCGAGGAGAGGAAAATGTCCGAGGACATACAATGAAAGTCCAAATGGCCTAGAGATGTTGCTGAGGACGATTCTGTCCTTGGCATTCCAGAGTCCAGAAGGAAAGAATGGCACGCCCTCAAAGGTAGCCTCCCAGAGCGCTCCTCGAAGAAAGGATGAGTACAGTAGGACGCACACGGAGGTATGGTGTAGGAGAAATTCAAGGAAAAGCTGTCACCTCCACATTGAATGTGCCCAACTAACGTTTTGGCCCATTAATGAGGAAAGAACTACTGAACAGTGCGGCCTTAGTTGCCGCAACTCACAAAGGGCTTGGGAAGGCGGCTGATGGGACGAGCACTCGAGTAATGACCTGCACGATCAACAGGTGGAGGGTCAAGATCGACTGGAAAGAAGTATATAATGTGAGAGACCCTCCAAGAATGAGGGATCGTGGAAAAAGAGCAGGAAGAGAGAAAAAGGAGAAAACTGCAGTAGTCTGCATGGTCTTGAAAACCACTGTAACCTAGTACTGAAAGTAGATGAAGAAAAATACCAAGCTCCTCGGACGAAAGGCCCGGGGACAACATTTCTTGCTTGAACCCATTTCCTTATTGGTCAGTCCGCACCTAACCGTGTTGAGTGATGGTGGTTCAGACTAACACCTAGTTCTTAAGCCCATTCTCTAAAAATTCATTGTATTGGGCCAGTTGGGCTTGAGACCTTTCGTCCAATAGAATGAGTGCTCAAACCCCCACTCTACAAATGTATTCAATAAGTTCATTTTCTTTTGAAATTAGAATTTTCAGAAAATGCCATTTGCTCAACAAATAGTCATTTTGAGTTACCATTTTCAAAAAACTGAAAACAAGAAACTCTTTTCCAAATAGAGAATGGAGAACTCAAATCTTTTTTTGAGACCAAAAAAAAAAAAAAAAAAAAGTTTCTCAACAACACTCCCTAAGAGCATTAGCATCAGGTTATTTATTTCCCATTTTAAAGCTAAACTCACTCCAATTTAGATTCCACGTTTTATTAGAAACCTTTAGTACAGAACAAGTCTATGACTCTAGAACAAAAGTCTCTAGATAGAGCTGCAGTTTTGAGAACAACTGTTTTTTTTTTGCTAAATTGAGAACACTATTAGGTTAGTGATATAGCGATGATTTTAAACTGCGGCAACAAATTTGGTCAAATAGTCTATACCAATGGTTTAAAAACCACTGTAATAGGTGCAAATGGTGTCGTTTCACTTCTTTCCCGCACTAAATTTCACCAAAACCATCTTCATCCTTTCTTACTTTTCACTTCTTTAAAAAAGAAAAAAAAAATCATTTCCCATTTCTTACATTTCTAAATTTTCATTTTGACCCTTTATGTATGATTTCATTATTCATATTGAACCCATTGTCCATTTCCGTTAGTAATCTAACAATTAAGTACCCATCATGCTTAACTATTTCACAAAGTACTAGCTCGAAAATGCTATAAAATCCAAGTATTTCGTTGTTAGTGAAAAACATATTATGGATGGTCAAATTACTATTGGCCGGATATGGACAACAATACCAATATGAAAACAAAATCAAATATGAATGGCCAAAATAAAAATTAAAGGATCAAAATGAAATAACTCCAAACTTTAAGGATAAAAAGTGTACTTTAGTCATACTTATTCAATACCTATGGCCCACCCTTATCCTCCATGTCTAGGGTTGTTCATAAATTGTCCATCACTAACGTAGCCAACCATTGTTGAGCCGATTGAACTGTCGATGGGGCTACTAACAATAAATGAAACAACGATTGGTGGATGTTAGGGTTTTTTGATGTCAGTCAATTCAAATAGCGGTTATGGGTTTTTGATTCCAACAAGGAATGCAACTGGCCATAGGTAACTTAAAGAGTTAAAATTCTATGTAAATTTGGAAGTATGTAGATTAAACTAGATCCAAGCAAGTCTGTTCCATCTCTCTTTTATTGTGTTAGGACATATGTGGAACTTGTTAGAACATATGTTATATAGAATTGGCTAATTCTTTGACAAAACGCACTTTACTTATAATTGGGTAGATCTAGGATGTGTATAATACTTCAAGGAATAAGAGTTCAAGTCCAAGTATTGAAGCTATGCAAATCTGTCCAAGAATCAAGTGAAGAAGTGATGTTCATTAAAGCTCAACAAATAGCTCAACAGATGTATCTATTGAGATTTAATATTTGAAACTTGACAGATTTCTTGACAGCTGTATCTACCAAGAATTATGAAATTCAGATTTTCAGATATGATTTTACGCATATCCATGTGTATTTGTGTAGAGTTTCTTTTCTCACAATCCTAGACATATATAAGATTATTTTAAGGGCCGTCAAAGGTGATGATACAACTTGATGCAAAGTGATTATTCACTTAAATTGTGACCAAAGACAATTTGCCCTAATTCATCTTTCTCTTGAAGAAGCTATTGCGTTTGTGCGCCAAGGGTTTTGTAACCAAGTAGCTTCTTAATCTTCATCGTGTGGATAAACTGAAGAACTTTACAGCCAATATCCTTCTCAAGTTGGTGTGTTAGTCATGTACTTGGATCCGTACTTCGATTGGTTAGTCACGTACTGGGAGCCGTGCATTGAAAGGAGAGATTGGGTATTGGGGTAAAGGTTCAACTGTAGGTTGGTATAAAGTACTGGGATTCTTTTACTTGTAATTGCTTGTTTTGATAATAGTGGATTCTCGGGAGTGGTGACCTTAAATTCACCCAGTGGGGTTTTGCTTCGGTGGTTTTCCCCATTCGTAAACAAATCATCTATGTCAAATTGATTTTCCGCTGTATTTAACTTAGTTGGTGATTTGTTTGTGCTACCACACTCGTTGCATGTAATTGAATCTAATTAATTTCATTGGCTAAATTAATTGATTAAGTTACCAAAGGGGTCAATACATTTTTGGCCTATCACATTGAGTTGTTGTTATGGACCACCGCGTGCTGTGGTTGTGTAAATTGAACCAAATCTACTTTTTCTCGACCTAGATTGGAGCCAACTTGAAGTAGATCCACAACTCTAGGTTCTTAATACTGAGATCTTCTTTTCAATAGTAGATCTGTTGTCATTTTTCCTATTTGTATGGCTACTTTTTTCTTTTTCTTGTCGAAGATCAGAGCACTGATGACTGTTCCGTTAAAACCACCACCACGTAGCTAGAATTTTGATCCAATGGCATTGTTCATCTTTAAAGAATACCGACTAGGTCGGCACAGCCCAAAAAACTCCCCTTATACCAGTCGCACCACGTCATGAACATCCCTACCCATGACCCCCTTATATAAAGGAAGAGACAAAGTTTATTGTCTCATTTGTATAATGGCTAACGAGGAACTTGCTCATTGGCCATATTTTTTTTAAGGCAAATGTTGACAAGCACCGTGCGGTGCTTGTTAAGGTTGGATTAATGTGGATCCTACTTAATAAAAAAAATTGGATAATATAGGGAATTAACCCGAAATTCCCAACTTGTGAGAAACAAAAAATAGAGAAAACACATGTTAAAGAAAAACAATTACACGCACAAAACAATATTTACGTGATTCGACAATTTGCCTACGTCCACGGAGTTGCAGGGATTTCACTATTATCAGGAAAAAATACAAAGTACGGCTACAGTTTTTCCCACTCTCTCAGGACGACAACAATATATTAAAAAACCCTAATCACCAAAAAACGGTTTCTATATCCTACGCACAAGATTCACAATGGGTTAAAAAACAGGCCAAAACTTTTTTCCCTATAAAGCTAGTCCCATAGCCTATAAGGCAGCTAAAAAAATTATTTAAAGTTGGCTGTTAATGAGCACCTTATGGTGCCCGTTAAAAACAACCATTTTTTTTAATATTGAAAAGTTTGGTTAACCATAATTCCTCCTAGAAATAAAATCATATACGTTGATTGAAGGAGGATCTTGGCTACTAGCTACAAGATCTACTACTTAAAACAAAATTTTGTGACGTATGACTGTATTGTACATCCTTCAAGATGTACAATTAGAATTATTCACCATCTAAAGATTTTTGTACAACTACAAAACGCTACAAAGAGAATGAAGAATCATTACTTTTTAAGAGAATGAGTGCATGTACGTTTTGGTGTCATCACAAATCTACATTAGTGAAAGGTTTTCTTTTTCGTGGTATTGGTTCAGAATAATTTATCTTTTCCTTTTCTGTGCAAAGCCATAAAGGGGTGGGGGATTCGAACCCGACATGCCCCATACAAAGCTATTAAGTATGTCTTGGCTGCTTTCATGGGTTATGCGTGTTTGTCAAAATAATGATTTACATGGACTTGCTTCCACACTTGCATTAACTTGTATAATAGGGCTTCCTTTGTCATTTTCCAACAATTATTCTCAGTTTCCAATTTGGGAGTAAGCCAAAATCCTATCAGAAGGAATCTAGAAATTATTTTTGTCTTTTTTTTTTCAGTTGAGTTAGCTGATCTATATAGCAAAGTTGAAACCCAATGAAACTCGAATTGAAGCAAAATATATATGTATGCGTGTGTGTGATTTCATTTAGATTCTCTAATTGGAATCTTATTTTTTCTACTGAATTTCTAGCTTAACTTTACAACTGGAAAGACTCAATAGTATAGTACTCCTCTCTCTATTGATTGATTTTGGATCTATGTGTCTTTCAAGTTCCAACATTGGGAAGATGCTAATGATAAAAACCATGCAGTTATATTTCAAATGGTGAAGAAAAGCAAGTAATTATCTTTAAGGTTGATTTGCAATACGTTTTTTTCTACCAAGTAATTCAGGTTACCAATTATAACCAAATATTCATATATTTCGTGTATTGAGCTTTATTTTGTCATTATGTAAAGTGAATAAGGACAACATCATTTGCTATAAGAAAAAAAAATTGCTCCACATATTATATACAACCTGTAGATGGCCCACATGTCTACCTCAACCTGTTTGACCAATTTGAGTTGATTTGCTCTTGATTAAGCTCTATATTAAAAAATTATAATGAAAAAAAGTCTAGGTAAATCAATGCCCAAATTTTGGAACCTTTTGTTTTCTTTAATGTTTTAAATATTGGTAAATCATGTCTATGCATTTGGTTTTATTCTTTAGGAAGGCATCCTTTTCATCTGCTTTGCTTAAGCACTAACTTGAAACTTTGAACATGTTCCCCCCCTTGTTATTGTTCTTGTTCTTGTTCATTTTTATTTTTCTTTCAATAATAATAATAATTAGCAACATTTATCTTTTGGTAATTTAGTTAAACCCTAACCTTATTCACTAAGGATTTAACCTAGATTTTTACCATTTAACAAAAAGAAGTGGTGCATGGTTTTTTTTTTTTGGCTAAAAATAAATTGGGGGATTAGAACCCAAATTCAATCTCTTTCATACATGAAAAAATTGGATAGTGTAAATGAATTATAAAAATCTTGGCAAAAATAATCTTAGGTCACAAAATCATATTCATGTACAATATTGTATTAATATTGCATGAGGTAATAAAAGATATGGATGATGAAATAACTATTAGACATTTGAGGATGTCCAACAAAAAAAGAAGAAGAAGAACAAATATTAAATTCACTATTTGAAGGATGTTTGCCAACTTACCTAATAATAACAACAATAGTGAGTTTCAGTTAGTTCAATTGGTAAAATCTCTGATGGTTGAATAAGAAACCTAGGGTTTAATCCCTGCTTATACTAAAAACCAATTGATGTCTTAGTTTAATAATAAAAAGCTATCATCAGGAATAAATGTCATATATCAAAGCTTTCTAAAAAAAAATAACAACAATAGTAACGATAATTACCTAAAATATAAATATCCAATAATATTTTAGGCATAAGATTGGGACATATATATGAATGAATGATAGCATTTCTCACTCTTTTGGAAAAGAATGTTTAAAATTCAATTCGTCAAACAGTGGTGTTGAATTTGTACTATTAAAATCATGACACGTTGAGAAGAAAGACAAATCTTGTGTGTGTATATATATTGATCTTGATCAGTCATGATTGTTTTTGCTAGGTCATCTTGAACCACAAATGGGATCCTTGCTGAAGAAGCTCAGGCCTAACTAGCGCGTGACAAACTTTTTTGATTTACAAAAATAAAAAAACAAGAGTATGATAATTAATTAAAAAAGAAGAAGCTGGTCTTGGGAGAAGATGACCACTTTTGCTAAAGGTTTATTTGGTGACTCATTCTTAGGAGCTAACATAATATATTTTAGATTTGTCTTTCTTTTTCCTCGTATATATTATTACCATGCATGGTTGTTTAAAATTTGCAATAAGAACATATGGAGCACTTCGTGTGGCATTAGGCCAACCCCTTTTTATTTTTTGAAGTAATGACCATATGATTTATGATGTAAACAATAAAATGCAAGCTTTATATATATATTTCAATAATTAGGGGAGGAAGGTTCAAACCCAATTCTTCTCATTGGGAAAATCATAATAGTACTATTAAATTATAAAGTTATTGAAAAATAAATGTTTGTTTTGTTTTTTGTTGTAGAGAGATTCAAACCCAATTTATATATATATATATATATATATTTTTTTTTTTCCTGTTTTAGAGTGTCACTTTACACCAAGCACAATGTGTTATTTGCAAAAAAAATAAGATGAGTGTCACTGTGTCACAATATTTGCAAAAAACATCCTAGATTGTTGATTTAGGAAGTATTTTAAAAAGATTTTATAGAAAAAGAAAAAAGTAACTGATTTTTTGAATTTATTTATTTATATATATTTTTTATAAAAGTGATATTAATTTTTTTTTTAAAAATAGTTAATTAACAAATACTCTAAAAGTAACGTTTCACTAAATCCAAACAATCATAAAATGGTAACATGACCTTTTACAGCTGGTATAAATAAAAGTGGTGTAAAAAAAATGTAATGTTTCTCAAATTACCATGTTATCAGCTGTGAAAAAAAAAAGTGATAAATATTATGCCACTCACAATATAGGAGAAGAAAACACTACAGCTAAACACAGGAAAATTCCAGAAATGATTTATGTGACCTGACCCAAGATTGATATTAGACAGAGACCCAAAGTCTCTCTCTCTCTCTCTCATGTAGTAGATAAATGCAACATTTACAAGGAAGCATCATCTTGATGAACTCCAACAGAAACAGCAGCTCTCTTTAGTCTTTCCCCGTGTCCCTCTGGAGTCTGGTCCACAACATAGAGGTTTCCCAGGTAAAAAATGAGCATTGAAATTAGCATCCAAAGTTCCAAACACCCTCACAAAATTTATTTACTTTCAGGCACCAAAAACTATGCATTTTGACTCACCTCCTTCATTGACTATCCTCATTTTCAGAGCTCATATTTCAAGGCCATACCTAAACCAAAAAGTCCAAAACATACACCCAAGTTGAAAAACTATAACCAATATATATAATATAAAATAGATGAAAAAAGAAGCACTGGATCCCTCTTTTTTCTAGTATCTCTCTCCCCCAAACTTCTTTCTTCTGTTATCTTTCAAGAAAGAGCCTTTTCATTCAGATTCAAAAGAGGAAACTCTTTCTTTCTCTACTTTATAGGGTTTTGAGCTGATTAGAAGTTTCCATGCATGAAGCAGATGGGTCTGAAGAAAGGGTTTGCTTGTTTCTCTCTCCTACTTCTAATTTTTCTACTGCTTGAAACTTCATCTTCTGCTGATGGGTCTGCCACTTTTGGAACCTTCAAAACTGGGTCTGCCTCTGAACTGAGTAATGCAAAACACAAAGGTGGTTTTGGTGGTGATAAAGATAAGGATGGTGATGCCGTTTTTGGTGATGAAAAGAGGAAAGTCTATACTGGCCCAAATCCTTTACATAATAGATAAGTACATAACCAAAGCTTGGTTCTCTTCTTCATTTCAGGCTACAAGTTTACTAGCTTTTAAAAATATATTCTCCTTCCTCTCATTTCCTTTTATTTTTCCTTCAAAATTTTTAATTATTTTGATTTTTGATGATATTTTGATGGTTCAGTTTCAGCTCTATTGTCTTTAGGAATGTAAGCAATGTCACAATTGCAGATAAAAAAAATTTTGTAGTAAATTTTCATTTATGTTAAATATAGAAAAATTTAGAAAGTATTATATTATATTGTTGTTGATGCCATTAATGGAGTTGGTGGCGTAATGACTATTGCACAGTGTTTGTTGTGGTTGTTGGTAAGTGTTTTTACTTTTGGTGTCTGTAAATTAATAATATGGATTAGGCCATCATTTTCTTTGTTCAGATTGGACATTTTATTTTGAGTCAGCTTCACAAATGTACGGTATTAGAAAAATTGAATGGAGAGGAGAGATAGGTGAAGGGTGAGTTGTCCACAGTCAGTTCCTGACCGGTGAGAGAGCTTGACATAATGTTTGTTTAAGGTGAGAACTTCATGCCAGACAATTACCTAATATGTTTAGGGTCATTGGTCAATATATCTTAAGCAATGTCTACAGAGTTTCCGTGAAATTGATATTTATGCTATTTGCTGATTACCTTTTTGTTTTGGGGGTTGAAAACAAAATACCCTAAAAAATAAGGGGAAAAAGGGTTTATTTATTTTTGATAATATAAGTTTAAAGCAGTAAAAAAAGTTGACTTATTTTGTCACTTGCCATAGTAGTCTTAAAGACATAATAATAATAATAATAATAAATACATGTAATCAACACTAATAATTATAACCACCACTTCTAGCTGAGTTGGTACCTGGTTATGTAATTGACCTATTGCTTGGGGGTTTAAGCCCCCACATTTACCTAGCAAAAAAAAAAAAAAAACACTAATAATTATAATTAATGCGATATCAATTTTATATAAACTTATCACTATTAACACTATTTTAGTGTACACTAATTATATTATGTTACCTTAGAGGTTTGACATTTTTGTGTGGATTATTGTAAGTGTAACTTAGATAACTGGCTTAAAGATAATATGGATTATGATCTGTTTAGTTAAATGTTTTGGGAGTTAAAAAACGTATTTTTAAAACTTGAAATTCTGTTTTTTACGCTCATTTTAAATTTAAAATTTAAAATATTGTTTTGCACAACTTATCCAAACCACCCTATGTCATCTCCGTTATTCTACTTTGATTGTATGGATTGATGCAAGATCTGATCCAGTATCATAGAAAAGATTCTCTTTAAATGAGCCAGTCTATTTTCTGTGTGTCATTTATGAGGTAGTTGGGAATAAGTACACATTTTCCATACTAATAGGTTGATTGGGCCAGATTTATCAAAATTGTACATACTTTAAATCTAAGCCCAATCAGGGTCAGGCTCAGGCTCAGGCTCAGACCCACTCCTTTTTAGAGAGCTATTGTGGGATGGGAAATTTTTTTGAATGAACTAGTTGGCCAGTGACCACCCACGGGCTACTCCCACACCCACTCTCCCAATCTTTAGGGCATTTAGGCAATTAAATTTAAGAATTAAAAGATTAAGAAAAAAGTAATAAAGAAAATCATGGCACTTAGGCAATTAGATTTAAGAATTAAACGATTAAGATAAAACTAAATTTTTTTTTAAAAAACATGATAATTAAATTATGTAAGGGGCAGAATTTGACTATAAACTTAGTGACTACGACTAACAATAAGAACATGACATATGTTCTTGTCATGTGCAAATAATTGTAGAAAATCAAATAAGTGTTGTTTGATAAGTAGACACATGTCATCTTCCTATTGTTGGTTATAGCCAAACTTTGTCTTTAGGTAAGTGTGCTCTCTCTTTGTTTTTATTTAGGAGTATTTATTTTTAATTTTTAATTTTTAATTTTTTTAATAATTATTTAAAGAATAAAATTGGACTCCAAACATGTCTAGAGCTATCTCTTCCAACTAATTACGTAACGATTTATAAGATTATTTGTGTGTTATTTAAAAGAAAATATTTGGCTCCAAACATGTTAGAAACCTTGAATTTCAACCTCCTATAGGAAAATAACATGTTTCCTTGTCATGTACAATACACATGATTCATTCGATTGGTTGTGTTAAGTGTGGTAAGTGATATTGCACATGACAAGGACTAGGAACGGAGCCAGGAGTTTGATTAAGAGGTGGGGGGGGGGGGTGTGGAGTATTAAAAATAAAAATAAAAACTTAACATCAACTTTTTAAAATTTTGCTTTAAGAATTTTTGGAAACTAGAATATCAACATTTTATTGAATATTTTGGGAATTGAGATCAAGATTTTGAATTCAATTCCAGATTGACTATTGGAATGAAATATTTTAGTATTGGCGTGTACTGATACACTGTTTCGCAATTAAAATTGAATATATATATGAGAAATGATATATCCACAATATTTTCACAACATTTTTACAACAAATCCTAAATGTTAGGTTGTTATTGGTGGGGTAAAAAAGTAATCTTAGTGTTAGGTTCAAATTTAAACCAATAACAACTAATCATCTGTGATTTGTTGTAAAAATGTTATGGATGTAGCATCTCTATATATATTGACACACACTATTATTAAACTAAATGAAAGTATAATTTATAATGAATTTAATGTATTGTTTTACAAAAATCAAATAAAAAAATGATTAGATTGTGTGTGTGTTTGTTTCTTAAAAAAAAAGAAATCAAATCAAATGAGTAGATTGTTAATAAAAATAAAGAAATTATGGCATTTTTTTTAAATAAACAAACATGTAGGGTATTTTGTAAACTATGACTAATTAAAATCACTTTTTCTATTCCCAATCCCACCCGTCTGTGATTTTACTCATTATCTCACATCTGGCCTTTAAACATGTATTACTTACTTTTCACATTTCTGCTTGCTCTTCTTCATTAGCGCGCCTCTAAATCTACCTTTTAATAATCTTCTTCTTCGTCTTTATTTATTTATTTTTTAACGTGTCTCTTTTATGTTTTTGTTACATCATGTTCTTCATTTTATTCTCACATTCCTTTCTCTCACTGTGCTTCTTGATTACTTTAGTCAAACTCAAATCCATCATATTTTTTTTTCCCCTTTGTTTTAGACGGAGATGAATAGAGCCTGAGTAGTGGTTCACAGAGTGGCCAACTGGCCATAAATTTATTTGGGTCTAGAATGCCAGGAGTGAGTTGATAATAAGCAAGAAGAGACCAATGATGACCATGTTTAATTTTTTTTTGGGGGCTAATTGAACATTAAATATGCCAATAGAAATTTTTTTCAAATGGTAGCTCCGTTTTTGACAAGTACACATGTCACCTTCCTATTGTTAATAATTGTACCATTATCTACATATTTTTTGAAATACAAAAATACCCTTAAACATTATATATTTTACCTTTATCCTTTATGAAAGTGTGCTCTTTTCATGGGAGATGTAATTCAAAAGAATTTTGTCAAATTAACGACCATTTTATTTTGGTGCAAATTCTCAGTAAATAAATTCTTATCCGAAATTCTTGTGTAACAATTTCATCCAAAATGTATAATCTTAGGCCTTGAAAGCCATTCAACTCTTCATATAGTCCTTCTTAATAAAAACTTTTCATACAGTCAATTTGTGACTCCCACATTGATTTTTGTCTAATATAAAAAGACTAATCGAGTGTGTTAATCATTTATAACACTAGTATGTAGCCCCGTGCGGTCTAATCGAGTGTGTTAATCATTTATAACACTAGTATGTAGCCCCGTGCTACCGCACGGGAATGGATATATTATTAATCATGAGTTTATTCATATTTAAAAGACTCAGTTAAGTCTAAATTCATATTATTAACCAGAAAATTTCATTAACAAAACTTAGCAGTATATATATTTTACATAGAAAGATGAACCTTGGTGACAATGTTTATCCAAAAGATCCATTCACGCTTTTGAATCTTCAATCTCTATTGGTGATTGAAATTTTCGCAGCTTAAAAAATTTAAAATTAAAAAAAAAAAAAAAAAACCCTCAGAGTTGTACTCATTTTGTAGTTTTACAATGGGTCATTTTGTAACATGATGGGCATTTGTGTGAAGAAAAAACCTCTGAAGTTCTATGACTGATAAAAGAAATTCTCTCCAATCTCTTTTTATAGAGAGAGGGGTTTGTGCGTATTTTTATACATCCTTCATAGTTGTATTATCACGAAGCAGGTCCAATGAATTTAGATTGGTACTACCGATTCCCAAAGCATGAGTGTTTAATGTGTTATTAATTTCATCTCATTGACTTCTGCACATGACAGCAAAATTAAAAATAATTAGATTGTACACGTGTATAGTAAAATTGGACTCCAATTTCAAATTCTAATTGAACAATTGGAATGATAATATATGATAGTAACAACAATAGGAAAATTCAAATAAAATTGTAACAATCTGAATAAAAAATTCTAGTAGAAAGACAGGGTGGAGTGATCCACTCCAAGAAGGCGACCAAACTTGGGTATATATAGAATAATAAATCTCTTTCCGGAAAATTTACATTGTTCATAACATTTACCTTCACTGAACATTTTAAAAACATAGTGACTCATATCTGCCATCCAGACATCTACAGTCGGGTCCTCTTCAATTCGCATGAGATTCCATTGATCACTAAGTTCCTTTGCAGCTTGTAAAAAGTATCATCCATCGGTCCATAATAGTGCTTTCTTTATTGTTATAAGTGCCAAAAACCTGAACAAAAAGCCAAATATAAGAATAGTGAATTTTAGGCATAATGTGCATCTAATCACATATTAGCAATTTATAACAAATGTAAAGATGCAAACTTTGTAAGTGAATAGTAAACAAAACTCAGTGTCAGAACTAAGAAGAAAACACTTTAATCCGGAACTCAGTGCAAATGTAAAGATGTAAACTTTGTAAGCAATTTATAACAAAGATGCAAACTCTGGCTTTGCTATCTTTTTGGAAATTATGCAATGTACCCAAACCAAGTTCTTATCATCGATATTAATCTCTTTGGTTTTCACGTTTGACTACAAAATCAAGAAAAAACTTAATTAGCACAGTAACTCACTTGACCCAATACATAGAAGTGGTTTTAATGAGAATGAGCCTACATACATTTAATCACATGATGCAAAATTCAACTTCAATTTCAGATTCTAGACACATGGCACAAAATTAGAGTTCTAATTTGGAATTCAATTTCACACTCTCTCTGCTTTACCTATTATTTTATATATAGATTTATAATATTCAAAGTAATCTAGTTTTTAGTAACTGAAATTAGTACCATAGACACATACTTTATATACATGTATTCAAGGGCGGAGAAAGGAATTTTTGTTTGGGCAAAGTTGCGGTACTAATATATTTAATAAGACAACCCCTAATACACATCTATATATACACATAGACATTTTATTATTTTATTATTATACACACACACACACACATATATATATATATATATATATATATATACACACACACACTTTATTTGATAAGTTTTTTATATACACACATCCAACAAAAAAAAAGAGCTTAGTATTTTCAATCAAAATTATGTTTGATGACAATGTTTCATAAAATAAATTCATTTTTACCATCTTCATAGTGAAAATCTTAAAAAGTTTCATTTTCAATACAAATTATCAAATTTTATACTAAAGTAAGTAAAAAAAAATTTCAATTGAACTAATGAAATTTTCAAAAATATGAATGATCCAAAACTTGGAGGAATAAGTTAGGCTCCAAACATATTTGTAGTTATCTTGCTTTAACCTATTATTTGACAACTGAAGTGGCATTTCATGTGTAGTTTTAGTGACAATATTTTTTTAATGAGTCAATAACTTGTTAATTCCTACATAACGAGTTGAAAAAGATAAATTCAAACATGTTTGGTGCCAAACTTTATCAAATATTTAACAGATATAAGAGCATATTTTACAATAAAAAATAAAATTTTGAAAAATAAAGTTATGTCTTTATAAATATTAGACTAATTTTTTTTTTAAGAGCATCGTTGGAGTGACTCAAATATTTGGGGGGGGGGGGCTCTTATTTTTGTAGGCTAAAATTTAAAAATATTAAAATTAATTATATATATAATATATATATATATATATATATTAAAGGAAATTTCAAAATTTGGGGGGGGGCTCTTATTTTTTGTAGGCTAAAATTTAAAAATATTAAAAATAAATTATATATATATATATATATATATATATATTAAAGGAAAAATTTCAAAATTTGGGGTGGGTGGGGGGGGGGGGTGGTTGGGGGGCCCATATACATAGCTCCACCCCTGCCTGTATTTGGTCCAATAATAAGGATTGAATTCAAGATTGGATCTTACAAATATTTGATTTTTAAGCACAATGCTAAAGACATACTGGCTATTAAGAGAATGACTGACCACTTAGTTCTATATGTTTTGCTAAAAAACTTTTTATAAAGATAGTTTTCTACATTTTTCAGTGTTTGGTAGTATAAAAAAAATTGGTTAATGGAAAACTATTTTTAGTCAAAGGAAAACTTTAATAAAAATAAAGCTTATTTTCTATAGGTTGCTTTCCAATAAAAATAGAAAACAATCCCTCTCTCACACGGTGAATAACTCCTATAAATTTTATCTTCTTCTAGCCATGGGAAACAATATTTTCTTTCACGCCTTCAATCTTTCTCATGATAAGATCTTTCACTTATCTTTCCTTTACTTTTTCTCTCTTCTCACATCTCATTGTCTGCTGTCACTCACTTTGGTCTCTTCTCTTTCCTCATATTTCTCTCTCTATTTGTCTCCTTTCTCCCCATTTCTCTTCCCCCCTGTAACATCTTTCTCTGATAAGGTTTTTATTTTTTTTATTTTTTCCCTCACAAATCAGTCAATAGTTTTCTTACAATTTGGTATTTTGGAATTTATCAAACTAATTGTACTAGAATATTTTTCCGATTAAACAATTTGGCCTATGTGGCATTTTAAACTATTTAAAATGGAGATTATAGTTATTTTAAACTATTAGCAAGATGAGTGTTTGAGATCATGAAAATTGAATAACTAATTTTGATTGTATTTGTTGTCAAAATTTTAATTTGAAAACCAAATTCATTCTCGGTTTTATATATATATATATATATATATATATATATATTTCATTAGGTGAGTTACACAATACACATGTTATACATGTATATATATATATATATATATATATAAATTTCATTAGGTGAGTTACACAATACACATGTTATACATGTTTTAAATTATACAAGAAATGTTATAAAAAAATCCGTGCATACCAAACACCAGAAAACATTCTCAAGCTCATTTTTTAAGGACGTTACCAAATATTGAAAAATGAGATGGTTTTCCACAAAATGCTCTATAGAAAATGAACAATTTTCTAAAAAACGTTAATACTAAAACAAATAGAGCATGACCAATTGTACTGGTTTAATTGCAATGCTGAGTCTTCTTTATTTAACCAATTGTGCTGTTTTTGTTTTGTTTTTAGTACCTGAAGTTAGTACCATAAGACCCATACTTTTTATACATGTATTTGGTCCAATAATAAGGATCAAACTCAAAAAATAGAATCTTACAAATATTTGATACTTAATTAAGCACAATTCTAAAGACACATTGGCTATTAAGAGAATGGCTGATCGCCACTTAAACCAATTGTACTGGTTTAATTGCAATGTCCAATCATCTTCATATATATATATATATATATATATATATATATATATATATATCTCATCCTCAAAATGGATTTCTGATAGCGATCATTATTTACAGAGGGTAATATGCGAACCATCTATCAATCTTGTTATAGACCTCCTTAGGCTTGTACAAATCAGCTACATGACCAGCTCCCTACATTAGAATCAAGAATGAATGAATGAAAATATATATACACACTCAAATGTGCAAGTATCATTGTTAAATTTGAGTGCATTTTTAATAAATGAAGAGGTTCTCTAACCTTAACACTCGAGTATGTCATGTAGAAATTGTCATATTTGTACCTCTCTGTGTATCTATATATGAAATAATTAACAACTTAATTGCAGGTTTGAGTTTTGTAAGCATAGTTTAGACAACTCAAAATTGAAAAAAAAAAAATGAAAACATAAACTGCATAGAATTGAAGTATTGGTAATCCAGAAACTAACCCTGCAACTTGAGCATCAACAAACCATGCACGCCATGAATCGTCCAAAGTGAAATTCAATGACCTTATCCATTCTTGTGTACCGATATGTGGAATTGACAGATCAAGATCAGCACTATAAGACATCAAATTTAAAAAAATAAGAAATGTTATATGTATTATTCTTGTAATAACTGATGCATAAAACAAATTAAACCAACCGACAGTAATTTTATTATAGGATTTTTGCAAACAATGACAAACCTCTTATATTTTATATAATAAGCCAAGTTCGTATGTGTCAATTAGTATTTTGTTGGACCATGTAGAGCCTAATTTGTATTTGATCTGGTTTATAATCCAATCTGAGATAAAAGTGCTACGGTTTTAATGGCAGATTTTCAAAAACTTAGTGGTGGTAAAACTTTTTTGGCCCATTTTTTAGCCAATTGTGGATTCTCTGTGTGGGATATAAATTACCGTTATTTCATATTAGAGTTAAGTACGTCATTTTGAGAGAGAAACACTGTATTGCTGCATCTAGTATTTTTCTTCGAAAAATAGTAAATTACTGCAACTCAGTAGACATAGACAAATTGCCGATCTACGTAATTTCTTGTGTAGTGTGATTGTCTTGTATCAATTGTATGTGTTGCAAAAAATCCAAAATAGTAAGAGCAAAAGTATGATTAGAAAGGAAGTTATAAGCTATCACCAGTATATGAGAGCTCGGAGTCTGGTTTTACTTAGATTTCGGTGATAATCAATAGTACTCAGAATATCCTTTGTGTAAGCTAAGTCGGAAATGTTGCACAACGTCCAATATCCTTTGGTTCCCTAGATTGGCATCATATGAATTCCAGAATTATTTAATAGATGAAAACCTATATATCTATGCATATCATTGCGTATGTAGGGTTTACTTACCTCTCTAACATGAAGAGCTTCTCGAACACTTGGATCATTTGCCCAAATTTCAACAAATACATCTTCATAATCCTAAAATATAAATCAATCTATTATACATATTTTTTTTTTTTCAAAATATGATTGGCTAGATGCAAAAGAGAGAGAAAGAGAAAGAGGGTTATTTACTCGACACCATAATGCACTATTTGTAGGCAATGAATGGAGGAAATTGTTGGTATTCCTCATGAGAATTCTTTGATCCCTATCTACTTTATTGGGTTTCAAATAGCCACTTGTGCATAACGGTTCCAAAACTTGATTTGTGTTTATTCCACTGATTAACTGCGCCATCAAATGATCACTCTTATATAATCCTAATGGATACAAAATTTTTCAATAGAGATGATTTTATAGAGGCAAAAAAGCAATGTGTTAACTGACCTCATCGATAGCTTCAACATCCATCATACATCTTTCATTGGTTGTATCAATATTGACATAATTTCCATTGCAACTTGCTTTGGCCGACTTGAAAAGAAAAAGAAAACTACATTAAGTTTTTAAATTCATATAATGTGAATACAAATGAATTTTAGTGGAAATTGTCAGCCAGACTTGTACCAAACTGGTCGATTTGACCGGGTTAATCGAGAACCGGCCCAAAGGCTGGTTTTTGGGGGTTACGGTGGCTGCATCATAAAATTGCAAGGTTTTAACTTTTAACTTGGCAACAATACTTTTTTTTTTTTTAGAATTAAGGTTGCATCATAAAATTGCAAGGTTTTAACTTTTAACTTGGCAACAAAATATATATATATATATATATATATATATATTTTGAGAATTAAGGTGACAATACTAAAAGACTTCATATTGATAATAGTAATAACTAGCAAAGTGTTAAGGAGATAAAATCTTGGAAATATTTTAACCGAGAAGTTCATATAACATATAGAGACACTACTTGAGTTAAATTATATTATATTAATTATTTGACTCTTTTGGCCAAGAGCTTTGTTACTTAGTTGTGTCATTGACACCTTTGCCCTTTTAGTGTTCTTAATGAAGATTCCAGAGTTTAAATCCTCACATCCCCATTGTAATTATAATTTATAAAATAAATAAAAAATTATAAAAAAAAAAAAAATTCAACTCCTTTGATCTTAATTTTCCTCTACGTGGGATTGTCATTATTGAACTAAACACAACTTACACATGAATATTCTAACACAAAGAAACAATATTAATAACCTTATAGGGAGAAAATGCTATAGAACTTTGAAAATTTATTTCAGCTAAAGAAGAGTAATAACCTTATAGAGTTCATCCGATATAAGAGTCAAACGATGAGCAGCTGGGACTTTTGAGTTAACATCAAGATATGAATCTTTCTTTGGGCTCCCAAGCACATATCCCTAATGTTAATTCGAGAATGTTGTGGTCATACATAATTCACAAAAGAGAAGGTTATTGTGATGCTCTTTTCGAATTACGGCGAAGATAAATTATCCAATAGAATTATTTCAAACCAATTTTTACATTTTTTTTTTTCATCTCTTTAATTTTCTTTACTTATTATTTTTTGGGATAATTACAGCAAACCCACCTGAGGTTTGGCCCGTTTGCGCTTTGCCTATCTGTGGTTCAAAACTTAACACTTTGCCCACCTGAACTTCAATCCGTTACCCATCTGTTATCCACCTCTTCCTTTGCCGTTAGAAAAACATATTTTTAAGGAAAAACAAACATAACAAAGATCAAAAAGTTAGGGTTTTTTTTTTTTATTGCTTAAGAACTTCTGTGAAAATAGGATAGGATTGAGAAACAAATTCATTTCGTACAAGTAATCCATGGTTTTTGCGACCCATGTCGAGAAATCCAATCCTTGCACAAGCGGTGAGAGCATTGATAAGAGTAACCTCATCCGGCCTTGCATTAACATCAGACTTGAGCATTTCATCAAACACCTTCAAGGCATCCCAATAACAATGTCCTTGTATACACCCAGAAACCATACTGTTCCAAGACACCACATCACGAACAGAGAGTGGTATTTCATCGAAGACTTGGCGAGCATTATGAAGCAAGCCGCAAAAGGAGTACATGGAAAGCAAAGTGTTTTGGACGAAGACATCGTGTTGGAGACTGAGTTTGAACGTGAGGGAGTGAAGCTCTTGACCTTTGTGGGAAAGTGAGAGACGGGCACAAGCTTTGAAGAGGAAAGGGAAAGAATGGCAGTCCGGGAAAAGCCCGAAACGGCGGCGCATGAGATTGTAAAGAGAGATGCATTGTTCTGGTGAAGCAGTAGTGTTACTGTTGTTGTGTGAGTAAGCTTTGAACATGAAATTCCAGGCGAAGATATTGGGGTTCTAAATTTGAGAGAAAAGGGTGTAAGGGAAGTGGAGATTGTTGGCATTGGAGTGTGGAGGAGAGGCTGATAACGCCATTGAGGGTGTGGGTTGTTGGATAGGATTGGAAGGAAGTGGGGTTTGGGGAAAGTGGTGCGGATTTGAATTTGAATTTGAATTCAAGTTCGACTTCTGGTTCTGGGAGTGATGGTGAAGATTATGGGATTGAGAAACCAGGTTGGGGAAGAAACCAGGTTGGGGAAGAAACCAGGTCAGTTTTGACAATGTTGTCCTTGTCCTTGTTGTTTTTGTTGTTATTTGCTTCGATATATTTTTTGTTTAACATGGAGATTGGTTAAAATTCATTTTGCATTGAGAAAATTTGTTCTCATAGAAGTTCTTAAGCAATAAAAAATTCTAACTTTTTGATCTTTGTTATGTTTGTTTTTCCTTAAAAATATGTTTTTCTAACGGCAAAGGGAGAGGTGGGTAACAAATGGGTAACGGATTGAAGTTCAGGTGGGCAAAGTATTAAGTTTTGAACCACGGGTAGGCAGAGCGCAAACGGGCCAAATCTCAGGTGGGTTTGCTGTAATTATTCCTTATTTTTTTTTGGAAAGAAAGTAGACTATTAATCATTTTATATTATTCTAAAACATGTAGATCCGAATCATTGTTAGTCTAGAAGAATTTTAAAAGTAACTAAAAAGTCATCATTTTCAGAGGTTTGTACTTTGAGATTGAAGTGTGGCTTGAGCCCAGCTTCGTTACCTGCAATTAAACAAAAAAGAGCAAGTCTTATTGAGAGGAAAACAACAAAATACTAGGGACTTGAGCTTGAACCAGAAATATACATAAACATGCACACACACTCAAATATGTAATTCTTTTGTCATGTAAATATGTTACCATCATATATTTTTTGAGCCAAGACTGGAATGAAAATGCCTGCATACGAACCACCACCAATGTAAAGTTGATTTTCTGCAAATTCAGAGTGGTCGATTATCCACTGCATGGCAATTCCAAAAACACAAGACTTTCATCAAATTTCCTTGTAGTAGAAAGTACCCATGTTAATTATGACAATATTTGTAATATTATTTGCTGTAGTGCTGGAAATTTCTTAGTCCCAAAACACATCTAGAACAAAGAAATCATTATTTTTTACACAATTTGTTGGAATAGCGAGTTATGATTAGTACAATCTCACTTTTATATATATATATATATATATATGTATGTATATTTATATTTATTGGCACAATTTTAATAATTATGCACTAATTATAGTAGATGTCACCTCAATGGTTATGATTTTTTTTTTTTTTGGGGTGACAATATCCTTATCACTCACTATTCTAGAAGACCATTTTCAGTTGAGACAGAAAAAAGAGTGCCTTAATGTCACACCTTTTGCAGAAAATTGTAAAGATTTGCTACAGTTTTTCGGTCGGTCGTAGAGTAGCCGTCAAAGCTTTTTGAGTAAGAAAATCCGGCGCCAACTGGTGCATCTATGAATAGCAAGTTAAGGCCCTGAAAATTTGATCATCATATTAATGGAACAGAGTCAATAAAAAGTGCATATTACCAATAAATTTTCATATATAGGATCATCAATCTTGTAGGAGCAGCCAGAAGTTCCCACACCTTTGTCCAAGTGTCTGGGTTCAAATGAAGTGTGGGCAACCTTTCCTCAGAATATATATAATCAAAAGATAAGGGTCCTACAAATACAATGTGCAGATGCAAGTTAGGTGCGAAATTCTTAAGTAATAATCATATTTCATATCACATGCCATACAACAAAATAAATAATATAATAATAATAAAGTTGGGTTTAAAAGTCATCATTATACTAAGTGTGTGTTTGTATTCAACTTAATTCATGTCCACGTTTTCCCTGCTGCGTTTTGTTCTTCCTTTTTTTTTTTTTTTTTTGGTTTTCACGCGTTTTAGGGGTATTGCGGTTACTGTTCAATGAACAGTAATCGCAAATATTGACTTTCTGCAGTGAACAGTGCATATATGCACTGTTCACGGACCCACAAATTTCATTTTTTATCAATTTTTTCATTAAAAATGGGTCCTACAGCACTATTCACACATTTAAAAATTATTTTGCTACAGTGTTTTCAGTTTTCAGTTTTAGCAAAATAAGTTCTATCCAAACAGACCCTAAGTGACTGCACCATAAATTGCATAAATGTTTTAAATAAATTTTTTTTCACCAATCATGTCTTTTTTTGGGTGGTGTATATATATATATATATATATATATGGTTTTTGGGATAGAATTAAATTAATGGGGATGGTTTTGATTAGTCATCAATGTCCAATATGTCCTAATCAACGTACGTTTGTTTGTTTGTTTTTTTTTTTTTTTTTTTTTTTTTTTTTTTTTTTTTTTTTTTTTTTTTTTTGCGTTAAAAGAGAGTTTATTGCAACACTGAAACCGTATTTCCAATGCATGTTGTTGGGGGAGCAGAATCTGTGCAAAAGGCCCATGCACCCAAAGCCCATGGGTATAAAAGTTAAAAAAAAAAAAGGAAAAACTTGGATCCAGCCCAAGGTATATAGTTATAAAAGAAGTAAGTGGGGCACATCAATGTCCAATATGTCCTAATAAACGTTGGTTTTTTTTTTTTTTTTTTTTTTTTTTTTTTTTTTTTCCGCTAAATGAAGTCAAAAGATCTTGTTGGGCCACAAAGCGCGGCCCGTTAATTATCCTCGTTCCTGCTTAGTACATGGCCGAGGATAGGAAAAAATTCTACATGTGACTGGCTTATAAGTCCAATGTCTCATTGACATGTGGGACCCACATGTCAATTCATCCAAACGATGAAAATAAAAAAAACTCATTGGTTATAAAATCCTTGGCGCAAAGACGCAGTAGCTTCTTCAAAGAATATGATGAACTATGGCAAATTGTCTCCGGTCGCAATGTGCATGAATAATCACTTTGCATCAAGGTGCATCACTTGAGACGGTCCTTAAAATAATCTTTATATATGTCTAGGGTTGTGAGAAAAGAAACTCTACACAAATACACTTGGATATGTGTGAAAATAGATCTGGAAATCTAAATTTCATTATTCTCGATAGATACTCTTTCTATCGAATAGCTGTTGAGCATCAGCATTAAATCTCTATAGATATCATCTGTCGAGCTATTTGTCGAACTTTAATAAACAACACTTCTTCATTTATTTCTTGGACAGATTTGCATGGCTTTCAATACTAAACTTGAACTCTTGTTCCTTGAAGTACTGTTAGGAACCTTATCTGCATTTGTGTTGTATAGCATTGTAGTGTATAGTAGATAAACACTTGTGTTGTATAGCATTGTATTGTACAGCAGATAAACAAGTGGCACGTGTGTGTGTGTAGTGTATAACAACTAAGCAAGGGCACATGTGTGACAGTAAGGAAATGACTAGCATTCTGTTAGGGAAGGTAGTTACACAGATATAAAGAGAGGATTGGTTTTGTATGATGGACAATGAATAATACTCAAGCATTCTCTTACTCTGATCTTTCTCTCTCTTTCTATGGAGGCCCGGTCCCTTTGAAGTGACCACATTTCTTTTCCTTTTCCATTTCCTATAAGCAGAATCATAACATTTGGTATCAGAGTAGTGATCCAAGAGTGGGCAACATGACGGAGATAAGATCAAATTCCCAGAATTTCTAAAAAATTGCTGCTTTATCCAAGATTACTAACAACCATGAACAAACCCTCCAAAAAATCAAGAAGCAATTACAAACTCTCACCACATTTATGCAAAAGTGGGTTGATTCTGAGGAACAACATCAATAATCACCACAATGTAGAGGATGGGTTAATGCTACGGTTTCCAATGAAGGCCATGAACATTTACCACTTGGACCAATCAAGAATCTGAGGCTTGAGTTTCCACGATTTCAAGGAGAGGATCCTACTTGTTGGGTATACAGAGCCAATCAATTTTTCTCATATCACAACACTCCGGAGCATCATAAGGTGTTAATGGCTTTATATCATCTTGATGGTGAAGCTCTAATTTGGTTTCAGGAGGCTGAACAGGCAAGAGGATTTGCAAGTTGGGAAGTGTTTGTTCAAGCTTTGCAAACTCGATTTGGGACCATTGCCTATGATGACCGTATGGAAGCATTGACAAGACTCAAGCAGATGACTTCTGTGGTGGCTTACAAAGGTAATTTCAAAATTTTTTCTAATAGAATCACGGGGTTATTTGAGTCTCACAAATTGAGTTGCTTTTTAAGTGGGTTAAAGGATGAGATAAGATTGCCTATTAGGATGTTAGTTCCTAAAACCCTTAATGAAGCTTTTGGTTTAGCAAAGATTCAAGAAGAATATGTTAACAGTAGTAGGAAAGCATTTAGAGGTGTAACTGATAATGGGAGGGCTTCAATTTTGGGTGCCCCTAAATTGGAAGCTATGGTGGAGCCAAGAACTAAGGTCCCATTGCAGAGGTTGACTAGTGCACAAATGGAGGAAAGGAGGAAACAAGGTCTGTGTTACAATTGTGATGAGAAGTGGCAGATGGAGCACAAATGCAAGGGAGCTAAATTGTTTCTGTTGGAGGAAATATCCATGGAAGTAGAACCTAGAACTTCAGGTGTGCAGTTAGTTGAGATTTCTGATGATGAGGTGCTGTTAGAGCCTTAAGGTGCATTTCAGAGGAGTGGGGTTGGCAAGGATGGCATTGACCCTGCTGAGATTACTTTATATGCATTAGTAGGGTGCCTTACTTTTAAGACCGTGAGGGTAAGGGGAAGAATCAAGAAACAAGAAGTGGTGTCTCTTATTGATTCTGGGAGCACCCACAACTTCTTGGATGCTTCTGTGCTACCAAGATTGCAGTTGCAACTTGATACCTCTTGGGTATTAGAGGTTAAAGTAGCTGATGGCACAATCATCAAGACTTTATGTAGCTGTCCAAGAGTCACTATCACTATACAGGGTATCAGTTTGTCATAGACTTTAATGTCTTACATTTAGGAGGTTGTGAGGTGGTTCTTGGTACTCAATGGTTGAGTACTTTGGGGGAAATTAGCTGGGACTTCCAGTTATTGACCATGAAATTTATGTACTTGGGTAAAAGGGTGTTTTTGCAAGGATTACAGACTGCTCCATCAACCATTTCAAAAGCTGCAGAGGTTGATAGGTTTCTTAGTGGTTTAGAAAGGAAAGGCCTAGTGTTGGAGTTAGGTTATATTCAGCCTAGCCAAAGTCCATTTTCTTCACCTGTCTTACTTGTAAGGAAGGCTGATGGTAGTTGGAGGATGTGCATTGACTATAGGGCTTTAAATAAGGCAACCATTAAAGATAAGTTTCCAATTCCAGTGATAGATGAACTGTTGGATAAACTAGCAGGTGCTTCCATTTTCTCTAAACTCGATTTAAGGTCAGGTTATCATCAAATAAGAATGAAGAGTGAGGATGTGCCCAAGACTGCCTTTAGAACTCATGAAGGACACTATGAGTTCCTAGTTATGCCCTTTGGGCTGACTAATGCCCCATCCACCTTTCAAGCATTAATGAATTCTTATTTTAGACCTTCTTTGAGAATATTTGTTCTAATATTCTTTGATGACATCCTTGTTTTCAGTAAGTGCTTGGATGATCATGTTTCTCATTTAAGGATTGTTTTAAGGGTTTTGCTGTCTCATCAGCTTTATGCTAAGCAGTCTAAATGTGTTTTTGGGTGTTCTAAAGTGGAATATTTGGGCCGTATAATCTCTGGAGAGGGTGTTAAGGCTGATTCTAAGAAAATTTTTGCAATGCTCCAATGGCCAATACCAGAAAATGTGAAGGCTTTAAGGGGTTTCCTAAGTTTGACAAGGTATTATAGAAAGTTCATTAAGGGTTATGGTTCAATTGCCCAACCTTTAACTGATCTTCTTCGAAAAGATGCATTTCAATGGACTGACAAGGCTTTGGAGGCATTTCTCCGTTTGTTATAGAATGTGATGCATCAGGTTGTGGTTTAGGGGCTATACTAATGCAAGACCATAGACCGATTGCATTTCATAGTCAAGCTTTGAAAGGGAAGAACCTTCCTTCATCTGTCTACCTATGAGACTGAGTTACTGGCTTTGGCTACTGTAGTCAAAAAGTGGAGATCCTATTTGATTGGTAGACCCTTTATGGTTAGGACTGATCATCAGAGTTTAAAATTCTTGTTGGAACAAAGAATTGCCACTCCATCTCAGCAAAAATGGCTAGCTAAACTTTTGGGTTATGCTTTTGTTGTGGAATACAAAAAAGACAGTGACAATAGGGTGGCTGATGCTCTTTCTAGGCACCCTGCCTTCAGTTATGAGTTGTCACAGTCTGATGCTAACTCCAAGACTAGTTGCTTCTTTTTGCTCTCAGTACATGATCCTACTTGGCTGCCTTTATTAAAGGATAGTTACTTACAAGATGACACTATTCAAAACATTATTGCTGCCATTCAAGCTAGAAATCCACCTAGAGGATTCACTTTCCAGAATGGGTTATTGTTTTACAAGGGTAGGTTCTACATTAGCTCACATTGTTCTCTCAAATCTCAGTTTTTGCATCATGTCCATAGCAGCCCCTTGGCTGCTCATTCCGGATTCTTAAAGTCTTATCAAAGAGCTAAGAAGGAATTTTATTGGCCTAGAACGAAGTCTGATCTTAAGAAGTTTGTGAGGGATTGTGATGCATGTTAGAGGATTAAATCTGCCATTACTTCCCTAACTGGACTGCTTCAGCCACTGGCAATTCCCACCACTCCTTGGACAGATGTGAGCTTGGATTTCATAGAAGGTCTTCTTAAGTCTATGGGGTATGAGGTGATTTTAGTAGTCGTGGACAGATTAACTAAATATGCTCACTTTATCCCAGTTTCCCATCCCTATAATGCAGCCAAGATTGCTTCCCTCTACATGCAACATGTTTTCAAGCTCCATGGTATGCCTACATCTATAGTTAGTGACAGGAATGCTACCTTCACTTCTCTATTTTGGTCAGAATTGTTTAGGCTTCAGGGAGCTGACTTGGTTATGTCTTTAGCATATCATCCTCGGTCAGATGGGCAGATTGAGATTGTTAACAAGTGCTTATAACAGTATTTAAGGGCTTTCACCAGTGACAGACCACATCAGTGGGCAACCTGGCTTCCCTTGGTTGAGTATTGGTTCAACACTTCCTTTCACACTAGTTTAAAGTTGTCTCCCTTTGAGGCCTTGTATGGTTTCCCTGCCTCCAAATTGCAAGCTTATATTCCTAGCACTACTAGGCTGGATGCCTTGGATTCCTTATTATGTCAGAGACAGGTTGTTTTGGACACCTTGAAGACTCATTTGGTTGCTGCACAGGCTAGAATGAAGTTTCAAGCAGATAAACACAGACAGGACAGATCATTTGAAGTTGAAGATTGGGTTTTTCTAAGATTGTTGCCATACAGATAGTAGTCTTTGGCTTCCAAGGGGAGATGGAAACTTTCACCAAACTATTTTGGTCCATTTCAAGTCTTGTAGAAGGTTGGTCCTGTGTCATACAAGCTAGATCTTCCTCCTGAATCCAAAGTTCACCCTGTGTTTCATGTTTCTTGTTTAAAGATGAAGCTAGGACAACATGTTACACCTATTCCTACCTTACCACCTGTTGATGAGTCAGGATAGGTACTCTCAGAACTTATTGCCATGTTGAAGACTAGGACAAAATCTTTGAGATCTCGGGTCATTACTGAGGTTTTGGTACATTGGTTGGGCTTTTCAACTACTGAAGCTACTTGAGAATCTCTACATCAGTTGCAACTTGCCTTTCCTCACCTTGTGGGCAAGGTGGTTTGAATGGGAGAGGTAATGTTAGGAACCTTATCTACACTTGTGTTGTATAGCATTGTAGTGTATAGCAGATAAACACTTGTGTTGTATAGCATTGTATTGTACAGCAGATAAACAAGTGGCACGTGTGTGTGTGTAGTGTATAACAGCTAAGCAAGGGCACGTGTGTGACAGTAAGGAAATGACTAGCATTCTGTTAGGGAAGGTAGTTACATAGATATAAAGAGAGGATTGGTTTTGTATGATGGACAATGAATAATACTCAAGCATTCTCGTATTCTGATCTTTCTCTCTCTTTCTATGAAGGCCCAGTCCCCTTGAAGTGACCACATTTCTTTTCCTTTTCCATTTCCTATAAGCAAAATCATAACAAGTACTAAACCTATCTTAGATCTACCCAATTATAAGTAAAATGTGTTTTATCAAAAGATTAGCCAATTTATATAACATATGTCTCTAACAAGTTCCACATATGTCCTAACAATTATTTATATCAAAATCACCTTAAACCCTTCTTTGATAACATAAGCGAGGGATGATTAATTGATTCCAAGTCTCTTGATGTTAACTGACACCCACTTGGGCACTATTCTATGTCATGGCTATTAATCTAGCAATTATTATTATTATGGAGAGAATAATAATAAGCTATTTCCAAACAGATTTTTCCCCAACATGGAGAGAAAACACTAGTGACAAAGTTGTAACTGTAGAGTTACATATTTGCCCCCTTAGATAACTCTTTTTTTTTTCTTTTTTCTTTTTTTTTTTCCCATTTCTTATCTTGTTTTTTGTCCCATTCTTTTTGTCTTTTTGTGCTTGTTCTTTTCCAGTTTTCATGTTCTCTCTTCTTCTTCTTCTTCTTCTATTTTTTTTTTTTTTTTCTCTTTCACGTTCTAACTTTTTTCTTTCTTGTTTGTTTTATTTCTCTCTTTTTTTTTTACTAGTTCAGTACCCATCTCATCTCTGTGCTCTCTTTTTTTTTTTGCATTGTTAAAAAAAAAATGTAATAGATATAATAATAAAGAGAAAAAAAATATAATAGGTATAATGTTTTAATTTTTATAAAATGTTATTTTAGTAATTTTAATTGATAAATAAGTAATATTTTATTATAAAGAAATGTATTTCTTATATATAATGAAATAAGTACATAAGAGTAAATTTGGACAAACCATATTTTTCATCCCTCCACTTTTCCACTCCCCTAACTAAACACAAATGAGAGAAAATAAAATCTTTTCTATTCTCTCATTTTTCCATCTTCTCCCCATTTTCTATTCTCCCATTTTTCCATCCTTCCAACCAAACACCCTTAGGGTGCCATACTCTTGTTTCATGTTATAATTTATCAAAAATTGCTCGTGTTGCTGTGTTGTACCCATATCCGTATCTGTGCCCATGCTTTCTTAGGTTTAACACAAAAGTATAAAAGTGTACACCCATAGAAGTAACTTTTAAAGGATGATAGACTAGGTTATACAACATGCAACCTTGAGTTTAGGGGTGTCAAATGGGTGGGTTTGGGGTGGGCATAATTGGGTTGGGTACATAAAAATCATTTATTCATTTATTGCCCATTTAACTAATTACTTCTAACCCAAACCCAACCCAACCCAACCCAACCCAATTATTATGGGTAAACCCCAACTCACCAAATTACCCAATAATCAAATTACCAAAATGCCCCCAAAACTTGAAAATGACCAAAGTACTCCTAAAATCCTTTAAAATGACCAAAATACCCCTTAAACCAAAAAAAAAAGACCAAATATGCTCAAAAACCACTAATAATGACCAAAATACCCCCAAAATCTAAAGAATGACCAAAATACACCTAAACCTAAAAAATACCAAATATACTCAAAAATTACTAAAAATGACCAAAATACCCCATAAACCAAAAAAATGACCGAAATATCTCCCAAAACTTAAAAAATTACCAAAATATCTTTGAAACCTTAAAAGTACCAAAATACCCCCCGAAACCTAAAAAATTACCAAAATACCATTGAAACCTAAAAAATAACCAAAATACTCTTGAAACATAAAAATTATCAAAATACCCCCTAAACTTAGAAATGACTAAAATACCCCCAAAATCTAAAAAATTACCAAAATACCTCTGAAACCTAAAAATTAACAAAAATACCACAAAAACTTAAAAAATGTCCAAAATACCCCCAAAACCTAAAACATTAACCAAAATACCAATGAAACCTAATCATTTAACTAGAACCCCTTCGAAACCTTAAAATGAAAAAAATACCCCTTAGACCTATAAGATGATAAAAATACACCCTATACCGAAAAATGCCCGAAATACCTCCAAAATTAAAAATAAAAATGATCGAAATACCATGAAATCTTAAAAATGACCAAAATACCCCAAAACCTAAAAAAATTACCGAAATAGCCCCAAAATCTAAAAATTAATGTAACACCCATAAAACCTAAAAAACTACTACCATTCCCTCAAAACCTACAAAATGAATAAAATACTCTTAGAGCCTTTAATTTGATGAAAATACCCTCGAAACTTCCAAAATACCCTAAACCTCTATTTTGGTAATTTTTTAGGCTTCGGGTGTATTTTGTTCATTTTAGATATTTCGGTCATTTTAGATATTTTGAGGGGTTTTGGTCGTTTAAGAGGTTTAGAGCTATTTTGATTGTTTTAGAGTATTTTTGGTAATTTTAGAGGTTCCGAGTTATTTGTGGTCATTTTAGAGGTTTTGGATGTATTATAATCATTTAAAAGGTTTAGGGGTATTTTCGTCATTTTAAAGGTTTAGGGGTATTTTCGTCATTTTATAGGTTTGAGGGTATTTTCGTCATTTTTGAGGTTTCAGGGGTATTTTGGTCATTATCAAGGTTTCAGGGTTATTTTGTCATTTTTTATGTGTAGGGGGTATTGTGGTCATTTTTTAGATTTCGTGGGTATTTTGGTCATTTTTAAGTTTCAAAGGTATTTCGGTCATTATAACGATTTTGGGGGTATTTCGTTTTTTATTTTATTTTATTTTATTTTAATTTTAATGTTTAGGTATTGTGGTCATTTTTTAGGTTTTAAGGGTATTTTGGTCATTTTTTTAGTTTTTGGGGGTATTTCAGTCATTATAAAGGTTTCAGGGGTATTTCGTCATTTTTTTATGTTAAGGGGGTATTTTGGTCATTTTTAGGTTTTGGGGGTATCTTGGTCATTTTTTAAGTTTTAGGGGGTAATCCAGTCATTTTTTAGGTCTATGGGGGTATTTTGGTTAGTTTTAGGTTTCAGAGGTATTTCAATCATTTGTTTGGTTTAGGGGGTTTTTTGGTTAGTTTTTAGGTTTAAGGGGGTATTTTGACCATTTTTGAGGTTTACGAGGGTATTTCGATCATTTTTAGGTTTCGGGGGTATTTTGGTTTTTTTTTAATATTTTAATTTCGGGGGTATTTCGGTCATTTTATAGGTTTAGGGGTATTTCGGTCATTTTTTAGGTTTAAGGGGTATTTCGGTCATTTTTAGGTTTTGGGGGGGGTATTTTGGTAAATTTTAGGTTTCGGGGGTATTTATGTCATTTTTTTTAGGTTTATGGGGTATTTTGGTAATTTTTTAGATTTAATGGGTATTTTGGTCTTTTTAGTGGTTTTGTGGTATTTTAGAGTTGGGTAATTTGTAGAAATGATACTTAGGTCATTATTGGGTCTTATTAGGTACCCAATTAAAATTTAATAAACATTAATGTTAATTGGATTAATACCCATTTAACCCAATTAATAATTGGGTGGGTTTAAGTCTTATTTAAGTGGGTAGATTTAGGTTGATTTTGCCACCCCAACTTGAGTTAAGAGTAATGACTTCAAAATAACTACAATATTCCGTTTTCATAAAAGAATCCCCAGAAAGAAGAACAACCGGGCCCTCCATTGATCCAAACTAGGAGCGAATCACTTGAAGGTTCTCTTTGAGACTCAACAAAAGAGTAAAATAGTTGTATATTTCACCCATACCTACGTAGCTGTCCAACAAAATCTTCAGTTATTAAGACCACTATGTGGAATTTTTAAATGACAATCACATGCTCAGAGATATTAGAAAAAAGTTATAACATGCGTTTGTTTGAAAATAACTTATTTAGTTCTTTGTTAAAAACTTTTTGTTGAAGGTGTACTAAAATATATTTGTACTTTGAAAAAGTGAGAAAAAGTAAGAAAAAAAAAATGAAGTTTTAAAAAACTGTATATAGAAGACTTTATGTTGCTAAAAACTTTATGTTGAAGCTGACCGTTTGAAAATTTCTTATTTTCAATAGCTTATTTGCACAAGTTGAGACAAATAAACTAAAAGCTAACATTTTTTCAAAAAAAGTAAAAGTTAAATTATTTGAAATAAGGTTGAGATTAAAAGTAGTGTGGGATCTGCAAACTGTAAATAAAATAAGCAAAAAGTCAGCTTATAATTAGTTCTAAAACTTACATCATTCTAGTTAACTCAACTGAAAAAGTTTATTTTGTATAATATTTACTAAACACTAAAGAAGATAATTGAACCTAATTTCTATAAAAAAAAAAAAAGTAGCAAAAAAAAGTTACAATATAGAAGTTAGAAAAGTGAATAATTAAGTTAACTAACCCAGTTTCAAGCTTGAATGGGAGATCACCACCAAGGGCAGAGCTCCATGGATGAGTGGGGGGACATCCCTCTCCTCCCCTCAACAACACCCACCACCCCCCCCCCCCCCCCCCCCAAAAGCACCAAAATTTTAAATTTTTTAAATACTATATATAAATACATAACATTTTAATTATTAGCCTACAAAACCTAAAATATTTGAGCTAGTCCAATTATGCTCTTAAAAAAATTGTCCAATTGATCTACTAGTTATAGAATTTTTTTTTTCTCACATTCATTTTTTATCGTAAAATGTGTTCTTGTGTCGGTTAAAGTTTTAGATCATTCATGTCTTTAAATACTTCATTAGTTCAATTGAAATTTTTTTACTCACTTTGGTAGACAATATGGTAACTTATATTAAAAATGAAAATTTAAGGATTTACTATGATATCTGCTTCTGATAATTACTCTTTATCATCAGACCAAGACACTAATTAGTTTTCTTGTAGGCAGGAATTAAACACTAGGTGTTGGTTTGGATACGGATGAAAACATCCCTGCATCTACGGCTTTTTTTTTTTTTTAGCACCTAATGCACTGTTCATGGGACATGAACAGTGGATTAAGGCAAATGCACAGTATTTTCATTAATGAATAGTAATTGGAAATTTTTTTTTTATTATTTTCAGTTTTCAGCAAAATAAGCAGTATCTAATACATCCTAGATCTCTTATATTTTAATGAAAAATTAATCTCATATTTAATCCTCAAGGGCTCATTTGGATTGAGGGAGAAAGGAGAGGGAGTAGAGGGGAGTAGAGTAGAGTAGAGGTGGCTGAAAATAGACTAATTTTTGGCCAATTTCGCTTTACCCTACTCTACTCTCCCTCTCTTTCCCTCAATCCAAACAAACCATAAGTAATGAATAATGACAAAAATAATAAAAATTTCCATAAAAGAACCCCTGGAAAGAAGAACAACCGGGCCCTCCACCGATCCAAATTTGGAGAGGATCACTTGAAGGTTCTCTTTGAGACTCGACAAAAGAGTAAAACAGTTGTACGTCATCCATTTCACCCGCACCTACGTAGCTGTACAACTAAATCTTCAATTATTGAGACCACCATGTGAAATTTTTAAATGATAATCACATGCTCACACAGAGATATATATTAAAAAAAGAATAAGTTAGGTTTAAGTTACAACATGCTCCTAATAAAAAATTATACCGAGTCCGTTTGGAAATTGATAGCTTATTTGCATAAGGTGAGACAAATAGCTAAAAGCTAGCATATTTTCAAAAAACTAAAAGTTGCATTATTTAAAATAAATCTGAAATAAAAAGTAGTTAGTTTGGTATTAATAAACGCTCTCTTCATGCCTATTTATGCCAGATTTTATATTAATATAATATGATTTACTATCTAATACTAATCTATAAATTCATATACTTAATATATTTGGAAAATCTTAAAATCTAATATTGTGAAATTTTATTGGTGAGATGGTAAATGTTTGAATAAAGATGGGTATTAGAAAAGAGAAGTGATATGTCCACAACATTTTTACAATATATAATAGGTGGTAAGTTGTTGTTGGTTTTAATTTAAATTTACCATTGAAATTACTTTTTTGACCATTAATAAGGCAATAACAACCTGTAACAATATGCATATGCCACTTATGATATGTTGTGAAAATGTTGTGGATACTATTTCGCGTTAGGAAAGCAAAGGTTTGATGGCATATTTATCAGATATATATATATATATATATATATATTGATAAATAGGATAAGATTTCAATTTATACTATTTTCTTTAAGATGTTTGCTCTTCATTATCATATAAAGACATCAATTGGTTTTTGGTGCAAACATAGTTAACCCAAATTTTTTATTTGACGAAAAAAACTACCAGTTGAGTTAATTAGATCCACCAATAAAAATAGTTCTCTAATTAAAAGGCATTAGTAACTAATAATATATTAACTAAACACTGTAGAAGATAATTGAACCTAATTTCTAAAAAAAAAAAAAAATCTAGTAAATAAAAGTTGGAGTACAAAGATAAAAGTTAGAAAAGTGAATTATTAAGTTAACTAACCCAGTTTCAAGCTTGAATGGGAGATCGCCATCAAAACCTGGTAGAGTCTTGACTATGGAACGTGAAGTGGCATAGCTAGAGAAGAACAATATTTGAAGAAGCACATAAGAACATATCCATGTCATTCTCCTACCAGTTAGCTCCATAGATAGCTGCTTCTTCTAATGCACCAAACTATATGACTGAAGGCATGTATATATGTTTCAGTTATCCCTTGTATATGGAGTATATATAAGGTCGCCTCTCAGCTTTAATCATTATATTGTATCCTAATCATTGTGATTAAACAACCAGTCAGCAACAAACTTTCCTAAAATCTAGGGCATGGGAGGGGGAAATTATACACCACTTTATTTTTGCTCTTGTTGCCTGTGGGCGGTGGGGCCAAAGAGCAAAGACCTTATACAATGTATTATTGGAGAAAGAGAAAGAAGGGTAAGAAGTCATTAATATGTGAGATCCACAAATAATTTTCTTTCTTTGTCTCTTTTCTTTGTCTGGTTCTTTTTTATTGCTCTATATTTGATTGTTTTGTTTAGTGGTTTGGAAATTGAAGGAAAGTCACAAAAATTTGCCAATGGGTATTTCAATTAGTCCTAGCAAAATTGGATGTGGACTGTTAACTAAGAGAGTTAATACCATCAAGGTTTTGAAACCCGGACCGTTCATTGAATCGTAAAAGAAAGAGGTTCAAGGTTTTTGAGGTCGAACCGAAGTTGAACAAGGGTCGAACCATGATGATGTCATAATTAATTAAAGGCTAGATATAGATATTAAATTTATAAAACTAGCAAAATTTACTAATATATCTATATATGTGAGGGAAATTTAATGATGTTTAAGCATATATTTAATAATTAAATAAGAAAGTTAATAAAATAAAATAATAACCATGAAAACATTAAAATTTATGATTAATTTTTGAAGTAAAGTTGAATATCTTTGAAGGATTTTAATTATACATTTTTTTATTCCTTGTAAGAGATGGATAATTTAATTAAGTAGAATAAAATTGTGTTAAGTTGTTTTTATTAAAAAAAAAAATTGCTAAGGGGTTGGACCCCATGGTTCTTGCCACCAATTTTGCATGAACCGTGCGGTCCAACCTCGATTTTAGGGGTTCATAGAATTGCCACATATGTCCGGTTCTCTATGCTTAGAAAACCGGATTTCAATCTGGTTTTCGGTTTTCTCGGTCCGGTCCGGGTCTAAAAACAGTGAATACCATACCGGAAGCCGTTTTGAATTGATTAAAAGAATAAAGTATTTCAGCACCATTTAATACCGAGTACAATTTTGAGTTTACCACTATTATATATATATATATATATATATATATATATAATCGGTCAAAACCTATTATATAATTAAGTTATTAAGAATTTTAAAATTTCAAACTCATATTTCAACAACTATGTCAAATCTCAAACTTAAAATATCACCCCAATAATAATAATATTGATAATAAACATTTATTTAGAATATATTAGTATAATAAGTCGTTTCTATACGTAGTTTATGTTGAAAACTAAAAAGTTTAATTGATGTGATGCAATTAATGCTTCTCATAAGTATTGTTTAACCTAGATCTCATAATTAACCTAAGTAAAAAATTAGCTAATTCATTAGGTTAAACAATCTGTTTTAAAGGGTCCAAACAAACAAACAAGAGTCAATCTTAAACAATGTACAGAGTTTCCACTAGTAATTGACGGTAAAATTAATGTTAGGGTGTTTTTTTTAAAAAGAGTTTTATTTATTTATTTGCTTTTGATAAAATAATCTCAAAAATTCCAAAAGATTGACTTTTTATGTCACTTAATATATATATATATATATATATATATATTGTAAGGACGCGATTCGTGGCGGACCGTAACAGTGTCGGGTTCGCACGTGAAAAGGCCCCTAACAACATCATTTGTAGAGCGTGGGTTTGGAAGGCTAGGCCTTATCGATAGGCGGTGGGTTTTTCGCGGTGTTCGTACCAGTTTAAGTTTTCCTACACCCCTGGGTCTTCCTCCTGGAGGTGGGCTGGGAGGCTCTGATTTTTGGCCATTTTTCCCAACCCCTTCTTTAGGTTACTTATTTTTCCTTTTATACTCGCCTGCGTCCACTGCCCTTCGCCCACGTATGGGGTCAACCTTTCCAAAATTGATACTTGTCCCATCAGCCCATATTCAAAGTCGTTGGGGGTGGTTGTAAAAGCCTAAGACTACGGATCTGTCAGGTTCAGAGCATTGAATGGCAGTGAGAGCAGCTTTCCCTGGATATTTTAGATCTTTCGCCCTGATTTCGGTCCTATACCGTTTTTACCCTTCCTTCAGGGGGGGGACTTTGGGTCTGCCGAGGACTGAGCCGTCCTCGGCGATATCCACAGGCTATTTTGTCGAGCTTGGGCCATAGCCCTCCTCGGCTTGGGCCTTCGGATTTTCCCCAGGTAGATGGGCCTGGCTCGTAAATCATTTGGGCCCCACAATAGCCCCTCAAAACCCGGCTGTCCAACCTCTTGGTTGGAAAGGGGGGTTTTGGTGATGCCAAACCTCTTCCTATGGCCCAATCAATTTGGCCTTTTAATAATGCTGGCGGCTCCTCATATGTCCAAGAAACGCGCCGGTCTATGAGGCAGCCTTTTGATTTCGCGCTTGATGCGCTCTTATCGTTTGGGTATGCCAAAACGTGCTTTTAATGACCACTATTTATGAGACTGCTTTAATTCGGCGGTTTGTTTTGATGGGGTGGAGAAACGGAACCGGCATGTTCGTGTTGGCAGATTCCTTTGGATATCTGAACCTATTAAATGTCTCCCGCTTCACCCTCAGTATAAGAAGGAAAGGCGGAGGTTATTGTTTTTGTAAAGAATTCCTTCTCATCTTTCTGAGATTTGAAATATTTGGCCTCCCCGAGGGTTCATTTTACCCACTGGTCCACAAACTAAATCGTGATACACTTTATCATAACAACGAGTGATGCAGGAGCCAAACCCCTCCCATAGACGCCATGTTCCAATAAAGCTCCTTATGGCTCGATCGGGACAGGGATGGCGAAGACTCAAAATCAACCTCACCCTTCTTTCAATCAAAATCCGAAGTAGGGACTCGTCACGTCAAACTTTCGGCGTGACTGAGTCGAGAACACCCATCATCAGTACCCACCGCTCTCCTATGAGCATACCTAGTATGGCTCCAGTGTGTTGGGAGTCAGGATCGAGGCCGGGACTAAGCGTCTCTACTTCTTCCTCTCTTCCTTCATTGGGGCTATTCTCCATCTCCCTTTCTTAGTCTTCCCAGCACCAGTTCCATCCTGGTGCTTTCACTTCTCCCTCTTTTGCTCCTTTTTCTTTCTTTTCATCTCTTCTCTCTTCTTCTCCTCCTTCTTTACTCATGTCCTCCATCTTCTTCATTGATTTTTTCCTTACTATTTCCCTCTCCGCCATTTCTTCCCAAAGAAGGTTCTTATCATTATATGAGCAGTATCGAGGCAAAGATTGGAGAGACTTTGAAAACGAGTTTAGAAGACGCCTGGGAGTTTAGTTATCTGTACTACGGATGTAACTATCGCTTAGGCAGTTCGCATTTTGTATAGGCTCGTTCGAGCCCTTCTTTGTACATTGTAATAATTTTTCGTATTAATAAAAATCGTTGTTATTTTATTTCGCATGTTTTGTCTCTATGCTTTTTTTTTCTTTTGGATCTACAAACGCTGCTCGGCATATTAATATAGCATCTAAATCAATGACGGCTAAGACCAAAAGATTTGATAATAAAAAGACGTCGCCATAACTTTAATAGAAATGCTTGACATAATAGGGCCGATCAGTGAAGAGTAATACTTACCCCATGCTAGCCGAGGAGAGAAACGAAGGCTTGATGTCATGTAAGGAATAACCATTTGAAGATATAGCGCCCACCAAATGAGCGGCCTTTTTATATGACTTAGTGCTGGGGCTTTCCACCCCCTTCCTTACACCTTTATTGGCCTTAACCTTTTATGGTGTTTAAGCCGTGGATGAAGTGACCTGACATTTTTACCAAGTAACCCATCTTACGGGATTCAAACCTTTTCTTATCCAAGTATTTGGTTTCCCCATTGGCTTGGGTCCGAGGACCATACAAGGCCTTGGTTCTGTCCAAAACTTGTAATTTTTATAATTTTTTGTACTTGGTTTCCCCATAGGCTTGGGTCCGAGGACCATACAAGGCCTTAGTTCTGTCCAAAACTTGTATTTTTATAATTTTTTGTACTTGTTTCCCCATAGGCTTGGGTCGAGGACCATACAAGGCCTTGGTTCTGTCCAAAACTTGTAATTTTTATAATTTTTTGTACTTGGTTTCCCCATAGGCTTGGGTCCGAGGACCATACAAGGCCTTGGTTCTGTCCAAAACTTGTAATTTTTATAATTTTTTGTACTTGGTTTCCCCATAGGCTTGGGTCCGAGGACCATACAAGGCCTTGGTTCTGTCCCTGGGCCCATATGTTGAACAGGCCTGGGCCACGAATTTACTGGGCCCACAAATTAAGAGGTGTTTCCATAACCTTTGATCACGCGGTACCTTTTGGCGTCCCAGCGTTCGAGGTGCACCCTCTCGAGACTCCTTTATCCTCAAGGTTGCAGACGACGTTGGAAATCGAGCCAGAGACATTTTGTCTGCGCGAAAATGCCATCGGTTTACTTCTGGGTATAAATGGGATAGGGGATCACTTTACTTGCACATGAACTCTCCTGTTCCCTTCAGAACTATATTTCTTCCATATCCGCGATCTCTCTTTCTAGTGCCACTGCCCCAAAGCAAGATGTTTGAGGCTTGGATAGGGATGAAAGGTCTCCGCGTGCTTCAGAGGCACCGAATCCTCAAGGTGATATGGTATGGACAAGGATGGCACAGATTCAAGCCAGTCCTCTGCCTTGACAGGAGGAAGATGGTATTCCTCCTTCTTTTAGTCAAAATCCGAAGCAGGTTCTGGTCATGCCAGATTTTTGGTATGTCAGAAAAAGGAATTTCCGCCATCAGCGCCGTCTGCCTTGTAGCAGGCAAATTTTTGCGGGGGCTTCCCAACTTTCCCAACCTTTTCTGTAGATGGTGTTCCGGCTTTTCCCTACACCTTTATCTGCCTGGTAGTCTAGCCTGAGGTCAGGTTTCCTGCACCTTTTCTGTACCGGTGCAGGCCCCAAGTTGGGTTCTTTTGCTGCCTGAGTTATGGGCGTGCAAAAGCATGGAGGGGGAATAAGGTCTCGAGGCAGTAGCCAACCTCTCCTCTGAACTGCCTCCTCGGCTTTATCTTTACTCTCTTGTATTCTTCGTTACTTACGTAGTTAGCTTCGATGTAGGCTTTGTCTCAGCTTTCCATTGTACACTGTACTGTTCCTTTGTCTTAATAAAATATGTGTTTATTTCTCTATACATATCTTTCTTCTCCGTAACCACTACTTTATGCATGAATATTAAATATGAGTTTGCCCTTAATGATATTCTAGGCAGAGAAAGGCCTTAACACAGATTCCTACTAGTTTAGACTTACAAATATTATCAAACATAACAAGGTTAGTCATCAAATAAATTAAACTCTTGGAACTAACCGGGATAACGGCTGAGTGCTACGCGATGCATACAAGAGCGATGTCCGAGTACGACAAACTCTAAGTAATTCGTCCGAGAGGGTAGCCGAGTAGCGAGGGGCTTTGGTTGTGCTTCTGGATAATATGTTACGCCGTATCGCATCAACCCCTTTGATATTGGGGGATCAGAGGGTAGACCGAGGAATCCGCGCAATCAAGGTATTAACCCATCTGTTAACGTGGAGCTCTCTTCGGATGAATTTTGAGGTTTATGTGCCATAGTTTTTTTTTTAAAATAGTTGGTTCCCCATCCAGGTAGTTGGTTTCCCCAGAGGCTTGAGTCCGAGGACTATGCAATGCCTTGGTTCTGTCCAAAACCTAGTTTTCCTCATCCAGGTAGTTGGTTTCCCCAGAGGCTTGAGTCCGAGGACTATGCAATGCCTTGGTTCTGTCCAAAACCTAGTTTTCCACATCCAGGTAGTTGGTTTCCCCAGAGGCTTGAGTCCGAGGACCATGCAATGCCTTGGTTCTGTCCAAAACCTAGTTTTCCACATCCAGGTAGTTGGTTTCCCCAGAGGCTTGAGTCCGTGGACTATGCAATGCCTTGGTTCTGTCCAAAACCTAGTTCCACATCCAGGTAGTTGTTCCCCAGAGGCTTGAGTCCGTAGACCATGCAATGCCTTGGTTCTGTCCAAAAACCCAGTTTTCCACATCCAGGTAGTTGGTTTCCCCAGAGGCTTGAGTCCGTAGACCATGCAATGCCTGGTTCTTCCAAAACCCAGTTTTCCACATCCAGGTAGTTGGTTTCCCCAGAGGCTTGAGTCCGTAGACCATGCAATGCCTTGGTTCTGTCCAAAACCTAGTTTTCCACATCCAGGTAGTTGGTTTCCCCAGAGGCTTGAGTCCGTAGACCATGCAATGCCTTGGTTCTGTCCAAAACCTAGTTCTCTCTTTGTGTGGGATCTTGGCTTTAGGGGAGTTAGCTCCGCAGCCAAGCCCCTAGAGTTTATCCATACGGTTAACGTTAACAAGTGCCTAGTTTGCTCTTTACGGGGGACCTTGGCTTTAAGGGAGTTAGCTCCTCAACCAAGCCCCTAATCAAGAAATGTAGTCCGTAACAGAACTTTGTACTAGAACTCTATAACCAACGGTTAGATATAACGAAGAAACTCTATCGACCCACTTCCTATACCAACACACAAGCCTTTCCCACAGACGGCGCCAATTGTAAGGACGCGATTCGTGGCGGATCGTAACAGTGTCGGGTTCACACGTGAAAAGGCCCCTAACAACATCATTTGTAGAGCGTGGGTTTGGAAGGCTAGGCCTTGATCGATAGGCGGTGGGTTTTTCGCGGTGTTCGTACCAGTTTAAGTTTTCCTACACCCCTGGAGTCTTCCTCCTGGAGGTGGGCTGGGAAGCTCTGGTTTTTGGCCATTTTTCCCAACCCCTTCTTTAGGTTACTTATTTTTCCTTTTATACTCGCCTGCGTCCACTGCCCTTCGCCCACGTATGGGGTCAACCTTTCCAAAATTGATACTTGTCCCATCAGCCCATATTCAAAGTCGTTGGGGGTGGTTGTAAAAGCCTAAGACTGCGGATCTGTCAGGTTCAGAGCATTGAATGGCAGTGAGAGCAGCTTTCCCTGGATATTTTAGATCTTTCGCCCTGATTTCGGTCCTATACCGTTTTTACCCTTCCTTCAGGGGGGGGGGACTTTGGGTTTGCCGAGGACTGAGCCGTCCTCGGCGATATTTACAGGCTATTTTGTCGAGCTTGGGCCATAGCCCTCCTCGGCTTGGGCCTTCGGATTTTCCCCAGGTAGATGGGCCTGGCTCGTAAATCATTTGGGCCCCACATATATATATATATATATATATATTTCAACCTAGGTCATTCCTTTCATGATGATAGCTTTTTTTATCCTTAGATTAATATATTAATCAATTTTTGGTGTAGGCATGACTCAAACCTTATATATCTTTGTGGTGGGCATTTTTATATCTTAGGCTGGACTGCGTTTATCGCACTGTGGCCCAATAATTCTGGTGTAGTAGAGTCGAGACTGGCTCAATTGAAACTCACCTTAAGCCAGCTTGTGCGCAAGCTAGGACCCCTGACAAAGATCTTGGTCACGTGCCCATAGCAAGGAATGCTGCCATAAAAATGTTATGGCAAGAGAAACATAATACAACAGGATAGTTAAAATCTTCTAACTAAAGTACTTGCTACTGACCAAAGATAACACTTAAACAATCTTGCAAAAGGGAAATACGATAATGTAAGTATGTCAGGAATGAATAAGCAACAAGAAAAATAACGTTAGTAGTTAAACAATCATGATAAAAGAAGGAAGGAGATTAGTTTGCTAAACTTGGCTCCTTAGAAAATTCAAGTCCAAGAAGGGGAACCAATCTCCAATGTGGGTAATCTCACAGGGAAATCCTGCCATAGAAATTACCTACTTTGGAAAAGGGACCTAAGTGGCTTAATCTCAGATTCTTAACATGCTAGAGAGCAGGCTATTGAGAGGGAGAGAAGTGGGTAGCCTATTGGTGCATGCTTTATCACTCCTCACATTCATGTTTTCTTACTTCACTCTTTACTCTCCTATTTTTCCTTTTGTTTTATCTTCTCTGTTTTCTTTATTTTCTATTTCTTTGTTTTTCAGTGTTTTCTCCTATTCCTTCTTGTTCTTGTTGTTCCTCCTCCTTTATTGTGCACGGCTAAGGCCTTTTTATACTACCTGCAGTGATAAGATTTACCATTTTACCATTCAACTACTTTTGGCTTGTTATGGGTGTCCTTCTTGGACTGCCCGTTAGTCTGCTGGCTGCACCATGCTTCATTCTCAGACAAAAGTAGTTTTGTTTTGTTTTCTTGCTTCCTATGGCATTCCCATCCGGATAAGAGTTGAGCTTTTCTCTTACTAACTATTATAGCATGCATCTAGTAATTCCAACTCATTTTTGTCTCTTTTGGGTGGTATGTCATCCCAGCAGAATATTCCCCCTAAAATAGCTTGAGCAAGAACCCCAGAATACGCTTCCCCTTTCTCCCCACTGCCAAATTATACCCTTTCTTACCTTCGACCCATGGACCACCACCTCTATATTGGCTAGGTACAAGTGGGTGATGCCTGAGCCTTGTGTGTGCTCCACTTCCATATGAGTCCACTGCTGTTCTGGCATTCACGCGTTTGCCATTGCTTGTGAGTTTGTCTGGTCCTGTTGTGTGTTCTGCTGCTCGTTTAACTTTTTGTGGCGTGGATGAGTGATTGGGTCTTCATTCTTTGCATCTCGTTTCTTCTTTGGGATGAGCATTGCTTGGGTATATGCATTTTCTTCTTTAATTCATCCCTTATCTCCTTTTACTTTCGGTTTGTGGGCTAAATGGTATTTCTGCCACGCCACTGCATTATTTTTGCCACGATATCGTTTAACCCATGTTTGCTGGGCTTCTTCTGGGCTTGCCATGTATTATTCATTTCCTTAGTTTACGTTGCCCAATATTCCTGATAGGTCAGTTCTCATATCATCTTGGGCTTCCTTGGCCAATTTTATTCCCTTGGGCATCCTTGGCCCATTTTATTCCTTTGGGCATCCTCGGCCCGTTTCATTCTTTTCTATTTATTACATTCCTATGGGCTTTTTGCTAAATCTTCTAGACTTCTCCGACCCAATTACCATATCCTTTACTTTTGGGTTTATTGGCTTTCGAACCAATCTCATTTACTAAATCCTTTCTTTGGGCTCCTCTGGCCCATCTTTGCTTGCTTTCTACTTCTTATGATTCTCATGGGTTTACTACTTCCTTCTTTGGGGCTCCCTTGGGCCCATTTGCTTTCTTTGGGGCTTTTTTACAATTTTGTGGGTCTGTGTACCATTATTCCTGCCATTCAGGCTTATGGTTTTTCTTACTTTGCTAATTCTTCTTTCTTCACCCCTTTTCATATTGTTGGGCTTTTTCTATCATTAGGCCCTTTTGCCAAAATGGCAATCAACAATCTTATTTGACGACAATAAACTTTACTAGTTAAATTAACTAGAACCCACTACATGGCAATCTTTTAAGGGGAAAAAAATTTCACAACTTATGAAGATCAAAATGTTGTAATTGATATGACATCATTTTTATATGAACCTATCATACATTACTCATGATATGTATCTCAACCGTAAAAATTTTTTTAAAAAAAATTGATGGATTTATTGTAAATGTAACTTAAATAGTGAAAGATAATATAGGTTATGTCACATTGAATGTAAATCATCTTTTTTACTTTTTGTGTTTTATTTTATATTTCATCAATCATAATTTATAATTTTTTATTTATTTTAAAATTTAGTGATTTTATAAGGAAAATAAAATGATATGATAAGTTGTGTAGGAAAAAATAAAAGGAAAAAAAGGAAAAGAAATTGTATTCACATCACATCACGTCACTTGTTCTTTTAGAGCTACGTTTTTATTTTTATTTTTTTGAGGAGAGTATGGAGCTACGTTAATGCATGATATAATCAAGTATCATAGATAAGATTCTCTTTAAATAAGCCAAGCCTATTTTTTTCTCTGTGCCATTTATATGAGGTAGTTGGAAAAATATTGGGATAACGAGGTAGTTGGAACTTGGAAGAAGAACACGTTGAAAAAATATTGGGATAACGGGGTTGATTGGGACAGATTTCTCACAATTTCACACATTTTAAATTCAAGGCCAATCAATCTAATCCTTTCTTTGAAAAAAAAAAAAAGTTGTTAGAACAAATGGAGAAATGAATCGAACCAATGCTATTGAACTATATATAAGACTTTGAACAAAAAGTTAGCATATTTGATAACATTTGATTAAACTCGTGAAGAGTTTTGCAATTCAATTATATTGTCTGGTTCTCTTTATATAAGCAATATAGATTTCAATCCCTTTTTTCCCACTTATTGTAAGGGGAAAAAATGTTGTGTTGTATGTTTATTAATAATGTAATAATCCATTTCTAATAGATGAATTGCAGATTTTGATTTCTCTAATATATTCAGTGATTTTTCTAAGATCGGATGATATGGACTCTTCTTTTTTATTTTAGAGGAAATTACACTTTATTATTCTATACTATATCTCATGTTACATTTTGTACCATAAACTTTGTGAATGCACTTTTTACACCCCTATACTATGACTCTTGTTATACTTTGCACCCCGATGTTAAATTTGCCGTTAACTTGGATGGAAGAACATGACACCATGTGAAAAGACTTAATTGCCCATCTTCTCAGTTCTTTAAAAACAAAAGATAAATTACATTTAATCACCCTAAATTATACTCTATGTTATACTTTACACCTTAAACTTTGAATTTTCATCCAAGTCAATCTTTAACGGTAGGATGCAAAGTGTAACAAAAGTCATAGTTTATGGTGCAAAATGTGTATTCGAAAAATTTATGATGTAAAGTGGAACACGAAGTATAGTTTAAAGTGACAAATATAATTTCTCTTTTACTTTAATGAGCGGAAAAAAATTACATGATATAGATTTATGTTGATAGTTGATGCATGAGTTGAACTTGAAGGAGAATCATGTTCTTGGTGTTTTGTACACTCGGGAACAGCCCAGCCTGTGGAACAATTGTTTTAAGATTTTTCAACCATATAATTGCTTTTCTTTTGAACCTTTTTTTTTTTTCAAAAAAAAAAGTATAATGTTTGAGAATGCTTTACATCACGAACTCCAGCAATTATGGAAGCCTTAAAGGGAGACTCTTTTTTTTTTTTTTTTTTTGGGAGAATGTAAAGGGAGACTCTTGATTTTTATAAAAGCTGCGTAGTCTCATTATTTGGCTGACTATTATACAAGTTAAGAACAGGCGCGCTAAAGGCATAGTACAAGAATTTGTAAGGATGAGGAAACATTTTTTATTTGTTGACACTTCTTCTTCTTTTTTTAGTTGGAGTGCAAGAATTTGACTTCTTGTAAGAAATTTTAGAAGATATTAATTGAATTACAAAATTCTTGAAAATACAAACACATTCTTGAAGACAAAATAGAAAAGTAATTATTTAACACTTTCAAAAATACAAGGACATGATGCTCATTTATCTCACATGAATATCCGGTAAGTTTCACTAATTTAATTCATGATTTAATCGACCTATCATGTGAGACAAGGATCCAATACCACATTGTTGCAGTATTTTGAGAATACAAAATAAACCAACCTATTTTCTTTGTGCCATTTATGTGGTAGTTGGAATAATATTGGGACTAACGAGGTAGTTTGAATAAGAACACGTTTTAATTCATGATTTAATCGACCTATCACGTGAGACAAGGACCCAATACCACATTGTTGCAGTATTTTGAGAATACAAAATAAACCAACCTATTTTCTTTGTGCCATTTATGTGGCAGTTGGAATAATATTGGGACTAACGAGGTAGTTGGAATAAGAACACGTTTTCCATACTTGTTGATTGGGTCAGATTTATCAAAATTTCACATATTTTAAACGCAAGCCCAATCAGTCTTAGCCTCTTTGGCCCACTCCTCTATACTTTTGGGAGGGATGATATATATCTTGAAAACTAGTTTGGGATTAAGGGCAACCAATTAGGCAATTAGATTTAAGAATTAAAATATTAAGAAAAGACTAATAAAGAAATCCATGATATAATTATACGCAAATTATGGAAGTATGCTATTTTCTTTTAATGGGAGAAAGTTAGTTTATATTATTTTTTTACACAGCTTAGTTTATATGTTATTAAGATCACATTCATCAAATTCTAATTAAAATAATCCACCACATATATTATATGATATATAGGCCAATGTAGGTTGTCTAGCGGTAAGGGACTTGAGCCAACAGGACTCCGGTTTTGAGTTCAAGTGTTCCTCCTCTTGCTAGCGAGCGCATTTTATCCTAGGCGTGTAGGTAGTGGCAGAGTTAGAATTTTTGGGGGAAATGAAGATTAAAAGACAAAATTGAAAGTAAAATCAATATGAGAAATATTAATCAATAACAATAACATAATAAATAAACTATTATATATTAATGTAATTGTTATACACAATCTAATATAAAATGTAAAGTTTAATTTATTTTTCACACTTATTTTTAAAAAAATTCGTACTTAGTTTGATTTATAGTATTTGCTCAATAAAAAATAATATTATCAGTTCATAGTTAATACAAATCAATCGAGAGATTAATCTAGATAAATAAATTGAAAAAAATAAATTAATGTAAAATTTTTTTTTTTTTGAAACAAATTAATGTAAAAATATTAAGAATGTAGAAATATACATTTTTTTTCAATGTATATTTAGAATGTTGTGTTAAAGCTTTTTGCTGATGTTTCATCTCTGTAGGTGAGGAACAAAGTCTCTCTGTGCATATTTAGATGTTTCTACCTTAGTATCAAATTATCACTTAGAAACGCATTATGATGATACCAATTCAAGAACTAACGCTTAGGCCACTTGCTACATCAAAATAAGACTTGCTTTGCTCTTTTTCAAGAAAAATAGTGAAAGATCTCAACAAAGAGAATTATTAGGTACTTTTGGAATATGGTGATGTGTTGTTCTTGAAAGATAAAATTTAGCCCGTGCAGCGGAAACAAAACAAATATAAACATACCTTTAGGCTTCAGCTATAATTGTTTAAGCGTATAAACTGTTAAAGAAAAATAAGACTCACTATATGATAGTTTACATAAAAGGTGACTTCTAGTCTATAGCCTTTACCTTACATATTTCCTTTTGATGGAGATAGACTATATATATAGGCTAAACTAGGGATCCTTTTAAATTAAGATTTGTTCCATAACCTCCTTACATCAAGGAGTTTAAAACTTGTAACTTCAATGTGTTTATTAACCAAAGAGGTTATACCACTTGAAAGTTACTTAGAAATTGTTATTTACCGTAATGTCTTTTACAAATAAAGTCCTTAAGACATGAGTTTTCATTTATCATATAAACGTGGGCCACATAAAGTTTTCTTAAAATCTTACATTCTCCCACTTAGCCCACTTGACATTTAAATTACTTGATAAATGATGTTAACTATAACATGGCCATGATATTACTCATGTTATCTAGTTGTGAAATGCTCCCACTCAAATAAAGAATTCAATACATGAATCATGGCGGTATTACCCTTAATGATAATAAGTACTTCCTTCCATGTATTATAATGTATGGTAATCCTTACATGAGTACTTTATGAGCCATTAATTCTTTATGAATGGACTACCTATTAGTCATTCGGGTCCTCTTTTATACATCCCCACGGATATATCATCCTTATATATCTCCAGAGATATATCTAACTTAATTCATATACTTTATGTGCACAAAATAAAAATCAAATATTTTCTTCTCCAAAACTAACCAAATATGTGTCCAAAACATAGAATAATTAAAGAGAAATTAAACACCAAATGAGCTAACAAGTTCCATATGTCTAAAAGACTTTTATATTGCTTTGCCGGCAAACCTTTAGTTATGAAATTAACATATATTAGCTCAATAATTTTAACACAATGGACACTTTCAGTTTCTTAAAATTCTCTCTTAGACTGAGTTACTTTATGTCAATATGTTTATTTTGGCTTTCACAATCATTGTCCTTAGAGAAGAAAATTATAGCTGAGTTATCTTTAAAATCTTTAAAGGTCTCATCATAAAATCGACAACCTTAAGACCTATCCATAATGCCTGTCTTATAGCTTCATATATAGCATATAGGATATCTTACATAACAAAATGAAATCACTCCTTCCAAGTAGTATGTCATTCATATTTAGGCGTAAAAACAATACATTTACTCCCACTAATCTTAAGCTATATACACCGATTACCAATGTGTCCAGTAAAACCAAATGGTACAACAAAGTTGGTAAACCTTTATATATCATTAGTAGGATACCTATATACCTAAGCAATTAGATCACTCTCACCCTCATACTTAGTTTCTCATTTGACATATTTATTCAATGAGATGGGTGGTTAATCCACATGAGTACCAAAACAAAGATCCACAAACCCAAACAAAATAAACTTTAATGCTATGAAATTTAAACTTTAATTCTAATTAACCAATGTCAATTTAGTAGTAAATTCGACCTTCTTATGGGCAGAGGCACATCATGCATAAATTTACTATAAAACTTTATTCGTAAAACTAGTAAATATAAATACTAAGAATCAAATTTTCCATACCTATGGGCCTAGGAAAAATCTCATCTTGATGCTACATTCACCATCTTATTCCAATTAAATAATAAAAATAATAACCTCCCTATGGGGCCAAGTCATTAACTTCATGAATTAATTGCCATATAGATGCCTTTATTCCTAATGAAGTCTTGTAAAAATTTCTTGATGTGATTATCATGTGGCTTAAGATGCTATGGCCACTCCTAAGTCATTTTGATATTCATCATAAAGATCAATCAATCCTAATATTGATCATGACAGTATGCACTCCAAGATGACATTAAATAATATTTCACAATATGATAAGTGCAAAGAAACCTAAAATGCACTTAATTAAACACATTCTTCTCTTCAATGATCCAAATCTCAAATGTAACAATAAACTTTATGAAATAATTGCAAACTTACATGCAACACATTTATCCCCATAATTTATTGTAAAAAGTTATGGTTTCCAAAATATAAGGATCATTTGTATTATCATGCCAAATATATTAATCCCCAAAAAATTGTCTCTAAAGCAATTTACAATTGAAAATTGTACAAATTATTGAGGCATGTTTGTCATATGAGCCACCATTCTGTTACAAATTATTTTCCAAATAATTAAGATTTTATATCTAGGAAACAAACATATATACTTGGATGAGCACTTGATGAATATCAAAATCAAAATCAAATTTATGAACACTTTAAGTGCCTTGGCATGTATTTTAGTCAAATTACTCACTAGTCCACATTAGCATATTGTAAAATACTATACATGGACAATTTAAGATTAGAGAAAACAAAATCCTTGAGTCGCACATGTTATGAAAACAAATACATACAATGTAACTACCAATGAAAATAATAAAAATTTCTCTAACTAAAATCACTAAACAACATAGTGTAAGATAAAATTTAGAGCATGCAACGGAAACAAAACAAACAAAAACATACCTCTAGTTATAGTTGTTTAAGTGCTTAAAGAAAAATAAGACTCACTATATGATAGTGTATATAAAAGTTGTCTTCTAGTCTATGACCTTTATTTTACACATTTCCTTTTGATAGAGACAGGTTATATACATAGGCAAGATTAGGAACCTTTTAAATTAAGATTTGTTCTATAACCTCCTTTTATCAAGGAGTTTAAAACTTGTAACTTCAATGTGTTTAATAACCAAAGGGGTTATACCAATTGAGAGTTACTTAGAAATTGTTATTCACCATAACGTCTTTTACAAATAAAATCCTTAAAACATAAGTTTTCATTTATCATTTAAACGTGGGCCAAATAAAGTTTTCTTAAAATCTTGCAGTTCTCTCCTCTTACATTCATGAGAGTACCTATTAATTACTCCCTCAATCAAGTGATTATTATTAATTAGAGAGGATAATATGCGAGCCATCTATCAATCATGGCATCGACCTCCTTAGGCTTGTACTCTTCGGCTACATGACCTGCTCCCTGCATTATTGGAATCAAGACGCAATTAACATTAAAAAAAAATTGTGTGCATATTTAGAAAAAGAAAAATAGCTAAATTAAGATTTTTTTTTCCTTACCTTGACACTTGAGTATGTCATGTAGAAATCATTATTTCTGTACCTCTCTGTGTATCTATATGAAATCATTAACAATATAATTCCACGTTTGAAGTTAGTAAACATAGTTTAGAGTAGACAACTCAAAGTTGAAAAGAAAAGAAAGAAAGAAAAAGTTAGCATAAACTGCATAGAATTGAAGTTGGTAATAATCCAGAAACTAACCCTGCAACTTGAGCATCAACAAACCATGCACGCCATGAATCGTCCAAAGTCAAATTCAAAGACCTTATCATTTCTTGGGTAGCGATATGTGGTATTGACATGTCTAGATCAGCACTATAAGACATCAAAAATATGATTAATTGCTACTGGTAATATAAAGTAATTAAAAAAATAATGATACTAACAGTAATATACACGACTCTTGCAAACAATGACAAACCTCTTATATTTTATTTTCAATTTCTGTGTTACTTCATATGTACATGCACAAGTGCACTGCTTGACCTGTAATTACTGTAACATATATGGTTGATGATTTCTTCAACAAATAATTTTTTTAAGAGTTTTCAATAGAAATGTTCATAATTCAAAAAAATTTCACTTAAAATGTATCAATATATATACTCATATATGTATCCTAACCTAAAATTAATGTTCTAATTTCCATTAGATCTTTGGCGGTACTACATATGAAACTTAAGAGATCTCACATGACTCATCAATAATCATGACATTGGCTAAGGAGTTGGGTCCTTCACAACTTGGCTTAATGATACTATTTGACTTCACAGTCTGTTATTGTAAATTGAACCGAATTACATGTTCGTATGACCGAATTTATCAAACATTTTCAATTATGTATATAAATTTGTGTCACAGCAATTTCAAAATATTGTAAAAAAGGAAAAGTGACTGCAAAAGGAAGTTATGAGCTAATACCAATATATGAGAGCTCGAAGGTTGGTTCTACTGAGATTTTGATGGTAATCAATAGTACTCAAAATATTCTTTGTGTAAGCTAGGCTGGAGTTGCACATATGCCAATAGCCTTTGGTTCCCTAGCATCATATGAAGTTCTCAGTTAATTACAAAATGAAAACTCATGCATCTAATTGTATCATTGTACATATATAAGTTTTATGTACCTCCCTAACATAAAGAGCTTCTCGAACACTTGGATTATTTGCCCAAATTTCAGCTAGTAGAAGCTCGTAATCCTAAAATGTAAACCAATCAGTTATGTACATACTTTCCAAAATAAGATTAGAAGCAAATGAGAGAGAGAGAGAGGCTTACACGACACCAAAATGCACTATTTCGAGGCAATGAATGGAGGAAATAGTTGGGAGTACTCATGAGAATTTTTTGATCCCAATCTACTTTATCTGCTTTCAAAGAACCCTTAGCACATACCGGTTCTAGAACTTGAGCTGTGTTTATTCCACGGAGTAACTGCGCTATCAAATGGTGACTCATTCTCAATGGGTACAAGATGCAAGTTACACAACTTGAGTTTAGGGTCATTTTGTCCCATTATGTTTACAATTTTGGATTTTTATCTTAGTGTTATATATATACCACTTTGTTTCAGTCTCTTTCATCTAATTTTGTTGATGAAATGACCGTTAAATGCCACATCAACTTAAATCAATGTAGTTTTAAATTTTAATGTATTAAAATTTTTTAAATAATGATGTTGTTTTGTCCATGTGAAGAAAATACTTAAATGATATAGCATAATTGGACCAATTTTGGAAAATATTGTATGCTTAAGTTAGGGATGAAATTCCCATTAAGCAAAAAAGTTAGGGATGAAATTCAAATTTTCAAACATAAATGAAAAAAAAATCAAAATAACTCTAAACTTAAAAGGTATAATTTACAATATACTCTTAATTTTATAAGGCAAAAGCATTTGTTAACTGACCTCATCTATAGCTTCAACATCCGCCATACATCCTTCGTTGGTTGGATCTATATTGACATAATCACCCTTGCAACTTGTTTTGGCCGACTTGAAAAGGGAAATAAAATTACATCAAAATTCAGAATTCATATAATATGAATTAACAAATGAATTTTAGAGAAAATAAGATAATAAGATATTGTGTAAACAAGAAGCTAAGCGCATGTAACTCTATGAATCCAGCACTATATATTAGTGGTTCTAACATTTACTTGCGAATTAGGTGGGAAAAAAAATTCAAGAGTGGAGAGAGATATAAAGAAAAATGACATTGGTCTTTATAACCTTAAAAGCATCTGGTAAAATAAAAGAAAGAAAAAACTCATACTATTCATGATTATTTATTTACACTGAACCTTACACAAGATACGTATAAGAATTAAAGTTAATTTAATTAGGAGAATCCTTTGATTAGACTAAAATCAAGAACAATTAATATATATATATATATATATATATTTTTTTTTTCAGTCAATCAAGGATATTAATGTGCTAAATGTGATATTCATGATAGACTAGCTAACAAGTAACAACATCTATATATATATATATATATATACATAGCTAAAAAGGTTTTTTTTTTAATAATAATATTTTTTTTTAAAGAGAGATTTATTTCATGAAAAATCACTGTTTATGCGCATGATAATTGTTTTTCTCATGCGTCATTAAATCTTAAGCTGTGTTGGAAATAATAAGGTGACAATGAAATAGAGAACTTTAAAGGCTTCATATATTACTAGCAAAGGAACAATAATAACCCTATCGGGAGGAAATGAGATAGAACTTTAAAATTTTATGTAACTAGCAAATGAAGAGTAATAACCTTATAAAGTTCATCTGATATAAGAGTCAAACGATGAGCAGTTGGAACTTTTGAGTTGGCATCAAGATATGAATCTGACTTTGGGCTCGAGAGCACGTATCCCTGATATTAATTCCAATAATTTCATGGTCATACTTAATAAGCAAAAGAGAATGTTGTGATACTTTGTTTGAATTATAAACAAGATAAATTTAAGAAAATGCTAAAGTTATATGTTATCCAATGGAATTATTTCACAACAATTAATTTTCCATATTATTTTCTTCATCTCTTCCTTCCTTTTTATTTTTAATTTTTTATTTTTTAATGAATGTAAACTAGAAGGAAAAAGTTTGGCTCCAAACTTTTCTGAAATCATCTCACTTCATTCTATTACATGGTGATTAAAGAGATTATTTGTGTATAGTTTTAGTGACATGACTCGGTTAAACAATATACGTCAATAGTTTTATAAATCACCATATAATGAGTTTAAAAATATAGCTCCAAACAAATTTGGAACCAAAGTTTATCCTAATATTTTCAAATTATTCTAAACCATGTAGATCTGTGTCATTGTTAATCTAGAAAAATTTGAAAAAATTAACTAGGAAGAGATCATTTTCAGAAGTTCGTACTTTGATATTAAAGTGTGGCTTGTGCCCAGCTTCGTTTGCTGCAATTCAACAAAACAAAAAAGACCAGTCTTAGTAAGTGGAAAACAACAATTTAATTACTGGGTCTTGACGAAGAAATAAACATAAAGCGTGCATAGGCCTCGTCAATGGGCCGGGCCGGGCCAGCCTGACCCGTTTTTACTTGGCCCATGGGTCTAATGGGCTGGGCTTAATGGGCTGTTGACTAGTCAATGGGCTGGGTCGGGCCGGGTTGGATGGAAAAACCCTAACCCATGGCCCTACCCATGGGCAATGCCCATTTGGGCTTTAGCGGGCTGGGCTAGTGAGGTGGGTTTAATGGGCTATCCATGGGCATTTTTAACAGGTCTTCAATGGGGTTATAAAAATTTAACCAAAAAAATTATAATTATATATTATTACAAACTATCAAATTGAACAATTAAATCTACTAAAAAGATTCTATTAAAAAAAATACTAAGACATACCTCTTAAAAAGGTACTAAAATAAGATTAATTAACTTTTATTGATAAGAATAAATAAGTACATTGAATTAAATATCAACTCTTAAAGGAAATATTTGAAGAATAAAATATCAATTCTTAAAGGAAATATATGAAGAATCAAATATCAACTCATTAAGGAAAGAATTTCTTCCAACCAACGATAAGCTTTTATTTTTTTAAGGAATTTCTTCTATAATTGTAACTTGTAAGGAAAGAATTGGAATTTATCAAAGGAAAGAATGACTTTCTTTCCAGAGGCACAGAGGTAAGGCAACAGTCATCTTAGTAACTTTGTTTTAAAAATCAAAGTTACTAGACTAATACCAAAATATATATTTATTATGCATATTGTATCACAATCATTCCAAGTATTTAGTGGTTAGGTGTGTGGTTTTAAAGTTTTTATAATGTCTAAAGTTCAATCCCTCACCCACCCAACTCCCGAATTATTTTGTTATAAATTTTGGGCAATGAGTCAGGCTAACGGGTCGAGCTACTGGGCTGGGCTAATGGGCCGGCCCACCGGGCGCCCATGGGTAAAGAAACCAACCCATAGCCTGTCTCATTGGGCTACTGGGCTGCCCACGGGGTTCAATATTACCGGGCTGGGCTACCCATTAGCCTGGTGGGCTAGCGGGTTATTGGGCCAGCCCATGGGTCATGGGCTATTTGATGACCCTTAAGCGTGCATAATTGCACACACTCAAATATACGTATTTTATTTCTCAAAAAACAAATTATATACATATATATATATATATTTTTTTTTTTTCTACATGAGCTAATAGTTATTGTCATGTAAAAATGTTAGCGTGTTACCATCATATATTTTTTGAACTGTGACTGGAATAAGAATGCCAGAATACGAACCACCACCAAGGTAAAGATGATTTTCTGCAAATTCGGGGTGATCGATCAACCACTGCATGGCAATTCCAAAAACACAAGACGATCATCAAATATGACAATATTTGTGATATTATTTACTGCCATATAATCTTGTAGACTTGTAGCCACGGTGATTTTTTTTTTCAAGCATGATCACTCGTGCAGAGTTGGATGTTTCTTAATTAGCCCCCAACACACTTCTAGAGTTGTAGTCATTCACCAGTTAATTTTGTTTACATGTTGATTTTCAACTTTGCAATGCTAGATACACACAAAATCATAATTTTTTCACAATTTACTTTAGGTAACAAGTTGTGATTGTTGAGGTGTACGTATAAAACAACTTAGTCCAGCCCACACGGTGTAGGCCCAATTGTACGGGCATGGCCTAGGTTTCCTATTCCTAATAGAATTAGGAGAAAACAATGACATGCATATATAAGTGAAGCAAACGGGTGAAGGGTTTGGAATATATATATATACACACACAGAGGCAGCCGCATAAAGTGTAAGGGTGAAGAGTTCTGGCTGGAGTGAAGAAAAAGAAAAGAATAGCAGTCAAAGAAAGAAAGGTGTGTGTGTGTGAGAGCAAAGAAGATAGATAGATTTTCTTTAGCCATGAGATAACACAAGAGAAGATTAATTTAGAGTTTTTCTCTAAGGATATAACTTGGGTACTACAACCACGGGTAGTTTTTGTATTCAAAGTATGATTGAAGATTTCAAGTGAATATATATTATTCCCAAAGAGATATTATTGTAATTGGTGTGGATTTCAAGTTAAGCATAAACTTGAGAGGATATTGTATTTAATTTCATAATAGTAAAATCATTGCATTTATGTAGATGTAGACAAATTGCTAAACCACATAAATATTATCTTGTGTGATTATTAGTAGCTCATATAAAAGTTTTCTGTCAATGGTTTTAATTAACAAATATACGATGAGAAAGCCCTTATGTCACACCTTTTGCAGAAAATTATAAAGATTTGCTACTGATTTTTGGTCGTCCGAATAGTAGCCCTCATAGCTTTTCGAATAAGAAAATCCAGTGCCAACCGGTGCATCTATGTACAATATGTTAAGGCGCTGAAAATTTGATCACATTAAATTGAACAAAGTTATAAAGTGTATAGTCTATAGTACCAATAATTTTTCATAGGAATGATCAATCATGTATTAGAGGCCAGAAGTTTCACACCTTTGTCCAAGTGTCCGAGTTCAAATGAAGTGTGGGTAGCCGTCTTTCAGAAAATATATAATCAAAAGATAATGGTCCTACACATGTATGAATAGAGGCAAGTTGAGAACAATACTCTAAAGTACTAATAATGACAATAATTAAGGAAACTCATCCGGAAATCACATGCTATTAAAATCCAAAACTCACCCGCAAGTTGAGAACAATAATTTTTATGAAAAGTCATTTATTTACCAAAAAACAAAAAGTCCTGTTCCGAATGCTATAGGGGTGGCTCTAATTAATAGATAGTTAAGAGGAAAAAGTTAAAAAAAAAAAAAAAAAAAAAAGTACTCTTTAGATTTGTTTGGTTGAAAGAATGAAAAAATTAGAGGATAAAAAATATTTTTTCTCCTCATTTGTGTTTGGTTAGGGGGAGTGGAAAAGTGGAGAGATTAAAAACTCACCCAAAAATGACATACTATTAAAGTCCAAAATTCATCTCAAGTTGAGAACAAATAGTTTTTTTAATTTATTTAAGAGAAGTTGTTTATTTACCAAAAAAAAAAGGTCCAATTCCAAATGCTATGTTAAAAAATACCCTAAGGATCCGTTTAGTTGAAATAATGGAAAAGAAGTTTTTTTCTCATTTGTGTTTAATTAGGGGGAGTGGAAAAGTGGAAAAATTGAAAACTTTTTTGTTTAGTTAAGAAGAAAAATAGAAGATGAGAAAATGTGATTTGTATAAATTTACTATCATGCTCATATTAGATTAAAAAAAAATTATTAAAAAAATAGTGTATGGATGTGCATTTCATTAAAATAGAGAGTACAAAAATCCAAAAGAAACAAGGAAAAAAAATGAAAGAAAAAACAGATGAATAGCGGGTAAAAAAAAAAAAGCACAAAAAGTAACAGAAAATGACAAAAGGAAAAAAGAAAGAGTGGAAAAAAGAAAAGAAAAAAAGAATAGGATAAAGTGAAAGTGAACGTTGCACAGTGCAAGGGGGCAATTTGGTCTTTCCAAGTGGGACTTTTTTAATCTCAAGTTTCTCCCAAAATTGGGGAGATTGCATTTTTTGTGGGAGCTGGGAGAAAACACGACCTCACTAATTTTTCTTTCCATTTTCTTCTCTTGTCAAACACTCTAAAATACCATTTTTTTTCCCACCCATTTTCTTTCCTATTTTTTTCCATCCACCAAACCAAATGGATTGATTTATTAAATAATTTTAGAAAGTTTTTATAAGAAAATAGAAAAGTAACTTTTTTTTTAATAATTTTTTATATTTTCCATAAAAGTAGTATCAAAACTTTCTCAAAATAACCTATTAATAAATGCTTTAAGTGTATCCGTTAACATGAGTCTATTATTTGATTCTTAATTACAGATATTTTTTATCTTAGTAGTTGTTGAAATTTGAAAGCAAACATGATTGTTGCTAAAATAGTCAAATTTATATCATGGTTATTAATCTCATTGTTAATCCTTGAGTAGCAAAAAAAAAAAAATTAAAAAAAAAAAATCCTTGAGTAGTGAGCACTAAATAACAAATTAAAATTTTACCGTTTGCATAGAAGAATGGACTGAAAGAAGAACAACCGGGCCCTCCAGTAAGCCAAACTAGGAGTGGATCACTTGAAGGTTCTCTTTGAGACTCAACAAAATAGTAAAACAACTGCACATCATCCATTTCACCCACACCTACGTAGCTGCACAACAAAATCTTCAATCATTGAGATCACTATATGAAATCTTTAAATGATAATCACATGCGCACACAGAGATATATATAAGAAAAAGAATAATTTAGGTTTAAGTTACAACATGATCCTAATAAAATATTATACTGTGACTGTTTAAGAATTGTTTACTTCCAATAACTTATTTGCATAAGGTAAAACAAAAAGCTAAAAACCGTCATATTTTCAAAAAACTAAAAGTTGCATTTTTTAAAATAAATCTGAGACAAAAAGTAACTAGTGTGGAATTAATAAATGCTCTCTTGGTGCCTATTTATGCCGGATTTTATATTAATATAATATGATTTACAATCTAATACTAATCTAAAAATTCATATATTTAATATATTTGAAAAATCTTAAAATCTAATATTATGAAGAAAAATGCTAATGGATGCTTTTAGGATAATGGTTAACAATCCATTTAAAGAAATTTTTTATGGGAAAAAATGAAAAATTAATTAATTAATTTGACAGTTTTTTTTTTCATTTCCCATAAAAATTATGTTAAAACTTTCTTAAAATAGATTGTTAACCACTGCCCAAGGGCATCCGTTATAAACTTTTATTGGTGAGATGGTAAATGTTTGAATAAAGATGGTTATTAGAAAAGAGAAGTGATATGTTTACAACATTTTCACAATAAATTATAAGTGGTAAGTTGCTGTTAGTTATAATTCAAATCTACCACTAAAATTACTTTTTTAGCCATTAATAAGGCAGTAACAACCTGTAAAAATAGGGTCATTCTACCATACTCCCTTTTTTTTGGTGGGTACGGTACCCATCTAAATCTGAACCATTAATTTAATACTATTTTGATCTTGACCAATCATTTAATTTTAAAAGATACTAGTTACCGGTTAAGCAAGTAATATATATAAACTAAAAGAAAAAAACAAGAAAGAAAAGAAAATAACAAATCAAATTTCTCTATGCTTTTTTCTTGTGTTTACGCTCTATCTGATCTTCTTCTAGGTTTCTGCCTCTCTAACTTCTTCTCTTCCAATCCAACCATAAGAACCCAGACAGCTGCTAAACAAAACCCTACCCACATGAGAAGGAACAGGGTTATACACTCCAGTTCCAGCCATTCTCTTTGCTACTCTTGTCTTGCACACCCACAACCTTAGCTCGGCAGCGCCACCCACAATCTTCAAGTTCTCTCTCTACTTAGGATTATACATTGATATGGGTTTATATTTTTGTCTCTAAATTTTGTGGGTTTATGCTATTGTTGTTTTGTTTGAGTTTTGGTTGTTATATATCAATATATAACTTTGGCACATACCTTTCGATTCCCTGCCTCCTCATTCTAATTGATTTTGAAATTTTGATTATTTTAGTTTTTAAGTCATCCACGGAAATTATTTTCTGCTTTCAGACACAGTAATATATGATATATACTCCTAAATATATAATGCCAAAAGGCACAACTGAATAAAAATTCTTTATTAAAAAAAAAAAAATCTTTGTTATGCTATGTCGCCAAATTGGCTAGTTGATCAAGGTTTGGTGGCCCATCCATGAATTTATTTTTTTCAATCAACTTGGTGGTAAGAACACCAATTTCACTTCAATTATAGATTTATAGTTATAGTTAACTAGACTTTGTTGATAAAGAACACCAATATCTTATTATTTTTTTCCACACTAGACCATCAATTGGTGTTGAGTGAGAGAGAACTGTAGTAGGGGAGGCAGGCAGAGTCCTAGTAACCTAGAACTTATAATGCAAATTTATAATCATTAATCATCCAATATAAAACTTCGTGTTCTACACACTTCATGTTCTATGTAAATACTCAATAACTCTAGTTCTTGATCATATTTTGTCAAACTAATGGAAGTATCTCAAATCTTAATTTAAGTTTATGAAAATTGAGAGCAGTACCCAATCTAAACAAAAATATAAATATATTTTCATCACTCTTCCCTTTCCTCTCTTCTTACTTTTAAACCAATTTAACCAGTTAACATCTCATTCTTCTAATTTACAAAAAACAACACACTCCTTTCATTGTTGAATTGTATTCTACAATATAAAGTTATATCATTGTTCCACATATGTGCAATAGAGAAGCAAGCTTATATATTTGGTCGACTTAAGAGATCCAAGCATTCCATATACAGCCCTGCAAAATAAACTGTACTGATGTAACTTTGTACCAAAATTATGACTACATTTTTTGCTTGTTATTTTTTCTTTATTTGGCTACAAATAAATTTATTTTAGAATCTCTAAACATATATAATAACTATTATTCATGAGGTTTTCCTGAGGTTTTTTTTTTTACACATATATAATGTTGATGGCATCCCTTTTTCTTTGCCTTATTATTTTACACCAATGTAATTATTCTGTGAAAACTGCTTCTAGAACCAGCCCTGTTATCCAAAATCTTTTAAGGCTTCTCTTCCTAACATGTCAAGTTCTAGCTAGCCTAGTTATCCAAAATCTTTTCATGTGAACAGCCTGTAGGGTTTGATTATTAACATCTGGTTAATAATAATAATCAGTCTAATTGTAGTTTGTCGTACACTAGTTCTTGGTTTATTATCCTAGATTTGTAGTCTTGGGAGAGTTAATTCATCAAATATTTTTCATCCCCAATTTTCAATCTGCTAAATTTATTATCCCCTTGGAATCTTACTACTCCATATGTTGTAGACCTAAATATCTTAGCTTTTTAGCACCTCAGTTTTTGTACTTTTATGTTAATTGTCATATTATTGATTTCTAATACATTTTCTACACTTGTATATGGACAGTGGACTGAGTGGAGTCATTCATCAAGCAAAGTTGGAACGTTCAAGGACAAGGTGGAAGCCATCCATTGACATGATATTTGCGGACTTGGTTGTTAAGCATATACAACTTATGAAAGAGCAAATTACTTTTAGTTGTTATAAAGTATTAGTTCTTGGAAAAATTGAGCTACAATGGTATAGATTCTAATGTGATATTATAGCGTTTTTAGCCAAAAAAAAAAAAAAAAAAAATGAAAGTTATTGGCAAAACTTGATTCAATGGCGAAATTTAATTCATTCATGTGTAGACTTCATCTGTGTGTTAAAAGTTAAACTATAACATTTCCATTGAAACTATTAATTTTTGGTATATGTTATATCTTAAAATGCTACTATAAGGGATTTACTGAGATGTAGGCAGTTAAAAAAAAAAAAAACCATTAGATATGAGTTAAGCATGTATCTATTTGAACATTGAAATTTCATTTTGTGCAGGTCTGATTGGAGTTCAAATTGGAAAATTTAGTGGTTTTGAACGTGAGATTTGATGTTGGCTTCCAAAAAAAATTGTTCATTACATTAAATATTGGGGTTGTCAAAAATTGTTGATGGAGAGTAGAAGTAAGAGTGTGAATAAATAGAAATAAAAATTAGTAGAAGTAAATAATCAAACTTTTATTAGATTTTTAAAAAATAAATATTATAAGAGTGTTACCAGAAGGTCATTTTTAATTTATTGAAATGTTTAGTATTGAAATTTCATTTAAAGCTAACTATCTTAGTAATTTCATTTAACCTTAAAAAAACAAACAAACAAACAAACAAATAAGAAGTAGAAAGGGAAACCATCAATGTAACATTGAACTTTGATCATTTTTAAGCTTTTAAGGGTATTTCAAACATTCTATAGGTATCGAGGGCATTATGGTCTTTTTCTTTTGTTCTTTCAGTCATTTTTAGTTTTTAGGGTCATTTGGTCATTGTTTAGGTTTTAAGAGTATTTTAATCATTTTTTAGGTTCTAAGAGTATTATGGTAATTGGTGAGGGTTTGGGGGATATTTTGGTCATTTTCAAGTTTTATGAGGTATTTTGGTCATTTTATAGGTTTCTAGGGTATTGCAAAAAATTTCAAGGTTTCAGGGTCATTTCGATCATTTTAAAGGTTTTATGGGTATTTCAGTCATTTTTTTAGGTTTCAAGTGCATTATGATCTTTTTTAGGTTCTAAGGGTATTTCAATAAATTTTTATGTTACAAGGTCATTTCAGTCATTTTTTTTGGTTTAGAGTCTTTTAGGTCATTTTTTAGGTTCTAAGCATATTTAGGTCATGTGTGATGTTGATACTGTCTAATGTAACGATGGAATTGTTAAATGTGAGAAACAAATTAGGGTATAACCGAATATGATAAAAGTACAGTCATATGTGATGTTGATACTACCTAATGTGACAATGGAACTATCAAATGTGAGAAAAAAAAAATGAACCGTTGAATGTGGCAAAAGTAAAGTAATATGTGATGTTGGTATTGCCTATTGTGACAATAGAACCATCAAATGTGAGAAAACAAATAAGTGAATCATCGATTGTTACAATTTCATTCCTAAAAAAATTATTTTATTAAATTAGTAAAATTTACTCAAAGAAAAAGGAGTTTACAGTCAATTCAACGAGCTCCAAAAATATCAAGTAGTATGCAAGCTTCAAAGTTCAAAAACCAAAACAAAGGAAAAACATTTGATATGAGTTAAGCATGTATTTTGATTTTTTTTTTTTTTTAATTTTATGTTTTGGGGTATTTTGGTCATTTTTAGGTTTTAGTGGTATTTTGATCATTTTTAGGTTTCAGAGTATTTCGCTCATTTTTTAGGTTTCAAAAGTATTTTGGTAATTTTTAGGTTTTGGGGGTATTTCCTTTATCTTTTTTTAGGTTTCAAGGGTATTTTGGTTGATTTTTCGGTTTTGGGGAATTTAGGTCATTTTTTAGGTTTCAAGGGTATTTCGATAATTTTTTATGCTTTAGGGTAATTTCGGTCATTTTTTAGGTTCTAAGGGTATTTTTATCATTTTTTAGGTGCTAAGGGTATTTCGGTAATTGTTGAGGGTTTCGGGGGGTATTTTGGTCATTTTATAGGTTTCAAGGATATTTCAAATTTTTTTAAGGTTTAAGAGTTATTTCGATCACCTTTAAGGTTCTATGGGTGTTTCGGTCGTTTTTTAGGTTCTAAGGGCATTACTGTCACTTTTTAAGTTAAAAGGTCATTACAATCATTTTTTAGGTTTCACGGTCATTTATGTCATTTTTTAGTATCTAAGGGTATTTCAATTATTTTTTAGGTTTAGAGGGTATTTCAGTCATTTTTTAGGTTTTAGGGTCATTTTGGTCATTTTTTAGGTTTTAAGGATATCCCAATAATTTTTGAGATTTTTGGGGGGGTAATTTTTAAGTGTTAGGATGCATTTTGGTAATTTTAGTATATTTAAGGGAATTTCAGAAATTTTAGAGATTTTAGGAGTATTTTTGTTATATATATTTGTCGATTATTAAGTAATTTGATGGGGTTGGGTTGGGTTGGCTACGCCCATTTGTAATGTTGGTATAGTTTAATGTGATGATGGAACTGTCAAATGTGCATAAAAAAATTTAAAAAAAAGAACCATTAAATATGACAAAAGTATGGTCACATGTGATGTTGGTATTGCCCAATGTAATAAAGAAACTGTTAAAAGTGAGGAAAAAAATAGGGTACCATCGAATGTGACAAAAGTATAGTCAGACGTGATGTTGGTACTGCCTAATATGACAATCGAATCATCAAATGTGAGAAAAAAAATAAATGAACCACTGAATGTGACAAGAGTACAGTCACATGTGATGTTGGTACTACACAATATGAGGATAGAATTGTTAAATGTGAGAGAAAAAAAAGGAACCACCAAATGTGACAAAAGTGTTGTCAAATGTTATGTTGGTACTACCAAATGTGATGATAAAATCATCAAATGTGAGAAAAAAAATAAAGGAAGCATCAAATGTGACAAGAGTACAGTTAAATGTGATGTTAGTACTGCACAATGTGATGATGAAACCGTCAAATATGAAGAAAAAAAAAGGGAACTACTAAATGTGACAAAAGTACTGTCAAATATTATGTTGGTACAACTGAATGTGACAATAGAACCATCAAATGTGAGGAAAAAAAAAATGATCACCAAATGTGACAAAAAAACAGTCACATGTGATATTTGAACGGCACAATGTGAGGATAGAACCATCAAATGTGAGAAAAAAAAATAAAGGAACCATCGAATGTGACAAAAATACAGTCACATGTGATGTTTGGTACTGCACAATGTGAGGATGAAACCATTAAATGTGAGAAAAAAATAAGAGAATTGCCAAATGTGATAAAAGTACTATCAAATGTGATGTTGGAATTGTACAATGTGAGGATGGAACTGTCAAATATGGGAAAAAAAAGGGGGACAACTAAATGTGACGAAAGAACTGTCAAATTTGTTAAAACTACACAATGTGACAAATAGAATCATCAAATGTGAGAAAAAATAAGAGAACCACCAAATATGACAAAAGAACTGTCATATGTGATGTTGAAACTGCACAATATGAGGATAAAATCGTTAAATGTGAGAATTTAGTAACTTGGTATAGCAGGTTGCTTACTAGTGGGTACTGTACCCCCAAAAAAATGAGAGGTACAATAAAATTACCTGTAAAAATATATCACTTATGACATGTTATAAAAGTATTGTGGACATAATATTTTTCTTTAGAAAAACAACAGTTTGATGGCATAGTTGTTAGATATATATTTTTTGAAAGAGGATAGGATTTTAATTTATATTGTTTGCTTTATGATGATTACTCTTCATTATCGTACAAAGACACAAATTAGTTTTTGTATAGGTATAATTAATCCAGATTTTTTATTCGACAATAAAAAATACTTTATTAGTTGAATTAACTAGATTTACCAATAAAAATAGTTCTCTAATTAAAAAGCATTAGTAACTAATAATATATTAACTAAACACTGTAGAAGATAATTGAACATGATTTCTTAAAAAAAAAAAAAAAACTAGCAAATAAAAGTTACAGCATATAAGTTAGAAAAGTGAATTATTAAGTTAACTAACCCAGTTTCCAGCTTGAATGGGAGATCGCCATCAAAACCTGGTAGAGTCTTGACTATGGAACGAGAAGTGGCAAAGCTAGAATTGAACAAAATTAGAAGAAGCAGATATGAGCAAATCCAAGTAATTCCCATAGCAATGAGCTCTATATAATATAGATAATTCTCCAAATTGTTCACTTCATGTTTCAGCGTACTGGCACATATATATAATATTACGAACGTAAAATGGTTTAATGCCAATCGTGAATAACTTCCTGTGTGGTCAATATCATGCTTCATGCAGATCGAACTAACAGTCAGCAGCAAACGTTCCTATTTTTCCAATTTTCAAATGAGCAACAATCTCAGTGGCGGAGGATCAAAGGGCCCACCACCCCCCCCACATATTATTGAATCGACCCATCAAGTGAGACAAGGACCCAATACACGTTTTTTTTTTTTTTTTTGCTAGGTGATTTTGTGGTAGTTGGAATAGTAATGGGCTAACGACGTAGTTGGAATAAGAACATGTACTTTCAGAAGACAGAGACATGATGCTCATTCATATAGGGTAATTATAAGTTTCACTAATTTAATTCATGATTGAATCAGCCCATCATGTGAGACAAAGATCCAATACCACGTTGTTGCAGTATTTTGAGAATACAAAATAAACTAACCTATTTTCTTTGTGCCATTTATGAGGTAATTGGAATAAGAATACGTTTTCTATGCCAATAGGATGTTTGGGTCAGATTCATCAAAATTTCACATATTTTAAACCCAAGCCCAAATCAGTCTTAGCCTCTTTGGCCCACTCCTTTATAATTTCGGGATGTAAAATATTTTGAAAACTAGTTTGGGATTCAACAGCAACCAATTAGGCAATTAGATTTAAGAAATTAAAATATTAAGAAAACACTAATAAAGAAATGCATGATGATACGCAAATTATGTAATTATGCTATTTTCTTTTAATGGGAGAAAGTTAGTTTTTATTTTTTTTTTTACACTTCTTAGTTTATATTATTAAGATCACATTCATCAAATTCTAAATAAAATAATCCACCACATATATGATATGATAAACAGGCCGATGTAACAGGTTGTCTAGTGGTAGGCAGTGGCAAAGCATCAAAGGGACTAGAGGGGGCCAAGACCCCCCAAACATTTTGAAAAATATTTATTTACTATATGATGTATTTATACTTACATGTAGCACTTTGGGAAAATACAACTTGGCCCCCTTCAATTTGTTATTAAATGTCTAAATTCTTTTTTGTGTAAGCATAATAACAAATAAATTAAGTAATAATCCTCTCATAATATGTGACAATATATATTAGGTTGTAAATAGCATTAGTGTTTTTTTTTTTTTTTTTGGGTGTGTAAAATGTAATAATATCTTTTCAAGTGTGATATTTTTTTTTTCTTATTCCATGTAATTTTCAATCATTTTAACCACATATCTATAATTTATAATTGATTTAATTATAATCTTTGGCTGCCAGCAAGTTGTTAAAAAAATCATGTTTCATTTAATATTTAGGTAACTTATAAATCATAGAGTACATAATATACAATGACATAGTATTTTTTTTACGTCTAAAAAATAATTCAAAATAGAAACATAAAATATAAAAAGAATCCTTCAAAGTATTTTACATATAAATGATAATGATATGAACTTTTTTTTCTTCTTCTTAAGTTTTGTGTGGTTTAGATATAAAGTACTTGGATACAATTTATAATGGAATATAGTGTCGGTGAATATATATCATGCTTCATACATATGGATCTCACGCATGCAACCAACAGTCAGCAGAGCAAACGTTCCTATATTGTTCCAAAATGAGCTCTTCAACTAGAATTCCAATTCTGAAAACATTAAAAAAAACAAAAAAAGAAGATTTCCCGTACAATAATGTCGGTGGCAGCTAGCTGCCTGCCATTTTGTACAACCTCATCCCATTTTTGCGTTTTGTAGTTTAGTCACAAATTTTTACACCAGAAAATTTAAGAAAAATATGCACTCTATCTCTTGCATCTTTAAAAAAAATTATAAATTAATAATTTTTACACTGCATGATGCACTGAAAGAGAATTGAACTTAAAATATATTATATTTTATCATTATTTAATTCGACCATTATTATTATTATTATTATTATTATTATTAATGTTCAAGTGCAGGCGTGAACATTAATCTGAAATTTGAATAATGGCAAAATATAATGATGGTCGAATTAAAATGATAAGGCAAAATCTGAAATTTATTGTTTTATTATTATTAAAAAAATAAATAAAAAGCTAAAGTTTGAATTTTGAAATGACACTCACGTGGGTTGTCCCACATCAGGCACATTACACACAAAACTAAAAGCCAAGAATGAAAAAAAAGCCAAAAAGACATTTGAAGAAGCAAAGGAAAGAAAGACTATTAGATCTGAAAAGTGAAATTTAGGATTTATGTTGTTTAACTAACAGTTTTCATTGTTTAAATAATATAACACGTATTTTTATAATATTTTTTTATTCACACGTATTTTAACAACACTTAAACAACGTTATTTGAACAATATTATCAAACGAGCTATTGGTGGCCACAACTACAATGGAAATGCACTGAAGACAACGGCAATGCGAGCATGAGCTAGTAAGTTACAGAGAGAAATTATTAGATCTGAAAAGTGAAACTTCTTTTCTTTTTTTTCTTTTTTTTTTTTTCAGTCCGATATTAATATTTTCTACCAAAATCTAATTTGTATCCTGGTATGATCGGAATAACCTGAAATGGACCGGTATTTAAATTAGTACGAAATGAAGATGTTTTTGTACTGACTTAAGTGCTGGCACAAAAAATTTTAGCCGTATCAACTGATACGTTATGAAATTCCTTCCTTGAATGAGACACCAATGAGACAAGTATCTCTCATCCCACTAAAAGAAGAGAGCTCCATCACTATAAATAAGGCCTTACCCCCATGCAAAGGGTTTTAGAAAATTATTAAGATAAGTCTTAAGAGAAAACTTATTAGTGATCTTGTATTAATTTGAGGAGCCTTATAACCTCAGAATCTCTTACTTGTGCTTTGTTTTGTTAATATACACTTCTTTATTTTTCCAATTTATGTTTTCTTGATTTATTTCTTTAGTTCTACCATGGTAAACTAACTTCCCCTTTCCAAACAAATTAATCGTGTAAGTTGAAAAGCCTTCGAGGCCCACCTCGGAGGATTTGACACACACACAATAGTAATATAATTGGATTTGCCATCTGATCTATAAAATTCTTATATTTAATATATTTTGAAAACTAAAACAAAGTTCCAAAAATATAAATTTTTTTTGATAAATCCGTTTGATCTTTGATGTTTGGCAAACATTATGGATATTAGAAAATTAGACATTCACATCAACTCATGCAAAAAATTTCGTTTGTTACTATATAGTAACTTTTGCAAATATTCTTATACCATATAGTTCAATGGCTTGTTTGATGAGCTAGTTAGTTATATATGATATATCTAGTTAAAAATTATTTTTTTTTGTCAATACAAGATAGAAATACTCTTATGTGTGTGAAGCTCTCTTCTAGCAAACATTATGGATATTAGAAAAGTAGATATTCACATCAACTCATGCAAAAAATTTTGTCTATTTAGCAGAAGAATCTACTCTTTTTTCTTTTTTTTTTACATACTAACTTTTGCAAATACTCTTATACCATATAGTTCAATGGTTGGTTTGATGAGCTAGTTAGTTATATATCTAGTTAAAAAGTTTTTTTTTTTTTTTTTTTTTTTTTTTTTTTGTCAATACAAGATAGAAATACTCTTATGTGTGTTTACACAACACTATTTAGACTGAGGTGCGTCACTCGCTCTCTTTAAGGAGATTTAAGCTCTTAGTTGGTTAAACTTTGTAACCGGTGCAGACCTTTTCCATTTTTGATACCTCCACTCTTCACCTCCCCTTGTGCACGTATCTAGCCCAATATCTGAGATAATTCATGTTAGCCCATTAATCACCACAATTAAAAAGAATAAAATAGTCTCTCTCCTTTTCAATGTGGGATTAAACATTTTCACAACTCCTCATCTTCTATATTCACTTCCACATTTTACATTTATGTTGTAACATTTATTCATTTTAATTATTTAATATTAAAATGCCCCAACACAAACTTTCCTAAAAAAGACGGGAGCAATGCTATTGTTCAATGTTCAACAATCTAGGGTATGGGACTTTTTTTTTTTTTTTTTTTTAATAATACTTCCATCATTTCAGTATATAAAAAAAAAATCTAGATTTCTAATTCAGGAATTTATCTATATATATATATATATATATAAAACCGAAGCCTCTGCTGGCACCACAATTTTCCACGTCAACACAATATTTAGAAAATAAAAAATAAAAATAAAAACATTATAACACCTCAAAACCCCAAAACCCTAGCAAACTTACCCCTCTCTCAAGTTAAGAAATATAAAGCCACAGTTTCTGCAAACTCTCTCTCTCCAAACGTAAATATCAAATTCAACCCCTTTAATTTCTCTTTATATTTTTGAGGCTTCTATAGAGTTATGTTGAGTTATGTGTATAGAGTCATAATACTCTGATATTCCTTTCGTTAATTGAAGGCCTTAGAGAGATAAGTGTTGTAGTTTGGAACAGCAATACAAAAGACGATTTCATTGGCAGCGGAAAGTAATTACTTTGTCTCATATTTTTGTTTTTTGAATTGATTTTGTGTGCTTTTTAGACTCTTTTGGATCAATTTTGTTAATTGGGTGTTTTTTTTTTTTGATAGCGTCCGATTGGAGAATGTTCTTTCAAAGGGTTACGACGACCGCACTTGGTGTCTGTATACTAATAGTGGAGGGGTAAGTGCTATAAATTACTAACCCTTTTAAGTGTATAATCTGTTTCTAAAATTATCTATAATATTTTGTCCTCCGAAAATTTTATCTCTTTAATTTTAGTATATTGTGTTTCTTAAACTATAGACAGATTTTCTTTGTTTCTTATTTTCAATAATAAATCATTTTATTGCAATACCGGTAATTGTTTGAGAAATCCAATATGTTCATATCTCTATAGAATAGAGAATAGTAGAAGCCAATTTTATTACAACTACTTAAATTGAGTTGACTTAATTCCGTACAATTACAAAGTATAGCATGAAAGATAATGGAATTAATTGTTGTAATTTTTATTTTCTTTCCATGTTTTGAATTTCCATGTTTTTATTGTTGATGAGAAATTAAGGCTCAGTTGCACAATATGTGTAAATTCTTCAGAAGGCTACTTTAAATAGTAAGTCAATGTGTCTCTTACATTTGGATATTAGTTAGAATTATTTTCAAATGATTGTACCAATAAAAGTGAATGTGTATAAATTTTGTTTAACTATCCCGTGCATCACATGGGTTAGCGACTAGTTTATTTATTAAAAGGGATTTCCAATTTTGTTGTTGTAACCAAGACATCATAAATTTTTTTTATACACCACATTATTTTTGCTCTTATTGCCCGTGGGGTCAAATATACAATGTCTTTTTGGAGAAAGAGAAAGAAGGATAAGATCCACAAGGAATTTTCTTTCTTTATCTGGTTCTTTTTTATTTCTCTATATTTGATTGTTTTGTTTAGTGGTTGGGAAATTGAAGGAAAGTCACATAAATTTGCCAAGGGGTTTTTCAATTAGCCCTAGCAAAATTGGATGTGGACTGTTAACCCGTCTGAACCCGTAATAAAAAGAAAGAGTATGGATAATAGGAAGCAACTCATTTTAGTCCTTTTTTCTTTTTTGCATTGCATTGCATTTATTCAATTTGACTTTACCAGTTTACTTGATTCCTCCCATTCACCAAGGCTTTATCATAAAATTTAAAATTTATTTTATATACTGTAAACCTCGCATTGAGGGAGGCTATATTATAAAATTTAATATTTTATTTTATATATTGTAAATGGAAATACTATAGACGGCCAAAATGGAAAAATACCCATTTCGCCGAAACTTTCTTACAAAATGCCCCATGTCTGAAACTATTTAGGGATATAGTCCTGTTTTGAAACTCGATTTTTAAAAAATCGAGTTTCTTGAAAAAACCAGCATGGAACTCGAGTACCATGCTAGGTTGTTTTTTTTTTTTTTTTAATTTTTTTTTTTTTTTAAGTTTGATTGCCTATAACTCGATTTTCGCCAAATCGAGTTTTTCATTAAAACTCAATTTTTAGAAAATCGAATTTAAAACAAGAACATATCCCTAAATAGTTTCAGACAAGGGGCATTTTGCTGAAAATTTTTGGCAAAAAGGGTATATCCCCATTTTGGCCTACTATAGACAATACTTGAGTTTGGATTACCTTCTTAGCTTATTTACGAGTATTCACATTGGAGTTGCTAAATATTTAGCTTTTAGCATTTCAAAAAGTTACTTTATTTCCTTTAACACTTCGCCTAACAATACACTATACATCTCACCTCTTATTTTAGTACATCACTCATTGAGATAAATAATACATCCACCCACAAAAATCCATAGCAACTAGACACAACCACCCACTACCACAACCAGCCACCATAACTGCCACAAGCTCCTACAACTAGCCATCACAAACACCCATTGCCACAAGCTCCTACAACTAGCCATCACAAACACCCATAGCCACTATAAATCTTGATTAAAATACCACAAACACCCATAGCCACTATAAGTCCACAACTCTTGATTAAAAAAAAAAAAAACCACCACAAGCTCACCTCAACAACCACCACAAAACCCAACAATCCATAATTGTCGCCGCACGAAAGGCTAAATTTTTACTACTATACTCTAATTGAGAAATTAATATAACATATAAGAACACCACTTGAACTAATAGTTTAAATCAATGAATTTGGGCCTAATTATTTTTTATTAACTAATGTGTAGCCCAGTGCAAATGCACGGATACAATTAAAAATAATCACAAATATATGATTCAAATCATACATTTTTTTAGATAATGTAATTCCACGTTTGAAGTTAGTAAACATAGTTTAGAGTAGACAACTCAAAGTTGAAAAGAAAAGAAAGAAAAAAAAAGTTAGCATAAACTGCATAGAATTGAAGTTCGTAATAATCTAGAAACTGACCTTGCAACTTGAGCATCAACAAACCATGCACGCCATGAATCGTCCAAAGTCAAATTCAAAGACCTTATTGTTAGATTCTAAAGACTTAGGTATTTATGTATTTAGAACTCTAATGTGTATTGTTGGCAAACCATGATCAAAACAATGTGTTTAAAAGTGTTTTAGTCTTGCTCAAAGTTGTACATTTTATGTAAAGTTGGAATCGAGTTAATGCAGAAAGTATTATGCATTTCGGCCTGGCTCGATCGATCGAAGCTTAGGCTTGATCGATCGAATCTCAGGCAGAATGTTTTTTTCTGCAGATTTCCAACTCAGCCCTAGTTGTTTAAAACGTTTTAGGGTTTTCTAATTTGTCCTAAGTATAAAAGACAAACCCTAACCATGTTTTAGTATTGCTCATATTGCTGTTTATGTAAATCTCTTGTGAGATTTAGAGGAGCTTTCATTTACACAAACTTAAGGTTTTCAAGAAGAAGATATTTTCTACACCTTGATGATCAACTCGGTTGCTGCCATTGAAGTTTAAAGAAAACACAAGAGGGTGTACTTGTATCTGGTGGTGAATCCAAGAAAGAAGGAGTCTGTGGATTCGGAACTTGCATGTGGTCATGTCAGTAAGTTCTACTGGTTGGAAGCAATAAGAAGTCGAGCGTGGGGGCTTGTAAGTCTTATTGTATGAACTTCGATTCTTTCAAGATAGTGGATTCAAGTTTACCTTGAGGATAACTAGGTCAAATCCTCCCCAGGTTTTTACCGGTTTGGTTTCCTGGGTGATCATATCTTGTGTTATTTATCTTTTCGCTACTTTGCATGATATGATCTTTGTAATTGTGATAACCTAAATTTGTTAAATTGGACTAAGTAACAACTTGGCTAATTACCTAGGTTAAATCAATTGTGTTTTAAGGGGTCTAAAAACTATCAAGTGATATCAGAGCGGGTTGCTCTCTTGTTGTTGATCTTTTGATCACTGAGCCGATCCTTGACCCTTGTTGTCATGGAACACGGACACTCTCTAGTTATTCCTCCACACTTTGATGGGAATAATTATGCTTATTGGAAAGTAAGGATGAAAGCATTCTTGAAATCGATTGATGAGAGAGTCTGGAACTCCGTTGAATACGGATGGGAGAAGCCCACTACTCCTGTTAATGAGCGGGAAACTTCTAAAAAAGAAGCAGCTGCATTCAATAGCAAGGCTATGAATGCTATCTTTAACGCTATTTCTATGGAGGAATTTAAGAGAATAACTAATGTTGAGGTTGCTCATACTGCTTGGAATATCCTCCAGATTGTGCATGAAGGCACAAAGGCTATCAAAATCAATCAATTGCAGCAATTGACTTCTAAATTTGAAAGCATTAGGATGTCTGATGATCAATCTTTTGATGAATTCTATGCTAAATTGAATGATATTGTTAATTCTACTTTTAACTTGGGTGAAATCTATGATCAACCTAAAATTGTTAGGAAGATTCTTAGATCTTTAACTGAAGACTTTAAACTTAAGGTGACTGCCATTACTAAAAGCAAGGATGTGGACTCCATCCCTGCTGATGAACTTGTAGGATCTCTTCAATCTTATGAGTTGGATCTACCCAAATCTACCAAATCCAAATCAATGGCTCTTAAGTCAATTGATGATGTTGAAGGTGGTGGATTTGATGATGAGCTCTCTCCTACAGAGATTGCTTACCTTGCCAAGAATTTTAGAAACTTTCTCAAGAATAGTAACAGAAAGGCAAGAGGCACGAACACTGCTGAACCTAGAAACTTTAGGAAGCATGATCCCACTAAGGTTAACAATAATGATAAACCTAGAGAAAAAGTAGGTCAATCTTCTAATAATTCTTTGGGTTCTCAGTGTTTTGGATGTTAAGAGTATGGTCACATGAAATCTGAATGTCCTACCTATTTGAAGTCTAAGGGTAAGGTTATGGCTGTAACCCTTAGTGATGGTGAAGTTTCTGATAATGAGTCCGATTGTGATGAGGATGGAAACTTCATTGCTTTCACCGCTATTGCTGTAGTCAATGAAAGCATATCTGTTGAAGAGAACCCTTCTGATGGGGAACTCTCTGAAGATGCAGATCTTCAAGAGGCCTATAATAAACTTTGCAAAGATGCTGCAAAGGATACTATGAATGTTGAACTTGGCCTAAAGAAAATTGAATCTCTTGAGCTAAATAAGAAAATTTTGCTTGTAAAACTGTTTGATGCTAATGAACTTTTGAACAATGTGAAAATTGAGAATATGCTTTTGCTTGATAAAGTTAAATCTTTGGAACTTGATTTATCTGATGCTAGATCTACTAGTTATAAACTTGATCAAATGTTGAGTGTTCAAAAGTCTCCTTCTGACAAATCTGGATTAGGTTATGTTGAAAACATCTCTGTGTCTGCTCCCCATTCCACAAACTTTGTCCCTTCATCTTCTTCTGAACCTTCTGTGAGTGAGATTATGAGTGAAACTGTCAAACCCCCTGTAAGTGAGGTTGTCAAACCCATAGAAGTCTCATCATCTAGGAAGATTAGGGTTGATCTGAAAGAGTCTAAGTCCAAGAAGCCTACCCTATCTAAGGACAAGACACAAGATAAACCTGCATGGGTTTGTCACTTTTGTGGAAATTCTGGACACATACGTCCAAACTATTACAAGCTGCAAAAAGCAAACAAACCAAAAGTACCAGTGCCTCAAGCACAAGATCCTATGGTACTTATTAGTGAATTGGTAAAGGTTTTAAACCTTTATTCCAATCTTGGAGTTGGTAATCATTCCCATGTGAATAAGAACTCCAATGCTCATGGTGCATCTAAAAGGTTTTGGATGCAAAAGACTCGAACTAACTGAGTCTTTTTGACATGGTCCTTGTGCTTCATTGCTCTACCCTTTGTGACCATTGTTTTTTTTTTTTTCCTAGGATTTGCATTGCATAACATTCATGCATTTCATTCTAGGTGTTTTTTTTAATAAAAAAAAAGGGGGGGGGGGAAGGGAAGAAAAAGGAAGCAAATTGTGTTTTGTACTATTCTTCTTGGTTTTTGTGAACAAGGTTGGTCAATTTATTTTCACATAACATGTCTTTTGTACCTTATTTAGCTTTGATGACTTACTTATTACACTTTACTAATTGAAATTTTGTAGTGCATGTTGTGTGGGAAAGATGTTTATGGTTTTTGATTACTCTGTCTTAATCTTGAAGTCACATGTTTTTGACTGTCGGATTTGAACTTTTAGAGAAAGGCATAAATAACCATCTCACCACTGTTCATTAGCCAATCATGAACACCTTAGCGCATATCATAAGATTTTGTGTTCGAGAAAGTGTAGCACATGCACAAAAAGAACATAAAGTGAAGCCTCGGTTTAAATTGCTTAATACTTAAAATTGGTGTGTACTATTAAGCTTGATGACAAAATCACATGACTTAAAATTGGTATGTATATTATAAGACATAAATTCAAGAAACTTACATGATTGCAAACTTATGATCTAGGAAATGTGGGAGTTATATGATGTAACTCTTTAGGTGATAGTCTCTTTTAAATTCTATGTGATGAATTTTGTAGACTTTGTGATTGATTTTTATTCACATATCACCTCACATATATCTCAAACTTTTACTAGTTGCACACACTACACAAGTTACTTTTTGCTAAACATTGTACATGTTATTATGTGTGTTTATGGTCTGACCAACCAAGTTTTGCAAATACTTTGAATTTTGTGCAAAATTAATTTGATGTTTGAAAATTTATGGAGAATGCAAGAAATTTTGATTTTGGGAATTTTGGGCTTAAATTCTTATTTTTGAAAATCACATCATCACATACTCATGCATTTTGTTCTTCAATTTCAATGCTTTGAGTTGTTTTTGAATTTTTTTTCAAAAAATGTGTTTTTCCTCAAATTTAGTGAGCCTCTGCTAGTTTTGATTGATCCATTCTATTTTTCGATAGATCGAAATTAAAAAAAAAAATGTTTTAGAGAGCATCTGTCTGTTTCGATCGATATAAACTGATTTTCGATCAATCGAAATTTTTTAAAATTGTTTATCAAGTCTCTATCTTTTTCGATCAATCGAAACTGTTTTTCAATCAATCGAAACTCGTGAATCAGTTTTTTTTTTTTTTTAAAACTCAAATTTGACTTATTCATCTACTTTTTCAAAACCTTTTTCAAACTTTCCTCTCTCTCTCCGACTTGGCAAGGCTCTACTGAGGATTTTTTGTCGTTTTCAGCCAAACTTTTTGCAAGGTTTTTCTCTCCCAAGGCCGGTAAGACCCTTATACCCTTCATTTATTTTCATGTTTTCATGCATAAACTCATGCATTTTAATGGGATTTTCGGAACTTTTCAAAATTGGGATTTTTGTTGAATCAATCCTCTTTTTCTGAAATTGATTATTGGGTTTTGTTCCTATATTGTTAGATTCATGATATATGTTGGTTAATTTGATCAATTTGGGGTTTTGTGAAAAATTGAAAATTCTAGGGCTTGTAATTAACCCGAATTGGGGATTTTGTTCAAATTTGGCTAAATTGATGAAATTGGCTTGTTCAATTGATGTAATTGGTCATTATTTTCTGAAATCTATATTGTATGATGATCAATTAGTCAATGTCTTTCGAATTGATCAAGTGGTTTTTCAAAATTTTGGGGTTTTTGCCTAGAAACTCTATGCTCAAGCCAATTTTGTGATTTTGAACTTATTTGAACTTAATTGCACTGCACTAGGACATGCATCATACCATTTAAATTGTTCATGCATCATATAGTTTTTGTTCTATATTTTTTTTCTTATGCTAACTTGCATTCTGCCCTTGGTATTTTTTGTGTGTTTTTGTTCCTTTGCTTTGTGTTTTGGTCCTTATCCTAGCACCATGCCTAGGAAAACTAGAGCCCATAGGACCCCTTCCACTTCCTCTGAGTCTCCCTCTAGGAGTGAGGTGTTTAGGAATGATAAAAGCAGAAAGGCCTTTGAGACTTTGAACTGTAAGCGTAAGATTTGGGCTGAGCGTACTGTGATTTTAGATGAGATTGATCCGGCCATTAGGGCTAATTTTGAGTCTAGAGGTTGGTTGCCTCTCTTAGAGAAAGATCATCTACCCCCGACCGCCCTAATTAGAGAGTTCTTCTCGAACCTCTCATGCCACGTCTATGATTCCAACACCCTTGTTAGGAGTTAGATACGAGGTGTTGAGTTCACCATTACCCCTCGGGTAGTGGCTGAGGCTCTTAGGGTTCCGGTTGTTCGGGAGCCTAATTATCCCTATGATGAGTCTCATCCCTTAGATGTTGTCATGTTATACATCACTGGATCATCTATCCAGTAAGGTTCTGATCCTCGGATCACATCCGCTGAGCTTACCAAAACTGCCTATCTTTTCTTTAGGATAGCGTTTAATCTCCACACCATCTCTCTAGAGCGATGTGTGTTTTTGTATGCATTCGTTTCTGGTGCGTCTATCAGTTTCCCTCATCTGTTCCTTCGTTCTTTGAACGAGGTTCATAGGAGTTCTGCCATAGGGCATGAGCTTATTCATCCTATTTTCATTCATAGGATTCTGCTGTTTTTGGGTTTAAATGGTTTCCCTTCTGGTGAGCCTGTTCATGTCATTGCTCCCATAGGTGTCACATTTCTTAGATAGAGGTCTGCTCACTTGAGAGTTGCTCCTTCGTGTCTTAGAGGTGCGTCATCTAGTGCTGTTCCCCCTCCTCCCTCTTCTACAGGTGTTGATGCTGCTGAGACGTCTAATGCTGCTGCTGCTGATGCTGATGTTCCTCCACCGGCTACTTCGAATGATTCAGACATTCGACGTACGTTGGATTATGTCTTGACCGTTCAGGCGGCTCATGGATAGATTTTGGTGGACGTGCTCGATGAGATTCATGCCTTGCGTGCGGAGTTGGCACAGTTTAGACTCTCTTCCACACCACCTCCCTTTTGATGATGGATTTTGTTTGCCCTTTGACATTCTGTTACAAAAAAGGGGAGTACATTGTAGAGTTTTTGTTTTCAGGGGGAGAGTACTTTGTTGGTTGGAGCTTGTGGAGTTTAGATTGTATCTAGGTGCTTCACATTGTATTTTTAGCTTTTTAGCTCTTGTCATGTTTTTGATGGGATATTCATGTTAAGGGGAGTGTTTTTTTTTTTTTGTTACCATATATGTTTCTTGTTTTCAACTGTTTATTGATTTATATTTTGTAAACTTTGAGATTCTAGTTGTGTTTTGTCACGGATTGCCAAAGGGGGAGTTTGTTAGGTTCTAAAGACTTAGATATTTATGTATTTAGAACTCTAATGTGTATTATTGGCAAATCATAATCAAAACAATGTATTTAGAAATGTTTTAGTCTTGCTCAAAATTGTACATTTTATGTAAAGTTGGAATCGAGCTAATGCAGAAAGTATTATGCATTTTGGCCTGGCTCGATCGATCGAAGCTTAGACTCAATCGATCGAATCTCGGGCAAAATTTTTTTTCTGCAGATTTCCAACTCAGTCCTAGTTGTTTAAAACGTTTTAGGGTTTTCTAATTTGTTCTAAGTATAAAAGGTAAACCCTAGCCACGTTTTAGTGTTACTCATATTGCTGTTTGTGTAAATCTCTTGTGAGATCTAGAGGAGCTTTCCTTTACACAAACTTAAGGTTTTCAAGGAGAAGATATTTTCTACACCTTGATGATCAACTCAGTTGCTGCGATTGAAGCTTAAAGAAAACACAAGCGAGTGTGCTTGTATCTGGTGGTGAATCCAAGAAAGAAGGAGTCCGTGGATTCGGAGCTTGCACGTGATCGTGTCAGTAAGTTCTACTAGTTGGTAGCAATAAGAAGTCGAGCGTGGGGGCTTGTAAGTCTTATTATATGAATTTCGATTCTTTCAAAATAGTGGATTCAAATTTACCTTGAGGATAGTTAGGTTAAATCCTCCTTAAGTTTTTACCGGTTTGGTTTCCTGGGTGATCATATCTTGTGTTATTTATCTTTCCGCTGCTTTGCATGATATGATCTTTGTAATTGTGATAACCTAGATTTGTTAAATTGGACTAAGTAACAACTTGGCTAATTATCTAGGTTAAATCAATTGTGTTTTAAGGGGTCTAAAAACTATCACTTATCATTTCTTGGGTAGCGATATGTGGTATTGACATGTCTAGATCAGCACTATAAGACATCAAAAATATGATTAAAAAGAAAAACTATTCATGTTACTGGTAATAATTAAAGTAATTAAAAAAATAATGATACAAACAGTAATATACACGACTCTTGCAAGCAATGAAAAACCTTTTATATTTTATATTCAATTTCTGTGTTACTTCATATGTACATGCACAAGTGCACTGCTTGACCTGTAATTACTCTTAACATATATGGTTGATGATTTCTTCGACAAATAATTTTTTTTAAGTGTTTTCAATAGAAATGTTCATAGTTCAAAAAAATTTCACTTAAAATGTATCAATATATATACTCATATATGTATCCTAACCTAAAATTAATGTTCTAATTTCCATTAGATCTTTGGCGGTACTACATATGAAACTTAAGAGATCTCACATGACTCATCAATAATAAATCATGACATTGGCTAAGGAGTTGGGTCCTTCATAACTTGGCTTAATGATCCTATTTGACTTCACAGTCTGTTATTGTAAATTGAACCGAATTACATGTTCGTACGACCGAATTTATCAAACATTTTCAATTATGTATATAAATTTGAGTCACAGCAAATCAGCAATTTCAAAATATTGTAAAAAAGGAAAAGTGATTGCAAAAGGAAGTTATAAGCTATCACCAGTATATGAGAGCTCGAAGGTTGGTTCTACTGAGATTTCGATGGTAATCAATAGTACTCAAAATATTCTTTGTGTAAGCTAAGCTGGAGTTGCACATATGCCAATTGCCTTTGGTTCCCTAGCATCATATGAAGTTCTCAGTTAATTACAAAATGAAAACTCATGCATCTAATTATATCATTGTACATATATAAGTTTTATGTACCTCCCTAACATAAAGAGCTTCTCGAACACTTGGATTATTTGCCCAAAGTTCAACTAATAGATGCTCGTAATCCAAAAATGTAAACCAATCAGTTATGTACATACTTTCCAAAATAAGATTAGAAGCAAATGAGAGAGTGAGAGAGAGAGAGGCTTACACGACACCAAAATGCACTATTTCGAGGCAATGAATGGAGGAAATAGTTGGGAGTACTCATGAGAATTCTTTGATCCCAATCTACTTTATCTGCTTTCAAAGAACCCTCAGCACATACGGGTTCTAGAACTTGAAGTATGTTTATTCCACGGAGTAACTGCGCTATCAAATGGTGATTCATTCTCAATGGGTACAAGATGCAAGTTATACAACTTTAGTTTAGGGTCATTTTGTCCCATTATGTTTACAATTTTGGATTTTATCTTAGTGTTATATGTATACCACTTTGTTTCAGTCTCTTTTATCTAATTTTGTTAATGAAATGACCGTTAAATGCCACATCAACTTAAACCGATGTAGTTTTAAATTTTTTTAAATAATGATGTTGTTTTGTCCATGTCAAGAAAAAATTAAATGATATAGCATAATTGGACCAATTTTGAAAAATATTGTATGCTTAAGTTAGGGATGAAATTCCCATTAAGCAAAAAAGTTAGGGATGAAATTCAAATTTTCAAACATAAATGAAAAAAAAAATCAAAATAACTCTAAAATTAAAAGGTATAATTTACAATTTACTCTTAATTTTATAAGGCAAAAGCATTTGTTATCTGACCTCATCGATAGCTTCAACATCCGCCATACATCCTTCGTTGGTTGGATCTATATTGACATAATCACCCTTGCAACTTGTTTTGGCTGACTTGAAAAGGGAAATAAAATTACATCAAAATTCAGAATTCATATAATATGAATTAACATATGAATTTTAGAGAAAATAAGATAATAAGATATTGTGTAAACAAGAAGCTAAGCGCATGTAAACTCTATGAATCCAGCACTATATATTAGTGGTTCTAATATTTACTTGCGAATTAGGTGGGAAAAAAAATTCAAGAGTGGAGAGAGATATAAAGAAAAATGACATTGGTCTTTATAACCTTAAAAGCATCTGGTAAAATGAAAGAAAGAAAGAACTCATACTATTCATGATTATGTGTTTACACTGAACCCTACACAAGATACGTATAAGAATTAAAGTTAATTTAATTAGGAGAATCCTTTGATTAGACTAAAATCAAGAACAATTAATATATATTTTTTTTTCAGTCAATCGAGGATATTAATGTGCTAAAATGTGATATTCATGATAGACTAGCTAGCAAGTAACAACATCTATATATATATATATATATATATATATATATATATAGCTAAAAAGGTTTTTTTTAAATAAATTTTTTATTTTTAAAGAGAGATTTATTTCAAGAAAAATCACTGTTTATGCGCATGATAATTGTTTTTCTCATGCGTCATTAAATCTTAAGCTGTGTTGGAAATAGTAAGGTGACAATGAAATAGAGAACTTTAAAGGCTTCATATATTACTAGCAAAGGAACAATAATAACCCTATTGGGAGGAAATGAGATAGAACTTTAAAATTTTATGTAACTAGCAAACGAACAGTAATAACCTTATAAAGTTCATCTGATATAAGAGTCAAACGATGAGCAGCTGGAACTTTTGAGTTGGCATCAAGATATGAATCTGACTTTGGGCTCGCAAGCACGTATCCCTGATATTAATTCCAATAATTTTATGGTCATACTTAATAAACAAAAGAGAATGTTGTGATACTTTGTTTGAATTATAAAGAAGATAAATTTAAGAAAATGCTAAAAGTTATATGTTATCCAATGGAATAATTTCACAACAATTAATTTTCCATATTATTTTCTTCATCTCTTCCTTCCTTTTTATTTTTTATTTTTTAATGAATGTAAGCTATAAGGAAAAAGTTTGGCTCCAAACTTTTCTGAAACTATCTCGCTTCATTCCATTACGTGGTGATTAAAGAGATTATTCGTGTATAATTTTCGTGACATGACTCGATTAAACAATACACATGAATAGTTTTATAAATCACTACATAATGAGTTTAAAAATATAGCTCCAAACAAATTTGGAACCAAAGTTTATCCTAATCTTTTTGTATTATTCTAAACCATGTAGATCTGTGTCATTGTTAATCTAGAAAAATTTGAAAAAATTAACTAGGAAGAGATCATTTTCAGAAGTTCGTACTTTGATATTAAAGTGTGGCTTGTGCCCAGCTTCATTAGCTGCAATTCAACAAAACAAAAAAGACCTGTCTTAGTAAGTGGAAAACAACAATTTAATTACTGGGTCTTGACGAAGAAATAAACATAAAGCATGCATAATTGCACACACTCAAATATAAGTATTTTATTGGAATACTAGTAAGCTTCTCAAAAAAAAATTATATATATATATATATATATATTTTTTTTTTTTTTTTCTACATGAGCTAATAGTTATTGTCATGTAAATATGTTAGTGTGTTACCATCATATATTTTTTGAACTGTGACTGGAATAAGAATGCCTGTATACGAACCACCGCCAAGGTAAAGATGATTTTCTGCAAACTCGGGGTGATCGATCAACCACTGCATGGCAATTCCAAAAACACAAGACTCTCATCAAATATGACAATATTTGTGATATTATTTACTGCCATATAATCTTGTAGACTTGTAGTCATGGTGATTGGTGAGCACGATCACCGTAGAGCTGGATGTTTCTTAATTAGCCCAAAAAACACTTTTAGAGCTCTAGTCATTCACCAGTTAATTTTGTTTACATGTTGATTTTTAACCGAGCAATGCTAGATACACACAAAATCATAATTTTTTTTTTTTCACAATTTACTTAGGTAACAAGTTGTGATTGTTGAGGTGTATAAAACACCTTAGTCCAGCCCACACGGTGTAGGCCCAATTGTATGGGCATGGCCTTGGTTTCCTATTCCTAATAGAATTAGGAGAAAATAATGACATGCATATATAAAGTGAAGCAAACGTGAAGGGTTTGGAATATATATATATATATAGAGAGAGAGAGAGAGAGAGAGAAGTGAAGCAAACGTGAAGGGTTTGGAATATATATATATATAGAGAGAGAGAGAGAGAGAGAGAGAGAGAGAGAGAGAGAGAGAGAGAGAGGCAGCTGCATAAAGTGTAAGAGTGAAGAGTTCCGCCTGGAGTGAAGAAAAAGAAAAGAATAGCAGTCGAAGTGTGTGATGCAGTGAGCACAGTGAAGAAAGAAAGGTATGTGTAAGAGCAAAGAAAATGTAGAGATTTTCTTTAGCTATGAGATATACACATGAGAAGATTAATTTGGAATTTTTCTCTAGGAATATATTTTGAGTACTACAATCATGGGTAGTTGTTGTATTCAAAGTATGATTGAAGATTTCATGTGAGTTTATATTATTCTCAAAATGATATTATTGTATTAGGTGTGAGTCTCAAGTTAGGCATAAACTTGAGAGAATATTATATTTGATTTGATAATAGTAAAATTACTGCAGTTTTGTGGATGTAGGCAAATTACCGAACTATATAAATATTTTCTTATGTAATTATTTTCTTTGTCATATATTTTATCTATTTTTGCATCTCACAAATCTTAGAATTTAGTGTAAATTCTCTACAATTGTTAGTACAATATTATTTTTATATGGGCTACTATTAACACTGCTTTTATTCTGCATTAATTATAACATAACTATCTTAACAATTATGAAAAATAAATATTTGAGAAGTTTTCTATCAATAATTTTAATTAACAAATATATGATGGGAAAGCCCTTATGTCACACCTTTTGCAGAAAATTATAAAGATTTGCTACTGTTTTTTGGTCGTCCGAATAGTAGCCTTCCAAGCTTTTTGAATAAGAAAATCCAGTGCCAACCGGTGCATCTATGTACAATATGTTAAGGCGCTGAAAATTTGATCACATTAAATTTAACAAAGTTATAAAGTGTATGGTCTATAGTGCCGATAATTTTCCGTAGGAATGATCAATCATGTAGTAGAGGCAGAAGTTTCACACCTTTGTCCAAGTGTCCGATTTCAAATGAAGTGTGGGTAACCCTCTTTCAGAAAACATATAATCAAAAGATAATGGTCCTACACATGAATGTATAAAGGCAAGTTGAGAACCATAGTCTAGAGTACTAATAATGACAATAATTAAGGAAACTCACCAGGAAATGACATGCTATTAAAGTCCAAAACTCACCCGCAAATTGAGAACAATAGTTTTTTTTTTTTTTTTTTTATAATTTTAATTTTATGAAAAGTCGTTTATTTACCTCCAAAAAAAAAAAATCCAATTCCGATTTGTGCTAAATCTACTCTACTCTATTCTACTCTCCATTCCTCTCCCTCAATCCAAACAGACCATAATAAATAGTTAAAAGGAAAAATGTAAAAAAAAAATACTCTAAGGATCCGTTTGGTTTGAAAGAATGTAAAAGTTAGAGTATAGAAAAAAAAAAAAAATCACTCATTTGTGTTTGGTTAGGAGAAGTGGAAAAGTGAAGAGATGGAAATTTTTTTTGTTTAGTTAAGAAGAAAAATGGAAAGATAAAAAATATAATTTGTATAAATTTATTATCATGCTCCTATTAGATAAAAAAGTAATAAATTATTTTTTTATTAAAAAAATAGTGTATAAATGTGCACTTTATTAAAAGAGAGAGTACAAAAATCCATAAGAAATGAGAAAAAAAAAAAAAGATTGGAAAAAAAATGAAAGAAAAAACGGATGAATAGCACCCAAAAAAAAAAGAAAAAGAAAAAGACAGAAAGTAACGGAAAAGGACAAAAGGATAGAAGAAAGAGTGGGAAAAAAAAAAAAAAAAAAGTAGGAGAAAGTGAAACTGAATGTTGCACAGTGCAAGGGGCAATTTGGTCTCTCCAAATGGGACTTTTTTCCTCTCAAATTTTCTCCCTCAGTTGGGGAGATTGTATTTTTGGTGGGCGTGGAGAGAAATCACCTAAGACCTAATTAGTTTTCCTTCCAATATTCTTTTCTTGCCAAACACACCAAAATATCATTTTTTTTCCTCCATTTTTTTTCCTATTTTTTCTATTCTCCCTAATCCACCCAACCTAATGGATTGATTTATTAAATATTTTTAGAAATTTTTTATAAAAAAATAAAAAAAAAACAACTAATTTTTTTATTAGTTTTTTTTTTTATATTTTTCATAAAAGTACCATCAAAACTTTCTCAAAATAACCATAAATAAATGCCCTAAGTTATGAACTTATTCTTCGATTCTTAATTAAAGATACTGTTGATCTTAGTAGTAGTTGAAAGCAAACATGATTGTTGCTAGAATAGTCAAAATTATATCATGGTTATTAATCTCATTGTTAATCCTTGAGTAGCGAAAAAAAAAAAAAAATAATCCTTGAGTAGTGACTAAAATAACAAATTAAAAATTTACAGTTTCCATAGAAGAATGGTAGGAAAGAAGAACAACCGGGCCCTCCAGTAAGCCAAACTAGGAGTGGATCTCTTGAAGGTTCCCTTTGAGACTCGACAAAATAGTAAAACAACTGTACATCATCCATTTCACCCACACCTATGTAGCTGTCCAACAAAATCTTCATTAATCTTTGAGACCCCCGTTACCATATTAGCTATTTATATGAAATTTTTAAATGATAAACATACACATACACATGGTTGTCAAAATCCTGATCTGGATTTTTCGATTTTATGATCCCATCTGCCCAAAACGATTCAGATTTTTCAAGGATCTTTGGTAGAATCGGTAGGATTGTACAATTCTAATGATCCCAATCGATCCTAGTTTCTTATAATCTTTTTTAATATGATAAAAAGCTCAATTGGACTCAAATGAAAAATAATATCCCAATAGGCCTAGTTTTGCTATTCTAAGGTAGAGAGATAGAGTGTCAGCTGGACCTAAATGAAAAATTAAATATTAATAAAGTGTCACGTTTTGAGATTTTTGGTCTCTTTAAATGATGCTTACAAATGGATGTATTGATATATGGTAATTACATCAAATGGATGCAAATTTTTTATTTTTTATGAATAAATGTATAATTTATGTGATTATTTAACATATTAATGTGTTTTTTTCTCAAATAATATAGGATCTTACAATTCACGATTTAATCCTATCTACCTCTCACGATCTTACGTAAAATCTCAATTTTGACAACCTTGCACATACATACATGAGAAATATTTTAAAATTTGTTAGGTTTAAGGTACACCTAATATAATTAATTACATTACTTATTAATTTTATATTAAATTAATATTTTATCAATTCTATGATTGGAATAAATGTTGTCTCCTTAATTGCATGCTTATTTACGTCAAATCATCAATTAATATATATATATATATATATATATATATAAAAGCAAAGATCTCGTGTGAGGAAGTATGAAGTTCTGCCAAGTGGTGTATTTTATGCAAAATAAATTGAAATATTTTCAAGTACCACATCAGAGATAAGAACAAATTAAATATTTACTTTTTGTTTAATTTGATTCAATGTTTTAAGACTTTTCTAATTAAAAAATAAATATTGTTTGTATCATTTGGTTCAATGTTTCAAGACTTTTTATCTTTCACACATATACACAAAATTCTTTGCATTTTGATTCATCATTTTCACCTCTTGCACTTTTACCCCTTTATATATACCCACTCATAACCTTTCATGCCATCCCATGTCAAATACACACAAATAAAAAATAATATCATTTACCTTCAATCTTTCGACGACACATACGTAACTCTAATATTGTTGTTTCATCTAATCCTAACATATATGAGTTGGCTGCAACTAAGGAATGGGGCTTGCATTTTATATTGAGTGACAACGACAATTACGATTTTGATATTAAAGTCGGAAGTTCTGAATTTGTAGGTTTTGTAACTGTGAGTGTTTGAGATGTGTATTTTGTTTTATAATTAAGAAGAAAGAGAAAGACACATTCTATATCAACTATTATTCTATAATATTTCCCCAAAGTTTTTTTTTTTTTTAAATTTCACATTACTTCAATTGAATAATTATAATGAATATCTGTATGCAATTTATAATTGTTGTTTTTATGATGAACTTATTATTAATAAAGTTCTATAACAATTATGTTGTAATACAGATGCAACATTCTCCAAAATCATTTTGTATAAAACATTACAACATTATTTGTGCATCGCATGGATAATTTACTAGTTAAATAATAATGGTTGTGGGGGTGACGTAATCTTCATCTGGACTCAGGCTGATAATTAAGGGCCCAAGAAAGATATGCTAAGGGCTTGTGGGCTAGATCCAATTCATGGGCCAAGTGACCTTATGCCAAGGCTACATCCAAAGGTCCAGTAGCAATTAGGAGGAATTGCCAACGAGTTAGAAAGGATAGCATCAGAACGGAGCAACAATCACCTCTGCATTAATTAGATAACTTTACCTTACGTGAGTTCTATTTATTACTAAATGACCAGTCTAAATAGTGTGAGAGACACAAAAGCCCACTCAAATCCTCAAAAGGAGAGATGAGATCAAATGAGTCAATACCGTACTAAAGATCGCTTTTGTTTGGTTAGGGAAACGAAATATTTCGATACTGGTTAATACTGGTATATCGTTTCAAGATTGAAAGTTCAAATAGTGTATAAAACACCCTTGAACGTTTAGACCCCCAATTACAAAATAACCAATTCAGGCTATATGTCAAACAACTAGTGTGTGGAAATTGAACAAAAACTATAAACAGAATTGGTAAACAATCTAAACCAATTAAAAACACATCCACAGCAGAAAATAAAAGGCAAAGATAAAGGGAAGAGAGATGCAAACACAAGGACAACACACGATGTGTTATCGAAGAGGAAACCGAAGCCCTCGGTGTAAAACCTCTCCGCCACCCTCCAAGCGGTCAATAATCCACTAGAAAATGTAGTTGGGATACATGAACAGTAATAGACCATCCAAGCCTAATCTACCCGATGTACCTAAGCCCTCCAAGCTTCTTCCTCCAACGAGGTTGCGCCAAACCTTTTTCTTTTCTAACTTACCGGATTCCGCTATAATCCATAGTATCCGCTATCCTTGGCATCTTCCAATGCTTCACAAAACTCCAAAAACACTCAACACTCTAAATGAGTGTGGGTAGTGTTTGGATAGAAATCTCCTCTCAATAGGTATGACAATGAGAGAGGGAATGAGAAGAGACTACAAAGATTTCTCTCTTAGAATGAGTAGCTCTCTCTAATTGGGTGGGTGTTTTGAAGAAACCTCTCTTAGGGTTTTTCTTTCTGAATAGCCACTCATATTTTGTGGGAATGAGGGGTATTTATACTGGTGTGAGAATGGAATGCGAAGAGTCAGTTTTTCCAAAACAGGGTTGGCTGGCGACTTGACCTCGCGACTTGACTGAGTCGCGAGTTCAAGTCGCGAGCTAACTGAGTGGCCAGTCTGGATTTTTGTCCTGTAGTGCTCTAGCTGGCATGACTGTTCAGCTGCATGCTCTGCGCGTGTACAACTTTTGGCGGCTTGCAAACTGCGAGCCTCCCGCAAGATCCAGCCGCGAGTCCCTGCTTCACTGCACAGTCTTGAGCATTTCTTCACACTCTCTCACACACTACCCTTACATGATTCCCACCTAAATACAGGGTTTCTAAGTGCTGTATTACAAGCAAATTTGTCACGGAATAAAGCCAACACATGGTTGATTAAATTCAACCTTACAGAGATTGTCACTAATTTATACATTATATATATAATTATTTATTTATATTTTTGTCCAACAAAGTCCATACAATTTATTAATAATATTTCATATTAATATTATGAATCCATACTTTATTTAATATCTTAATTTCTAACTAAAACGTTATTCCATTGTTGATAATAATATAAATATTAATATACTTAATTAGTGTCTAATAATAATAATAATGATAATGATTATTACATGTTCAAGTGCAGGCTGCAGCTAGGCACACTAAGAGTCTGTTTGGATACAGCTTTTTTTATTGAAAACTAAAAACACTGTAGCAAAATAAATTTTAAAATCTGTGAACAGTGCTGTAAGACCCATTTTTAAATTTTTTTTCTGAATAAAGTACTTGTGGGTCCCGTGAATAGTGCACAGGACTCACTGAACAGTGCTTTATATTTCTTGAAACGCGTGCATCAAAAAAAAAAGAAAAAAAAAGAGAAAACACCAAACGTGAAACGACACAATCAACTGAATCCAAACATATACTAAAAACTCTAAAATGATATGGCAAAATCTGAAACTTATTGTTTTATTATTATTAAAAAATAAAAAAATAAAAGCTAAAGTTTGAATTTTGAAATGACACTCACGAGGGTTGTCAAGCACATTATACACAAAACTAAAAGCCAAGAATGAAAAGAAGCCAAGAAGACTTTTTTTTTTTTTTTTTTTTGAGAAAGAATACTGCTATTTTATTGAATCAACTGTGACTCCTGTCCATCATTACAAAATTGGCAGCATCACGGTGGATGTCCTCTAACCAAGTTTGAGGAAAATTACAAAACTACATTGTCACCCATTCGTTTCGTGTGGCTGAACGAGTAATATCTAAAGGATGAAGCAATGGATCTAGAGTTGTCAATGATGTGACTGAAAGAAGCCAGGCATGGGCTTTTGGAGTTTATGAGGCTGATGACAGTTTCGAAATCACCTTCAAAGATGACATCTCGGAGACTTATCTCTTGTGCAAAGGTGATTGCGCGGCGACACACTAGTGCTTCCACAGCCTCCATTGTCGAGGGTAGTGCAGTCTGTTCAGACAAAGAGGCAACTATCTGGCCTAAATGATCCCTGATTACCACGCCTATACTAGCTGAGTGTATGTCATGGAAGAGTGCATTTGAAGAAGACATTTGAAGAAGCATGATTGAGATAAGGTGCATTTATTAGGTTGCTGCACCGGTTGCGATTTCTATTAATGGTTGAGATTGATTGTTGCAACAAATAAATTTCAATCTCAACTATTGATTAAAAAAGTTAAGAAAAAAAAGTGAAAAGTAAAAATTAAAAAAGTAAAAAGTAATTTTTTTTTGGGTGAGAAATGGTAGGGTGAATTGCACCCGATGCAATACCTAGAGTATTGCACTGAATCCTAATCTGAAGAAGCCAAAAAAAGAAAGACTATTAGATTTGAAAAGTGAAACTTGGTGGCCACAACTACAATGGAAACGCACTGAAGACAACGGCAATGCAAGCATGAGCTAGTAAGTTACAAAGAGAGATTATTAGATCTGAAAAGTGAAAATTGATTTTTTTTTTTCTTTTTTTTTTTTGTTTCGGTCCAGTATAACATTTTTGGCCAAAATCCGATATGTATCCTGGTATGGACCGGTATTTAAAATTAACTCCCTTGAATGAGATACCTTATGGGACAAGTAACCCTCATCCCAAGAGGAGAGCTCCACCATTATAAATAAGGCCTTACCCCCAAGCAAACGGGGTTCAGAAAATTATTAAGATAAGAAAACTTAGTGATCTTGTATTAATTTGAGGAGCCTTATAACCTCGGATTCTCTTACTTCTGCTTTGTTTCGTTAATACACACTTTTGTATTTTTCCAATTTATGCTTTCTTGATTTATGTTTTTTAGTTCTCCCATTGTAAACTAACTTCCCCTTTCCAACAAATTAATTGTGTAAGTTTGAAAAGCATTTGAGGTCCACCTCGGAGGATTTGACACGCACAATAGTAATATAATATGATTTGCCATTAGTCTATAAAATTCTTATATTTAATATATTTTGAAAACTAAAACAAAGTTCCAAAAATATAAAATTTTATTGATGAATCCGTTTGATGATTGGCAAACATTATGGATATTAGGAAATTACACATTCACATCAGCTAATGTAAAAATTTTCGTTTATTTTAGCATTAGAACTTATTTTTTCTATTTTACATAGGAACTTTTGCAAATACTTTTATAGCATATAGTTCAATCACTTCAACGGCTGGTTTGATGAGCTAGCTAGTTATATATCTAATTAAAAAGTATTGGCTAAATCTTATACAAGATAATTGAACCAAATTTCTAAAAAAAACCTAGGAAATAAAAGTTACAAGATAGAACATATATAGAAGAGTGAATTAATAACTAACCCAGTTTCAAGCTTGAATGGGAGATCACCATCAAAACCTGGTAGAGTCTTGACTATGGAACGTGAAGTGGCATAGCTAGAGATGAGCAATATTTGAAGAAGCACATAAGAACATATCCATGTCATTCTCCTACCAGTTAGCTCCATAGCTGCTTCTAAATGCACCAAACTATAAGACTGAAGCATGTATATATGTTTCAGTTATCCCTTGTGTGTGTGTATATATATATATATATATATTAAGGTCGCCTCTCAGCTTTAATTATTATATTGTATTAAATATATTTTGTGATATCCCATCCAAAAAAAAAAAAAAATTTGTGATAATCATTATGATTAAACAGCCAGTCAGCAACAAACTTTCCTAAAAAAGACGGGAGCAATGCTGTTGTTCAATGTTCAACAATCTAGGGTATGGGACTTTTTTTTTTTAATAATGCTTCCATCATTTCAGTAAAAAAAACAATCTAGATTTCTACTTCAGGAAGCTGGCCTTAGGCATGGGAGTTCAGAGGTTGGTTGTGGAGTTGGATGCTAAAGTGGTGGTTAATCTCATTACTTCCACAGGTGGTGCTAATAAACCATATCTCCCTCTTCTTAATAATTGCAGATACTTGCTAAGCAGGTTCCTCCAGACCCGAGTGGTGCACGTGTTCAGGGAAGGGAATAGGTGCGCTGATGCACTTGCAAGACTGGGTAGCAGCATGGCTGAGGAGTTTTTGGTTTTTGATTATCCTCCTAGTCCTGATGTTTTGTATTTTGTTAATCCTGATGCAGCTGGTGTATTGTATAATAGGACCTCTTACTCTGTTCTCACTGATATAGTGAGTTAGTTCTGTTTGTATTTTCCCCTGAACCAAAAAAAAAAGATTTCTAATTCAGGAATTTATTTATTTATTAAAAAAGATTTCCACTTTTGCTGTTGTAACCAAGACATCATAATTTATATTTTATACACCAAATTATTTTTGCTCTTATTGCCCGTGGCGCCAAAGAACAAAGACCTTATATATTGTCTTTTTGGAGAAAGAGAAAAAAGGATAAGAAGTCGAAAATATGTAAGATCCACAAGGAATTTTCTTTCTTTGTCTCTTTTCTTTGTCTGGTTCTTTTTTATTGCTCTATATTTGATTGTTTTGTTTAGTGGTTTGGAAATTGAAGGAAAGTCACATAAATTTGCCAAGGGGTGTTTCAATTAGCCCTAGCAAAATTGGATGTGGACTGTTAACCTGTCTGAACCCGTAATAAAAAGAAAGAGTATGGATAATAGGAATGGCAACTCATTTTAGTCCTTTTTTTTTTTTTAATAAATATTTTGCATTGCATTTATCCAATTTGACTTTACCAGTTTACTTGATTCCTCCCATTCACCAAGGCTTTATCATAAAATTTAAAATTTATTTTATATATTGTAAACCTCGCATTCAGGGAGGCTATATTATAAAATTTAATATTTTATTTTATATATTGTAAATGGAAATACTATAGACATTACTTGTTATATACCCGTGTGAGTTTGGATTAACTTTTTTTAGCTTATTTAGAGCACTCACAGCAGTGGTGCTAAATAGCTATATTGCTATTTTTAGCACCACCAATCACAAAAATGGAGCTGCAGCAGTGGAGTTATAGCCAAAAAATTTGGCTTCTCAGCTACAGTGTATATCTATCTCTAAAGATAGATATGTACTGTAGCTCAAAGGTAAAAAAAAATATTATTTTATTTTGTGTTCACACTTATGGAGAATATATATTTTTTTCTTTCTCCTCCTTCCCCATTTCTACCCATTGCTCCTCTCTCCCCTCAGTCGGTCCTCACACTCTTCATTTCTTACCATTGCAAGCTTCAATTCCTCCACTCGCCGCCCACCCAAACCCTTGCCCAGCGCCGACCCAAGCCGCTGCTGGGTTCGATGCTGAAACGGTTTGTGGGTGGTCTCAGTGCCAAAGCGATTGGTGCTCTTGTTCCCTCACCTCCACTCTGCCCCTGGGTTCGTGGGTGGGTTGTTGGGGTCGTGGTGTGTGGTTGCTGTGTGGGTCTCTTTGGATTGCATATCCGAGTTTTAAGATTTCTAATTGTGGCTTGGGTATCTTGAGGGTGAGATTTCTGGTTTTTTTTTTTTTTTTTTCAATTTGTTGCTAGTTTTTTGGTTGAGCTTGAGGCTATTGTGATGGTGGTTGTGGTTTGGTTGTGCTACGATGGTGGAGGTGGATTTCGATGTGATTTGGTGATTTTGTTTGGTTTGGGTTGAGGAAAAAGTTGGGGATTTGGGTTGGTGGTTTTTTTTTTTTTTTTCCCTGCTGTGGACTAGTGGTAGTGGTGGTGGTGGTGGTTGTGGTTGTGGTTGTGGTTGTGGTTGTGGGTGTGATTGTGGTTGATGGTGGAGGTGGTTGTGATTGGTTACTGAAGTTTGCTGTGAAAGTTTTTATTATTATTCTAATGAGTTTTTTGTATTATTTTAATCAAATAACTAAAAATATAGATCCATTGTTGTGGGGTGTGAAACGGTAAAATAGATAGTGACTTTTGTAAGTGCCAAATAGCTAAATTTTTAGCTCCACTACTGTGGATGCTTTTACGAGTATTCACAATGGAGCTGCTAAAATATTTAGCTTTTAGCATCTCAAAAAGTTACATTATTTACTTTAACACTTCATCTAACAATACACCCTACGTCTCATCTCTTATCTTAGTACATCACTTATTATGATAAATAATACATCCACCCACAAAAATCCATAGCAACTAGCCACAACTAGCCACCATAACCATGGCAACTAGCCACCACCCACTACCACAAGCACCTACAACTAGCCATCACAAACACCCAAAGCCACTATAAATCCTGATTAAAATACCACAAACACCCATAGCCACTATAAGTCTATAACTCCTGATTAAAATAAAATAAAATAAAATAAAAACCACCACAAGCCCACCTCAACAACCACCACAAAACCCAACAACCCATAATTGTCGCCGCACGAAAGGCTAAATTTTTATTACTATACTCTAATTGAGTAGTTAATATAACATATAAGAACACCACTTGACCTGATAGTTTAAATCAATGAATTTGGGCCTAATTATTTTTTATTAACTAGTGTGTAGTCCCGTACAAATGCATGGGTACAATTAAAAATAATCACAATTATATGGTTCAAATTACACATTTTTTTAGTAGATGTTCAAATTATACATAATATTAGTTTACACTTTTTTTAAACCATACGTTTCTAAAATATGTAATGGTTTTTCATATTTTATATATATATAATTCAAAATTTGATTGGTTTTAGACTCTTTGATTTTTGCACTCAATAATTCACTTGTCACAAAAATTAAAAACTTAGATGGACATATGACAGAAAATTGAACTCCAATTGAATCCAATTTTGAATCTAATTGGATTTAGACTCTTAGCACAAAATTAAAAATTAAATGGAACACGTGGTGTAAAATTGAAAATCCAATTGAAATCTAATTGGATTCTCTATAAACTTTAGCTATTAATATATATATATATATATATATATATATATAGACTAGCCACTCTTCTCAATATTATTAAATGTGAGACTTTACTTCTATATTCTTTGTTATAAACAATTGATTCCAACTAAGCCAACAAACTATTGATTTCTGGCCTTGTTGTCTCTACCAAAAATTACTCATAGTAGGTGTGAGTTCTTTATATCTTGTATGGTATCTTGAAGCAACTCATTGCACAAAAGGATATATATTGGGCTACTATTTTAATCAAGACTTTCCTCCCGTCCCAGTTTGTGACAACATCCTCTCTTTTCACCCCTGTAGTTTCTTCTGCACTCTCTTCATACACTTTTATTTTGGTTGATAAATCACTCTCTTCTTACACTAGCTAACTCAACTCAAGGATTTTGATGGAATAGTACTAAGCTCCCTCTCTCCAAATCCACCAAAGTAGTGGAACATTGGAACGTGCGCTTTGCCACTAATAATTAAATTCTAATCAAATGAATAATGTGTAAAGTATATCTTTAATTAGTTCTTCACTCCTCTTTTTTCTTTTTTTTTTTTTTTTTTTTTTTTTTTTTTTTTTTTTTTTTTTTTTTCTATCTGTTTGTAGTTGTAGGCATGAAAGATTCAGCCGCTAGTCAATACCACACTTTCTGAATGGAAATCAATGCTGCTAATCAACAAAACTAATTTACTTGTTTTCCTTTCACTCGTAAGATCTTTTTTTTTTTTTTCTTTTTTTTTCTCTTCTTGTCTTGGGAACGTTATGATCAATTGCAGCAGTTAATATAAAAACATAAGGCGTAAATACACTTTTGGTCTCTATATTTTGGGTCATTTCTCGATTTGGTCCATAAACTGATTTTGCTCTTATGTCAATCCTTGATTTTTCAAAATCGTTTTTAAAATCGTCCCTACCGTCAACCCGGTTACGGAAGAAGCTGATGTGGCAAACTAAGTGCATACGTGGCATGTTAATTGCTGACGTGGAAAATAAAATAATATTAAAAAAATTTATTTTGCTTTTAAAAATGACAATTCAGCATTTTAATTAATAAAAAAAAATTAAACTGAAAAAATTCAAAATAAAAAAAAAAAAACAAAAAAAAAACCTTTTTTCAATTTTAAATAACAATTAATAGTTTCAATTTTTCTTGAACTTTCTTAAGAAACAAACATTAAGTTAACACCTCTACTCATTCTAGGCTGGCGTGTCTGTGTTTGTGTTTGTATCTATTTCATTTTCTTCTTTCTTTTTAAGATAAACCAAAAAAAGAAAAGTCAAAATAAAAATAACTTAATAAATATGTGTTTGTATCTTTCTTTGTTCAGATCCTTTTTCCTTATTTTTCAAATCCTCTCTTTCTCTGTCTCTTGGTGCGTATATGTGTTTGTATCTTTCTTTGTTCAAGCTTTCAATCCCTCTCTCTCTCTCTCTCTCTCTCTCTAAACCTGACTCTCTAATCTTTGGGTTTTTCTAGTTTTCCGTGGGGTGGTTGGTAATGGAGGTAGAGATCAGTGATCGGGGTGGAGATCGGTGTGGTTGGGGTGGAGATCAGTAATCCATGGGTCTTGGATTATGGGTTTGGTTGGAGATGGAGATGGAGATGGTTGGGTTTGGTTGGAAAGGGCTGGGTTTTTCTGGGTTTGGTCGGGGTGGAGATCGGTGGTCCGAGTGGTCATTTTTGTTGGAGAGGGTTGGGTTTTTCTGGGTTTGTTTGGGGTGGGTGGAGATCGGTGGTCGTTTTTGTACTATTTAGTTAACTGTGACTCGGACTGGGCTTCGACCAGGTGGATTCAGTGTTGTTGATGGCGAGTTGACGGTGGATTTGGGTTTGTTGACGGCGGATTTGGTGTTGTTGATGGCGAATTATTTGTTGTTTTTTGGATCAGGGTGTTGTTTGATGAAGTTCTGGGTTGGAGGTTTGATGATTTTTCTGGGTTGATTTTCTCATGTTGGTTTGGGTGTGATGAATTTTTCATGTTCTGGAGGTGTCGGTGGAGGATAGGGATTTTGTATGAAATTTTGCATTGTTCTGGGTTTGATTGTGCTCTTGCTCTGGGTTTGATTGTTCTTGGATTCAGGAAGAACATTCTTGTGTTCTTAGCTAAAAAATAATGAAAGCAATAATAATAATAATAATAATAATAATAATAAAATCAGATTTAAAAGTTTTTTTTTTAATTTAGTTTGAATTAAATTGAAATGAAAAATATAAATTATTTTTATTTTTTTAATTAAACTGACGTGGCATTTTTTTAATTTAAAAAATACTGACATGGCATTTAAAAAATATTAAATAAAATATTTTATTATTATTTTATTAATTGACTTTGACACCTGGCACTTCCGTTTGCCATGTCAGTTTCTTCCATAACCAAGTTAACGGTAGGGACGATTTTAAAAATGATTTTGAAAAATCAGGGACCAACATAGGAGCAAAATCAATTTAAGGACCAAATCGAGAAATGACCCAAAATATAGGGACCAAAAGTGTATTTACGCCAAAACATAATAAGCATAAATAATTCTATAGGTGTAAGTCCAAGTATATTACACCATTTTTTTTTTCTCCAAAATATTTCTTCCTACTATATATGTTATTTTAAGCCCTTGTTTTTATTTGCTAGATATTGAATGTTATGTTAAACCTTCCCCCAGATAACCAAATATTTGTCAAATTCTAAAGAAAGAAAGAAAATGTTTTTCACAACCAAGTTCACTCTTAATTTGATTGATTTGGCAACAAATTTCAGCCAATATCTCTTTATAATTTTCATTAACTATCAACCCTACATGATTGTCTATTTTTGCATCTGTGAAGATCAGTTTAAGTGATCTTTGTAAGTTCATGATGGGAATGCATACATATTGATGATGCACAAAAATCGTCAATGAGTTGATCGTCCACACACGTGTCAATGGGTGTACCTGAAGAACAAAAGAGAAGAACCAATCAAAGGGCACCAGTGGGATACCGACCAAAGACCCTCCGAAGGTTAAGTTAGAAAAGAGCTCCAACATTGCTAGAGAGTATGAGCTTTAGAGAAATTGTGTGTCTCTTGACAAGGCTAAGGTACTTCACTTGCTCTCCTTTGGTTTCATAGTCTTCGTTGATATGCTCGATAGCAACTTGGGAGTCACTATGGATGACGACTGATGAGGCCTTGACTGCTTTGGCTAAGTTGAGTCCCATTAGTACACCTTCGTACTTAGCTTCATTATTGGCCGTCGGGAACTGGAGTCGGATGGCACACTCTATGACGTTCTCTTCAAAAGATTGTAGGACTACCCCGATCCCTCCAGCATGTCTGTTGGATGACTCATTCAACTGTCGTGGCGAGGGTTTGCATTTGCCTCTCCAAGGCGTTAGGCAGGTTTTTGGTCTCTTGGTTGATGGTAGCCATTGATCGTCTGGACCATGCAACTCTTTGTCTTAGGAGTGGTGACATGGCTAATCACTTGTTTCCCACACATATTATATAGAAGCTTGTAGTTGGCTCTAGTTATTGCCAAGTTTGGAGATGACTTAAGTCTCTATTTGGTCCATTAGCATGCACTGTGCGAATGCGGTATTACATGTCTTAAATTCAATGAACAAGAGGAATACAGTTGTTTGGAGGTTAAACTAGGCGCAGTCATAGTTGTCAAACCGTGAATCGTATCGTGAATCGATTTTTAATTTTTTCATATCGTGTATCATAAAATACACAAACACTTAATAAAATTTATAAAAATTATAAATATACATATATAAAGGATATATTCATTATAAATTTTAAATATATTCAACTAATGACTAATTTATTCATCCCTTATGTAATAATATTTAACAAACTAACTAAATAAATCAAACTAGCATGTGTTCATAACATTCACATTAAAATTACTTAAATTCAAAAGTGATAATATATTACAAATGACTCAAAAACAATAATTTATTTTCATCATCTTCATCAAATTGCATAATCAACCCCATTTAAGTCAACGCTATCATCATATTTATAATTTTACAAATTTATTTCTTCATTAAAATTTTCTTCATTATCATTCGTTATTAACATTTACTAGCTCTTCTTGTTCTTTCTATTTCTATAAAAAAAAAAAAAAAAAAAAAAAAAAAAAAAAAAAAAAAAAAAAAATTCTAGTTTCTTGGACTTAAAACAATAACGATAAAAATAAAATAAAATAATTTAAAATAAATTTTAAAATATTAAAATGAAAGGTAAGTATGTACTTTGTAGTGCATTTGTAGGAGAGGGGAAAAAACTTATGAATATGTTATTTTAGTAAGCTAAATTAAGTAAACTAATAATTTTGTGTTAAAAACAAGTCTAACAACTTGTTAGATTCAAATAAAAGTACAAATTTAACAAAAAATCTCATTTTAAAGCATTTGTTTATGTATTGTACGATACGTACAATTTTACGATACGATACGATTTATACAATACACACACTATATCGTACGATTTATAAACACTTACGATACGTCAATACGATACGGAACTTTTTACACACGATTCGATACATATCGTACGATACGTATCGCGTATCGTACAATACTGACAACTATGGGCGCAGTTCATTAGGTTCCTCAATTAAATCCACATACATTCAATATGGTCACATCTTTGAATTTAATTGAGGAACCTGTTTTACTACACTTAAGATAGTATACCTAAGTTTTACCCTTGACATGTTATATTTTAAAAATAAACAAAATAATTAAATTTATTTATTATATGGTTGACATTGCATTTATATATTAATTGTCATGTTATCCTTATGCTTGAACAATTTTGACCTGGAAAAGCAAGAACGGGGCCAAATGTACAATCATCACTGTAGGAATTGAAGAGAATGCTAACATCTCTGTTATTGTAACCACATGTGATTCGTGTTATATATTCCTGAATTTAGATTCCAGTGATCAAACATTGTTATTTATTATAACTATTTTTTCTTATGCTATTTATTATAACTATTGTCTTTAATCTCCATATCAGTTTCATATTTAATTACTAATGAGCTTTATTTTAGAAAATACCCTATATAAAATGTCTTCTAAGCTTTGAGTCATTTCATAATGCAGCATGAAATTGAAATTTGAAGTGTTTGATATGCATTTTCATTTTTTGCGTTCACAACAGAGCTAAAAACAAGAACCAAAAAAAAAAAAAAAATAGAGATCAAATAAACCATCCTAGAAATGAACTAATTAAATAGAGAGGACTTGAAATGAAGAGGATCTTCAAAGGTTTTGCAAGAACGTTGTAGGTTCTGGTACATGCCACATTTTTCACCACCACAATCCTACAAAACTATTCACTTAGCAGCAGCTGTTGTGTCTTTCTTCTTTTCCTCTTCTTCAATACTGATGTACGTCTCACCTCTATACCTCTTGTAAAGGTCACCTTTGTAGAACTCCTTAGTTCTCGCCACCAAAATCACCGAAATGAAGGCTGCAATTAATGTTGCAAGAGCCATAACTTTAAAAGATATGTTAAAACACTGAACCCCTTTGCAAACCTTATTTTTTTCGCCCCCCAATCCAGGCATCTTCTTTGCCTCTCTGTCATATAACCTTCCAGTGAGCTCTTTATTGAATAGAAATGACCCAATTGGACTTGCCATTTGTCCACAATTGAACAACGTGGAGTAGTGCTTGAGCCCAAAGATCTCAGAAATGATAGCAAAAACCAATGGTAATTGTGCACCAAATGTGAAACCGATGATCAAAGATGCCACATAGATTGAACCAGGGAAGGGAAAAGCGATCATAGCGAGTCCAATGCTTAAGAGGAAAAGCACAGCTGACAAAAGAACTGGACGTGGAACCTTATATTTCATGAGTAAGATTTCTGATATGAACCCAGAGAAGACTCTTCCTGAGTAATTCCAAATGCTAATCATTGATACAAAGGTCTTCACGGTTTTTGGCTCATATAAAAGGGCCTCTCCAATTTGTCCTAGATTGTCAATGGCTGTTAAGCATGATCCAAGTCCAACAAGTGTGGCAATAAATATAATCAACATGTCAATGCTGAATATTGCTTGTAAGATGCTATAGTCTTCCCCTCTGGATGGCTTGTTAAATACATCAGCAAAGAAAGACTTTTTAGGCTCTTCTCCTTTCTTAGAAGGGTTTTGTTGGAGCTCATCCGGTTGTAATTTCTCGATAATTATGTCATTTGGGTGCTCTCTTATTTGCCTCCATAGTAACACCTCTTGCCTTATGGCCACCACGCCAGGAAGGAACACAAAAACGCAAGCAACTATGGCACTCGCCATATAGGCTGTCGCCGAAAAGTTAACACGTTGTTGGGTCAGAGTCATTGCCATCAAGAACACAGCTAGTGCTGCTGAGAGATAGAGGAAATGATAAAAAACATTCACCTCATTTGATTGCTTCACCTTCACCTCTTTTTCACGAATGGTATACAAAAACAGTAACGATATAATTGCAGGCAGCCAGCCTATGAATAGGATCAATGAGGTAGAATCATCACCATATATGGCTAAGTACATTTGTGTAAGTAATGAGCCACTAAGCCCCACGTACCCTTTCAACAGACCCAACATAATAGATCGACTCTCAGGAAAATTCTTGACACAGGTGACTAGAGAACCTGTGTTTGCAAAATTCTGAGAATTGGCTGCAATGAAAATGTAGAAACACATTTGCCAAAATTGTGGCTTTGCAATCCTGCCTGTCACAGCCAACCATATCATAAAGTAGCCTACAAAGTTGGTCAATGAGCCAAGGAGGAGTATAAACCAGGTGGGGGTAATCTCAGCAATAAGCCCTGACACAATCCCTACACTAGCACCAATATCCTTACAAGAACTCATTGTGTTCAGCATGGTTTGGTTGTATCCAAGGTTCTTCTTGATGTCACTGGAATAGACTGCAAAAAGGTAAGTTGCACCTGCACCAGCCATGATCAGAAACGAGGCAAAAACCGAGGTCCACCTACCGGTCACCAAATGACGAGCCAAACCACAGCTCTGCAACTCAGCCATTATGCCTATAATGCTATGATAATGGCCAAGAGAGAGGGGTTTAATTTGTTTATGGGATTTAGAATTTAAATTAATAAGTGGGTTCTGGGTACATATTGGAAGAAATGAGATATATATAAATAAACCAAATGGAGGACTAGTTAGTTTATGCAATTAGCTAATTGATGTTTTCCAATTCATTAAGTAGTTACTAGAAAGTAGTTTTCATAGGATGATAAGGGAGACGATGGTGTTGTCAAGTTTGTAGTTTTCTTAACAACAATCAGTTTGGTCCTTTGGTAATTGGCCTATCATCATTCTATATATGTATATCCTCAACAAGAAACAAAACACAACTCGTGGTTCAGTGCTGATGTTTGTTGCAACAATGTAAAGAGTGTTACATAACAGCAAGGCTATAAGATAGGAATATAAAAATAATTAAACAAACCATAACAGTTGATTTTGATACCATTAATATAAGTGTGTTAGATTGAAAGGTATGGTTAAAGTACTAAACTTAACAGTTCTAACCCCCATTTACTTAGTTTTAACGACAAAAAATCAAAACCCTAGTAATAGTTATAAGGTGGTTTCCAACAGAAAGATGAACCAAACAACCCAGAAAAAGATTACCATTCATGGTGAGGGAAAAGTAAAACTTGGTGAACGTTGAGAACATAATTTAGCAACATATTATTAAGAGTCTGACTACTTTGAGATTTTTAGCCCAAAAAACAAAAACTACTAAAAGACAGGATGAGTACAATTTTTGAGAGATTAAAATTTTGACACCCTTAAACGACCGCTAACACAGTAAAACATATTAATAGAATGCTCAACCTTCGAAAAAATATAATAATTTTAAGAATAATTTTTATTTATTAAATTTTTTAGCTTAATTAAAATTGTTACATTGTAAAACCAATAGAAAATGCATTTTATTGGCCAATAGAAAATGTCCTTTTTTTTCTTTTCTTTTCTTCTAGTTGAGAGGTCTTACTTAAAAAAAAAAAAAAAAAAAGTTGACAATACTACTATAAGACAAATAGACATAATATATTTTATCATTACCATGTCGTTTTAACTTTATTTCAAAATAATAACAAGTGTACATAATGAGCAACTGCATCAGTCATTGCAAACTTTCTGTCTATTTTGCAAAAAAAAAAAAAAAAAAAACTATTTTTTTCTATTTTACACACCCATTTTTACAAAACACTCACATTAGTCTATTTATTCTACACATTTATTCAATAAAATATTCATTCTTTTACAATTTTTTATTATTTCCTCACTCATAACCCCTCTCTCTCACAGACCCAACACTACCAAAAAAAAAAAAAAAAATACCAAAATATTAAATGCATAAGCTACAGTAACCGTGTATATATGCACGGTTACTGTAGCATTTGTGCATTTATGCACAATTTTACATCCACTAATATGAGTGTTTTTTTGGTCAAAATGTGCATATCCCAACACTTTTTCTATTTTGCACTATTTTGCACTTACTGATGCAAGTGCTCTAAGTATGCATATAGGAGGGATGGAAATTCATATTTTGCAATTTGCATAAACTCTTTCATTACACTCTCAAGTCTCAACATCCTCTTTTCACAGATTTCGTAGTCATGAACGAGAGAAATGTTATGTCTATTACATTTTTACAATACTTTCACAATAAATCTTAAATAACAGGTGGTTACTGACTGTTATTGATAGGCAAAAAAGTAATTCATATAGTGGATTCAAATTAGAACCAATAACAACTCACCATTTATGATTTATTGTGAAAATGTTGTAAATATACTACTCCTCCAAAAATAAAGGGAAAAATGACAATTATGAAACCCATGACTCATTACCAGATTACACACTTAGTCAACTTAAATTTGAAAAGAAAAAATACATCTTTGATTTTTTTTTTTTTTTTAATATTGAAAACTATGTGATTTATAGGGTCAATGCAACACTCGAATGTAGGTTATTATCTCCTATAAGGAAAAAAAGAAAAAAAGAAAAATTGTAGCTTATTATTTATTGATAGTTTGATACACTTCCTTGTATATAATTATAGTTTATGACACTAAATAGTTGACTTGAGTTTTTTTTTTTTTTTTTTGAAACCGACTTGAGTTTAATTGAATAACCTAAAATTACAATATCTAAAAAACTATTCCTAAGTTTCACTTTTTTTTTTCTTTATTATCTGAAACATTATTATTAATTTTTTTTTAGAAACATTTTTTCTTTTACTAGCTCATGTGGTGCATGCTGTAAAATTCATCTTGAGATATATTCAACTTTTAAGGCAATCTCAAAAATAATTTGAAAATTGAATACATTTTAAAATTTATACTATTTTTAATCTGAAAATTTAAATTGACTAATTTTTAAACTTTGAGATACAAAATTAAAATAATTTTAAATCTAAGAAAATTTAGTCATAAAAAAGAAGATAACATATTTTAAATTTGACAAAATTTAGCTATAAAATTGATGGTAGCCTTAAATTACAATTTTACTCAATATTTTTTTATTAGAAGTGAATTTTGACAAATCCACTATTGGATTACATCTTCTTCTTATAACCTCCATACTTGCAAAAATTTTTAAAAATTAAAGATTAATAACTATGTCATCAATAAATTATTTAAATTGCAAGTTTTTGTAGATTAAAATTATGTATAAAATGTAAGTTTATAGATCATATAGTAAATAATATCCGATTGACACAAAATTTGACATATATATTAAGAGCATAAAGAACATGTAATTTAACAGTTAAATTATCAAAATATATAGCAATGTTTATTTTATTAAATTTTATAACTAAATTTTGTCATTTTATATTTCCTATTTTTCACCCAAAAAAAAAAAAAAGGCATGGGCAATTGCGTAACTTCACTATGTTAGATGAGCATTCTTAAACCCTCCAAACATAACCCCAAAGGCCAAAGCCCCCAAAGAGAAGGTTCTAGTTTGAGTTCTAGTTCTTCACTCACTCTCTTTCTTCTTCTGGTTCTCGCTAGCAATCTCATCCCATCTTTTTTCAATGGCAAAGCGTTTGATCCCATCTCTCAATCGTGTTCTCATCGAGAAAATTGTTCCTCCTTCCAAAACAAACTCTGGTATCTTGCTTCCAGAGAAAACCACCAAGGTGAGTAACTCTCAATGTTTTATCTCTTTCTTTCTTCTAAAAAAAAATTGTTCTTGTTTTTGGCTGATGAGAATGTTTTTTGGGGAAGAAAAGTCTCCAACTTTGAATGTTTCATCTTTTCTCTCATTTGTATTGTGGTTTTTGCTTGAAAATGAAATTGGGTCTGTCTCTTTTCCTTTCTTTTTTGTACTTTGATTATGACTTGTATAGTGCCCTTCTGTTACATGCTTTGGCTTTGTATTGCAATGTTTCATGTGGGTTTGGACTCTGGGGATTGTTCTGGTTTTTGGGTTTTTTTTTTTAATATATTTTTTTAATTATATATATAAAGAGTTGGCTTTTTTACCTTTTCCTGATTGGTTTGTGTCTTTGCCTTTTTGGTTCATATAAGTTGTGTATTGTATTCTGATTCTTCTGGGTATGGATTTGATCTCAGTACTCTTTCTAAGTGAGCTTTTACATTGTAATCCAACTCATGTATTTTTTAGTTTGAATTTCTGGAATTGCTTCGATTTGGGATTTTCCCATTTAACTCAAATACCTCTTTATTTGTCATGTTCCTTTAATTGTATGTAATAAATTTCTTATTTGTTTCAATATCTATTATGTTTTGGCCCTGGAAATGGATTTATACTAATAATCAGTTGTAGATTTCTTTTACTACCGAGGAGCTGAAAAAACTTAATACTTTCCTGGACTAGCACAACTACTTTTTAAAATTTATTTGATTATTTCATATTACATCTAGAACAAGAACTTAAGGACTTGAATTCAAAATGAATTTAGGAATGTTTGATAAATTCTTATCTATACTGGAATGGCCTTACCTGTTTTTCTGCTCTTCTATCAAGTTTCTGATAGATCAGACAATAGAAGAGCCTTTTATTTTTCTCTGAGATTAAATTATATTCTGGGAATAATAGAAGCAATGGCAATAATTAAAATAGTGACAGTTGCTCACATTGAATGAAATTTCACCACTTGTAAGACTTAGTTTACTCGCATAGTTTACATGTTGTATTTGTGTAATCTACAAAACTGTTGGATCCCACTCTTAACATGAAGTAATTTGAATGAAGGCAAGCATCAGTTGAGATTGATTCTAGCAGTACTTTTTCATGTATATTTTCTTGTACCGTTACTTATTGTTCTTGTTGGTCTACATTGCTTTTTTGCTTGATAATTCAGCTGAACACTGGAAAAGTTGTTGCTGTGGGCCCAGGAGCTCATAGTAGAGATGGGAAGCTTATTCCGGTTAGTGTGAAGGAAGGAGAGACAGTTCTTTTGCCTGAATATGGAGGAACTGAAGTAAAGCTTGGTGATAAAGAGTAAGCTATACTCCTCTTTTATCATGTGGCCATATCTTATTTTATGAATGTGATGTAATATTGTATTTGACAGTCACCATTCATTTGATATTTAATAGTTGTCTTTTTTCTTTCATATGTTTTTGTTTCAAAGAGTTTGTTTTATAGTAGCCCATGTCAACCACCCATGGAGATGCTTTAGTGGTAGGAAGCTCTCCAACTATTCACCTTGAGAGTCCTAGGTTGAGAGCTTGAGCATTGGTGTGCCCCATTAATTGTGCAAATGGTCCCACACCATTCATGAGAAGAGTTCAAGTTAGCCAAGAGCAGTGAACTCACCCACTAGCTCCCTTTTTTCATTTAGCAATATATATATATATATATATATATCTATATATGTATGTATGTATGTATAATAGCCGATGTCATGAAAACTAGGAGAATTTTATTGCCATTCTATATTTCTATCAAGGTATTATCTTTGGGTAACTTTATTATGATTGGATGTATTTAATCATTAGATCACCCTTTAATTTGCACTGTAAAGCTTTTTATTCTTTAATCTTATTTTGTCAAACTTATCATAGTCTACTTAGGCCTTGTAATCAACTCATCTATAGAGGCAATATAGTGCCATCGGACGGATTTCAGCATGCTGTGGTAGCTGAGTGGTTCCAGGGGCACGCATTAATGACACTCAGGAAATAAATCATGATATAGTTTAGCTGGTGACAAAGTAGCCAAAGCAATAAAGCGTTTTGCCTGTTTTCTCTGTGATGGCCATAATACTGTTACATGTCATGTGGTTTGAATTCCTTCTATATCCATTGAACAAGTATATTGTCCTAGATGAGACAAACCACCAAAATAGCTTTCAGACTTCTCTTAGATGGCTGCCAAACCTAGTTTACACGAAAATTGCTTTTATAACTCTGGGCAAATTTTCATTAGTGGAATGCTACATAAATGGTATAATTATGTTTGTACAGCTATGTTTTGCATTAGGTATAGATCAGGAAAATGTTTCTAGGGAACTGACATTAACCATGTTTGCAGAAAAATATTGTTAATAATACTTAATATGCTGTTCATAACTTTATACATAGAAGAGAAAAAAAAAAGGGATGCATTCCACTTGAAAGCAGGCCGCATTTTGATGATCTTGGACATTGCAAACTCTTGTATAACATGCCAATGGTGTTGCATCTCTCCATAAATCAAACTATTTGTTGAACTGTACATGGTAATTCCAAAAGGCCTTTGTACTTTATTTGTATACCGTCCAACACACACATGGGAAACATGGGTTCTATGACAGATTTGACTTTAGACCAAAATAAATGAGTAAAGATGACCTTTCCCTTTCCAATCTTGTTAAATTATGCTCTTATGGAATGAGCATTGCATTATCTCAAGATATTCTGAATACTTAATATACATGACTAGTGGAGGGCCTGGAGGCACTTCTGTTTACGAAATTTAGAAAGCAATTTTTTTGCACTATACAGAGATTACTCATTTAAAGTCAATGTTGTTGTGCATAAGTTCTATAGCATTGAATTGATATTGAAGCTATGTTGGTATCAAGCAGTAAACTCATTTTCAAATTTCTAGTTTTATAATCCTTCCTCAGTTTCCATTGCTTTGTGTGTAATCTTGATCATGTTTAGTAATTATGCTTCTAGAAATGATACACGGTGATGGTATATCTGTTGAAATATTTGTGCTTCCTTTGTATTTCCACATATATATTTGGAATGGTTTATTAATCATTTTATGTTGATACTGACACAGCAATCCATATAACACTTCCTCCAAACACTTATATTTGTCACGAACATATTCACCTTTTATTTCTCTTGTCACCATGGAATAATTGCTGTACTCATAACATATGTTTCTTGGACTTTATTCCAGATATCATCTGTATAGAGATGAGGATATTTTGGGAACTCTCCATGACTGACGCATGGAACTTCACTATCACCATTCCAATGGGTTGGATTCTTGTTCTTCATGAGGCATAGAGGCAATCATCATATCTGCAGCTGCATACTTTGTGCTATTTGTATCTTGTATTAGACTAGACACCATTGTTTTGATATTCTCAAATAACCAAGGTGTTGAAGACAACTCCATGGTGTCTCATCAAAGATTCTGGATTATGGTCCGGGAAATGCTGGATTTTATTGACTTATTTGAACTTGGTCCATTTACATCGTGTCTTTTGTGTGTGATTCAGGGTCTAATCCAACAAAATTATAGGTCAACCACCTCATACTATTAATGGGCATAGACAATTGGAGAATTTCTGACGGGGGGAGTCATATATCTATGGTTCACTCCTAAGGGAGTGCCCTGCCTTAGTGAGGCTCTACGTCATTTACATATATATATATTAGAAAGAGGTTAATTTTAACAGCCCCTGTTATATTAGAAATCTAAGGTTTTCCATATGTGCAAATTAATGGTGGTGGAGATAATAAACGGTCATTGGTAAGAATGGTAGTGGCTTAGGTATTATTGTGATGTGGGCAGACCACAAAATGCTTGTTGTGGTGGATGGTGGTGATTGTTGCAGGGGTAGATGAGCGAGAAATTGCAAGTTGAGGGTTATGCTTTCATCAAAACTAATAAACTATCTGAATAAATTATGAAATATTCACAATGGGAACTATGGATGGACTGACTTTTAATTAAAGAAGTCTTGTGAAGGATTGTCTTCCATCACTTTTAAGGAAGTTGGCGTTTAGTTTGGGAGAATTTGCATTACTACAGATATCCAGATTTAGGGAAATGAAATGTTTGAAGTCTAAAAGCCTAAGAATGTAATTATTTCTATGTTTGGTATGATTAGGAATGTAATAAGAGTAATATGAAATACTTATATATAGTTTATTTATAGGAAATCTTATAAGGATTATTTATTTTTTTACAAAATGTCATGTGATTCGTAAGCACAATAATTATTTAAATTGTCAATTTATAATTACTATTTTTCAATTTTGTTTCTATCGGTTAAAGGGTTGGAGGAATGGGTGAAATTATCTGTCAAAAAAAAAAAAGGGGTAACTTTTTCCAAATATGGGGGAATGTGGATACCAACCTTTTTAAAAGGGAATCTACATTCTTTCAAATACCTCCAGGCATTTGATTTCTTTATATGATTTGCAACTAAACGTAAGAATATTAGAGATTTTTTCAACATTTTTAGGAATCCTAAAATATTAAAAAATAAAAATAAAAAAAAAAAGAAAAAAAAGGAAGAGGCCAGATGTTACATTGGGTTGGAAATGTGTTAATGATTCTATTTGGCAGATTTAACTAACATTAGATTCGCCGATTGTTATAACGAGAGATAATTTAGGATTTATTTTTCTCAACTTCCGCTTTTAAATGTAGTACTAGTCATTGACTCATGTAATGGGTTATTTTGAGATGTGATATAATGCATAATTTAATTTCTAAATTTTATTGTGAATAATTTGTTCTCCCTAAAAATTCAAAAATTTCTAAAAGTAATTTCAATCTCTCTATTTTTACAAATATATAATTATATCATTTTTGGTTTTTTTTTTTTTTTAATCGATAATTCTAACTATTGCGTTATATTTTCGTAATTTATTTTGATACAACAAAAATTTTTAAGTTTCAAATCTCTCATTCATCAACCTAAAGTAGAGTTGCAAGAAAGAATTGAAAATAAGATATGTGTGTGTATATATATATATATATATATATATAGAGAGAGAGAGAGAGAGAGAGAGCATAATAACCTCTCTTTTTTTCTCTTTTTTTTTTTCTTTTTTTTTTAAAGTATATGAGAGAGAATAACACATTTATAGAATAAAAGATTATAAGAATAATATTCAAAATAAAAGATATAGTTGTTGTACGACACCGAGATCCCAGGCCCATACAGACCCCGGGCCCAACCTCATGCCGTCCTTGAGCACAGTTTCATACAGGCCCTGGGCCCAGTCCTGTGCCGGCCTTAGGCACAGGCCCATCAAAAAGGTCCAGTTCTCCTGCTCCCTTCTTGAAACTTCTTTGATGAACAAACAAGTGTAAGATATTGGGATCCATGTGGTGGTCGGTCAAAAGTTCCCGGTCATGTATATAAACCTTTCCCGGGAAGGTGCGATTTGCACAGGAAACTGAATTGCCGAACATAATCGGGCAAGATGGAACCAAGTTCCAAGATCATAAATGCTGCACCGCCCTCCCACCTGAACATCCACTTTAATCAGAAAACATTGGACCTTCAGTAGCACTAACGGTGGCTGTAATCATAACCACCCCACTAACCTTGGCTATAAATAGAAGAAAGTTGGGAGAAGATGGGGGTTCAGAAAATTTGGGGGAAAAGAGTGAAAGAGTGAACATCAACTGGGCGTTACTTTGAGTCTCTCTGCCGAGAACGACCCATAGTAGGAAATCTTCAAGCCCACTACAAATAGATTGTGAGCCCATAGTAATCCAAGGCCCATAGGTCTTATACTTGGTTCTTACAATTGGCGCCCACCGTGGGGCCCTCCTACAAAGCTGTGGTTCAACTGAGACTCAAACGAAGAGGATGTCTGAGGAGCGTTCAGGAGAGCGTGCACCAAGCGGCTCCATGGGATCTTCTCGGGGGTCAACATGGAGGGAGAGAAGGCAAAAAAGGCGGGAAGATAGGGAGCACTCAAGAAGGGAGGAAGGGTCCGGACAAGGAGAAGGGTCGGCTCAGACACACTGGACGGTTTCGGACGTCTCGGCGCATCGGCAGCATGACAAAAGGGACCGAGAGCTGGAACGGTTACGCAGACTGGTAATGGACTTAGAGCTGGAAGCAAGGGGTCGGCGAGATGAAAGGAATCGCAACTCCCAGCAAAGGAGAAACCAGGGTGAGGCCTCCAGCCGATCTAATACGCATCGATCCCGAGACCGGTCGCGCTCCAAAGAGTCGCACCGGCAATCACGGGAACCACGCCATCGGCGGAACCGCTCACGGTCGCACGGTTATGATCACCAAGGATCAGAATCACCGGAAGAACGACTGCACCACAATGCCTCCATGGACGCAATGAGCCGGGCTCTGTGGATGGCAGCCCGGTCACCGTTCTCCGATGACATTGAACGGGCCCCTATGCCGAGCAGATTCACACGACCACCATTCAATTCGTATGAGGGAAGGACAGACCCCGTGGAGCATGTTAGCCATTACATCAACATGATGTCCTTGCATGCGCACAACGATGCATTAATGTGTAAGGTTTTCCCCTCTAGTCTCGGTTCCACGGCACTGAGATGGTTCAATGGTTTGCGGAAGGGTTCCATACACAGCTTTGCCGAGCTGATTCAAGAATTCGGCAGCAGGTTCGTGACATGTACCCGGGTGCAACAGCCGGTCGACGCACTACTTTCCATGAAGATGAGGGTCGGGGAAACCCTTCGGAGTTATGCCAGCCGATACTGGGAACTCTACAACGAGATTGGTGGAGGAAACGAGAAAATTGCGGCAAGTACCTTCAGAATGGGGCTCCCTGAGGATTCTGAATTACGGGAGTCACTGACGAGAAGACCCCCCGAGGACATAAGGCAACTGATGAGACGCATAGAGGAGTACAAACGCCTGGAAGATGACCGGCTGCAAAGCAGGGGGAAAGCTCCTTTAGTGGGGAGATCTCGGCAAAGCGTTTTGCCGGCAAAACCGAAACGAGACTTCAGAATGCAGGGACCAGAGGTGCAGATCGACGGGGTCAATGTGGTGTTTAAAGAGCCAGTGCACAAGATCCTGGAACGGATAAAAAACGAGCCATTCTTTAGGTGGCCGAACAAAATGGGGGGCGACCCATCTCGAAGGAACCAAAACCTATACTGCACCTATCACAGAGATAAGGGGCACACGACCGAACAGTGCCGGGTATTAAAAGATCATCTCGGACAGCTAGCAAGGGCCGGGTACTTGAAAGAGTTTGTAACAGATTCCGTTGACCGAGAAACCGGGCAGGGAGCCCAACAGAAAAGGAATCCCCTTCCACCACCCCTGGGGGTAATCGAAGTCATCCATGCCGCACCAAGAAGGGCAGCAGCGGCAAAAAGGATACTGACAGTGGCCTGCGCGGAAGGAGAATCATCCAAGAAGAAGAAGAAAGGTGGACGGCCGACCATCTCGTTCGGAGAAGACGATTTCGAGGGGACGGTCCAACCCCACGACGATGCTTTGGTGGTGACAGCTCGGATAGGCGGATTCCTGGTGAAGAGGGTAATGATTGATCAAGGAAGCGGAGCCGACGTCATGTACCCGGATCTCTTTGAAGGGCTAGGGTTAAAGACCCAGGATTTGGCGAAGTATGACACGCCGTTGGTCTCGTTTGATGGGAGGGTTGTAATTCCCGAGGGGCAGATCTCTCTCCCAGTGGACATGGAAGGCAAGAAAGTTATAGTTACATTTATAGTAGTCCGATCATTCGCACCGTACACCGCAATCCTGGGAAGGCCGTGGATTCACGCCATGGGGGCTGTCCCGTCCACCCTTCACGTGAAAGTGAAATTTCCTACCGAGAATGGAGTTGCCGTGGTAAGGGGGAATCAACAGGTGGCGAGGCAGTGCCTTGTCGCCGCGGTCCGGTGGGAGAAGGAACAGCTCGGTCGAACTGAGGAGAACGAGAAAGAAAATTCATAGCAATTACAGAAGCCCCAGGGGGAAGCTGGGGCGGACGTTGCCGAGGAGGTGCTGAAGGTAAGAATTCTCCCAGATGCTGACAAGTATTTCTAGATAGGTACAAGCATGAACGACCGGGAAAAGGTAGATATGTTGCTATTCCTATTGCAGAACGTGGATGTTTTTGCATGGAGCCCGTATGAAGTGCCCGGCGTAGATCCCGAGTTCATTGTCCACAGACTCAACGTGGATCCGTTATTCCCCCCAAAGAAGCAGAAACCGAGAAGAGCGTCGAGGGAACACGTTGATGCAGTAAACCTAGAGGTACAGTGGCTGAAGGATGCCGGAGCCATAAAGGAGATATTCTTCCCGAAGTGGTTGGCAAACACTGTCGTGGTGAAGAAGAAGAACGGGAAATGGAGAGTTTGTGTGGATTTCACAGACTTGAACAAGGCATGTCCCAAGGACCCATTCCCGATGCCCAAGATTGACCAGCTAGTAGATGCGACGTACGGGCATCCGAGGATGAGCTTCCTAGATGCCTTCCAAGGCTACCACCAGATTGCCTTGGCGCCCGAAGACCGAGAAAAGACAGCATTTATCTCCCCGAATGCAAATTATCACTACGAGGTCATGCCGTTCGGATTAAAGAACGCCGGGGCTACGTATCAGCGAATGATGACGAGAATGTTCCGAGAGAAAATTGGATGCACGGTCGAAGTTTATATCGATGATATGGTGGTGAAAAGCAGAATTGAGTCGCAGCATACCGAAGACCTCCGGGGAGTGTTTGAGATACTACGTCGGCACAAATTGCGCTTGAATGCCGAGAAGTGCACTTTCGGAGTGGGGGCTGGTAAGTTCCTGGGATATCTGATCTCTACTCGGGGAATAGAAGCTAACCCCGACCAGATAGAAGCCGTGAACCGCCTCAAACCACCAAGCAATCCCAAAGAGGTGCAAGTGCTCACTGGAATGTTAGCGGCCCCGAACAGATTCATCTCCAAGTCTGCCGACCGTTGCCGGCCTTTTTATCAGCTTCTGAAAAAGTGGAAGGGGTTTCGATGGGACGAGAGCTGCGATGAAGCCTTTCGAGAGCTAAAGGAGTATTTGGCAAAGGCGCCGAGGTTGACGGCCCCGGAGCCCGGGGAGGATCTGTTTATGTATCTCGCTGTCACCGACCATGCAGTAAGTGCTGTGTTGCTAAGAGACCGGGGAGTGCAGATGCCGGTGTATTACGTGAGCAAAACCTTGGTCGATGCCGAGACAAGGTACCTGCCTCTCGAGAAGTTAGTTTTGGCTCTGGTGCACGCCACGAGAAAGTTGCCACATTACTTCCAGGCACACACAGTGTTCGTCCTCACCGAGTATCCATTGCAGTCACTATTGAAGAGATCAGACTTCACAGGGCGGATTGCCAAGTGGGGGACTCGGTTGGGATCGTTTGACATAAGCTACCGGCCTAGAAGCTCAGTGAAGGGACAGGTTCTGGCTGACTTCATCGCAGAGTTTACACCCAAGGATGAAGGTAAGATAATCTGTAGTACGGAGATTCGCCCGTGGAGGTTATTTGTGGACGGCGCATCGAATGCTATGGGGGCCGGGGTTGGTATAGTCATAGTCACCCCTGAGGGTATACGACTGGAACACTCCCTCAGATTGGGGTTCAAAGCCTCGAACAACGAAGCCGAGTACGAAGCCATGCTGGCCGGGTTAAGGGCAGTATTACATCTGGGCGCAAAGGACGTAGAGATCTACTCTGATTCTCGACTGGTGGTTTATCAGATCACTGGGGACTTCGAAGCTCGGGACCCCAGAATGAAAGCTTATCTCAGTACGGCAAAGCAGATTATCGGTCAGTTTAAAACGGCAAAGATATCCCAGGTAGCCCGGTCACAAAACAAGCACGCTGATTCTCTTGCCACGTTAGCCTCATCGGCTACTGAGGATACGCCGAGGCTCATCACGGTAGAACTTGTAAGGGAGCCAAGCATCCATGTGAAGAATGTTCCCGACCAAGCCGGAGTAGAGATTGCGCAGGTGACAGTGGCTGGTCCAAATTGGATGAGCCCGATCATGGACTTCCTTGCCGAAGATAAAGTTCCGGAGAATGAGGCCGAGGCCAACAAGATTCGACGAATGGCTCCCAGATTCTGGCTGTCTTCAGACCGAAAACTGTACCGAAGATCCTTCGCAGGCCCTTACCTCTTGTGCCTACATCCGGAAAGAGTCAAAGAGCTTCTAACCGAGCTGCATGAGGGAGTGTGCGGCGGGCATGCCGGGGGACGATCTTTAGCACACCGAGCAATGACACAGGGGTTTTGGTGGCCACAGATGCAGAAGGATGCCGCCGAATACGTTCGAAGTTGCGAACAGTGTCAAAAGCACGCCCCAATGATCCATCAGCCTGCAGGGCAGCTAAATCCTGTCAGCAGCCCATGGCCATTTGCACAATGGGGGCTTGACATCCTTGGGCCATTCCCCCGGGCAACGGGGAACTGCCGTTTTGTATTGGTGGCTGTAGATTACTTCACAAAGTGGGCTGAAGCTGAAGCCTTGGCTAATATCCGAGATGCTGACGTGAAAAAGTTTGTATGGAAAAACATAGTTACACGGTTTGGGGTGCCGAATTCGCTAGTGACGGACAATGGGCTGCAGTTCGACAGCAATGCTTTCCGGAGCTTTTGTAGTAAGCTTGGCATCAAGAACAAATATTCAACCCCGACGTACCCACAAGGCAACGGCCAAGCTGAAGCGGTAAACAAGACTATTTTGAACGAGCTCAAGAGAAGGTTGGACGGAGCGAAGGGAAGATGGGTGGAAGAGCTACCCAGTGTATTGTGGGCCTATCGTACGACCCCCAGGAGATCCACGGGTGAAACCCCATTTTCCCTGACATACGGTCAGAAGCAGTAATACCAACCGAGGTGAGCTTATGCAGTGCACGAGTTGCCGGGTTTGACCCCATACAGAACGCCGACCTGATGATGGAACAATTGGATTGGCTAGAAGAACGCAGGGAGGCCGCGACCATACGTCTTGCCGAGTATCAGCAGAAGCTAGCCCAAAGGTACAACCGAAACGTGAAAAGTAGGGAATTCAGTGCCGGGGAACTAGTTTTAAGACAAGTAGTAGGGAACATGCAGGACTTGGCTGCAGGGAAGCTCGCTCAGAGTTGGGAAGGACCATACAGAGTCACAGCCATTGCGGGTGCAGGGGCCTACTACTTGGAAGACCTTGACGAGAGGCCGCTCCCCCGACCATGGAACGCCAACAACTTGAAGAAATTCTACGCATAATCATCGGTGTAAGCCAGAACTTGTATTCCATTAAAATTAAGAGCATGATGAACTTTTTTGTAGATGCTGTTTTTGATACCTTAACCGCGCACTAAGAGAATTACAGTTAAATCTCTAAGGACAGAAACCTGACCCTCGGCTCGATCAATATCGCCGAGCAGGTGGAAACCTTACACATAAATCTCTAAGGACAGAAACCTGACCCTCGGCTCGATCAATATCGCCGAGCAGGTGAAACCTTACAAATAAATCTCTAAGGACAGAAACCTGACCCTTGGCTCAATCAATATCGCCGAGCAGGTGGAAACCTAAATGAATCTCTAAGGACAGAAACCTGACCCTCGGCTCGATCAATATCGCCGAGCAGGTGGAAACCTTACACATAAATCTCTAAGGACAGAAACCTGACCCTCGGCTCGATCAATATCGCCGAGCAGGTGGAAACCTACAAATGAATCTCTAAGGGCAGAAACCTGACCCTCGGCTCGATCAATATCGCCGAGCAGGTGGAAACCTTACACATAAATCTCTAAGGACAGAAACCTGACCCTCGGCTCGATCAATATCGCCGAGCAGGTGGAAACCTTACACATAAATCTCTAAGGACAGAAACCTGACCCTCGGCTCGATCAATATCGCCGAGCAGGTAGAAACCTTACACATAAATCTCTAAGGGCAGAAACCTGACCCTCGGCTCGATCAATATCGCCGAGAAGGTGGAAACCTTACACATGAATCTCTAAAGACAGAAACCTGGCTCTCGGTTAAACTCAACTCAACAAGCAAATAATCTTAAGACGAAAGCACGATTCCCGGTTCACCGAAGCCTGATGAAAACCTAACCCTTTTTACAAATACTAAGTCAAATAGCGCTCTCAAATTGCACAGAGCGCCGCACAGTAGGTTCTCGCGGGTACCATTCTATTAAGCAACCATAGCATTGACGTGATTCAAGCAAAACACATAAATAGATGTAAACTCACTCAACAAATTGAGACGGAAAAAGAAAACGGACTGCTAATTAAATAAAGCAGTTGTGCAATCACCACATCCCGGTGACATGGGCAAATAAAACCAACAAAATAAAGCAATTGTTCGGTCACCACATCCCGGTGACATAAGCAAATAAAACTAATAGAATAAAAATAAGCATGCAAATAAAAGTAAAATTAGCTGGGAGGTTGAGTCGGCGGAGTCACGTCCTGCTGGACGGTCAGAGGAAAGGGCGGGGCCTCACCGAGAAGCTCTTGCACAGTCGGGATACTGGTGACTTCCATCTCTTCGGGCTCGGCGTGAGCATCGATTTGTTCAACCAACTCCCTCATGCTAGCCGTCTCCTCCTCGTCAATAGCAACCAGGGCTTCCTTGGCGGCAAATGCAGGGCTCGGGAATGGAATCTGGCCGGGGTCTCTCAGATGGGAATCTTCGGGAACTCCCAGTGCTTGGAGAGCGGCAAACCACCCGGCCTCAAAACCCATATTCCGAGCACGAGCCACCACCGGCTCTGCGGAATTCTCGGCATCGGCAAAACCGACATCATACCATTTTTGCTCCGCTGCAGCCAAGCCTGCCCTGAGGTCGGCAATCTCCTCGGCGTTGGAAGTGTTAAGGCTGATGGCTTCCGCTAGCTTGAGCTCCGTGTCATTCTGCTTAGTCAAGAGCTCTACGTACCTCTTCTCAGCTAACGCCCGGTTCTTCTCTGCAGCAGCAGCCTTCTTCTCGGCAGATTCAGCAGCCTTCAGTTTTTCCTTAGCCGATTTCACAGCTGACTCCCGCGCCCCCCTTTCGCGCTCATTTTCCTCGGCAAGCTCCCGTGCGCGGGCAGCCACAATGTGAGCCATTTGAGCGGCCTAGGAGGCAAAAAGGTTAGAAAGGAAGCAAAAGGAAATCTAATTGGAGTAAATAAGACAAAAAAGTTACCGCAATGGCGTGCCACTCTAACCGACGCCCCACAGACTCCTCGGATCCATCCTCGAAAGCATGCACGTCCTCAGGGAGCAGGAGAGCTTCGGCCAAAGTTTGGGCAATACGGCCACCCTCGCCCTTGTCCCACATCCGAACAGAGGCAGTTGAGGGCAAAGGCTTGCCGTCCAAGATGAACTTTGGCTTCCACGCTGGAGCCACTTGGGAAGAGGACGCTCCCCCCGTGATAGCTTCGGTTTGCGGCTCACGGATAACGACTGAACCTGCCGGACGGGGAGGAGTCTGGACAGCGGCATCCCCCGGGACCGTGTGAGGTTGGTCGGTAACTTTCTGCTTCTTCTTGGCACGACCAGCCTGCGAGGGGGATGGGGGCTGGGGCAATTGACCCCGTCCCTGAGAAGGCGGGGGCTGATTGGGTTGCCGAGCACCGGGCACGAATCGTTCTATTGACATCACCTTCCTCGATACCATCTCTCCGCTAGACTGGACAGCTTCAGCTAGCAGGGCAGCCGCTTCTATCGCTTGTTGTTGAGGCACAGCGGCTGGGTTCTCGGGAATGAGCTGCTCTTGTGCTTGTTCTTCCTGCTGTATGGGTTCGTGGGCTAACTCCCTGAGGCGCCGGGATGCTTGCTCTCCGGATTCGTCTCGCAAAGGGGCTAGCTCGTCCGCGCAAGTATACCGCGGTCCAAATTCTCTCGCTTCCCCGGTTGTAAGCTTCGGCGGCAAAAAGTTGACGTACCAGACGTCTATATACGATAGTAGGGGGCTGTCAACTATCAGTGCCTGCTTGAAAGGTTGCTAGGTAGAATAAACAGGCTCCACTCCGAGGATCAAGTGAGAAGCCCGTAGTTGCCCGTCCCAATGCACGTATATCTCGGAACGGTGGACGAAGTTTAAATCCTTGGCGTGAACGGGCCTAAGATCCTGCACAAACACTTTGCCGTCTGCAAAAGAACAGGTGACATATTAGTCTCTTATAATGAAGATTGTACGGGGGAAAGAAAATAATTGTATGAAGGGGATGGTACGAACCCACTTCACGCTTTGTAAGGGGGCAAGGGATATCCCCGGCAAAACAATTGCCGCGCACCCTAACGAACTCCCTGGCGGAGTTCCTGTTCGAATCAGGTAGGCATGATATCAGCCGTACCCGAGCATCTCTTGTCTTTAGGTAATAATTGGTGGCCTTGCTCCCACAGAGCCTATACATTTGGTTAATATCGTGGTGGTCTAACTGTAAGTTAAAGGTGTGGTTTAGCTTACTGACACAACTAACTATCCGGTAAAAATTGGGGGGAAGCTGGTCGGGGCACAGCCCATAGTAAGTAAGTGCGTTTACCAGGAGGGGATCTACGGGGAATCTGACCCCACCTTCTAAAATGGACATCAAAGGAAAGAAGGATGTACCCCGTCCTCGGTGGAGTTCAATATCACTCTCATGGCAGTAGGCCACATCCACGTCACTAGGAATGTTAAATTTACTCCTAAAGGTGGCCAAGGCAGCAAGGGATTCTAAGAGGTAAGAGTAACCCATATCTAACGCCTAAAAACTACGAAAGTGAACTCAAAGAAATAAAGCCGAAGGAACAGGAAAGGGAAGAAAAACTTACTTTGGGTTCTAAGGAGGAAAAGAACACTGAGCAGGCAAGCGCACAGAAATGTGATCGGCAGAGAGTAAGCACTAAAGATCGGAGGCAAAGGAAAAATAGAATAGTGTTCAGAGGGTGACTATTTATAGAACCAGAAGGAGGTGGGGAAGAAGAAACGCCTAATCAAACAATAAATGGGCACAGTGTACGAGCGACCCAACGAATGCCAAGCGTAACTGATTCGCACGCCGCTTCGGTTCGCGAACCGTCAGGCAATGATGACGACTGCGCCTGGCACCGCGAAACGGCGCGTCTTTTGAGATGAATATTAATGAGAAGAGACAGTCCGAAATCCCAGGCTAGAAGATCCCCGAGGTCAAAAGGCCCAGGTAGCTCCTTGATTCTTCTCGGCGACCGAGTATGAATCAAGGGGGGGCTATTGTACGGCACCGAGATCCCAGGCCCATACAAACCCCGGGCCCAACCTCATGCCGTCCTTGAGCACAGTTTCATACAGGCCCTGGGCCCAGTCCTGTGCCGGCCTTAGGCACAGGCCCATCAAAAAGGTCCAGTTCTCCTGCTCCCTTCTTGAAGCTTCTTTGATGAACAAACAAGTGTAAGATATTGGGATCCATGTGGTGGTCGGTCAAAAGTTCCCGGTCATGTATATAAACCTTTCCCGGGAAGGTGCGATTTGCACAGGAAACTGAATTGCCGAACATAATCGGGCAAGATGGAACCAAGTTCCAAGATCATAAATGCCGCACCGCCCTCCCACCTGAACATCCACTTTAATCAGAAAATATTGGACCTTCAGTAGCACTAACGGTGGCTGTAATCATAACCACCCCACTAACCTTGGCTATAAATAGAAGAAAGTTGGGAGAAGATGGGGGTTCAGAAAATTTGGGGGAAAAGAGTGAAAGAGTGAACATCAACTGGGCGTTGCTTTGAGTCTCTCTGCCGAGAACGACCCATAGTAGGAAATCTTCAAGCCCACTACAAATAGATTGTGAGCCCATAGTAATCCAAGGCCCATAGGTCTTATACTTGGTTCTTACAGTTGTAAACACCAAATTATCTAAGTCATGCTATGTAATAGAATAATATTATATCATTATATACTATATTTATAATAAAATAGGATTACATCTAACAACCAAAGAAAAAAAAAAAGATAACAATTTAAAAACACAACCAAATTAGATCAACTTAAAGTGTATTTCAACACAAAAATTAATCAACTTAAAGTAAAGATGTAAGGTTGGATTAGAAGTCCACTAAAGGGGAAAAATACACACGCACACAGTAATCACCTTCATGTATGGGAAAAATGTGGATTGAACTAAAGATTTAGGGTCCATTTGGTTAAGCGTTTTGGAAGCCTAAAAGAGCATTTTTAAAACCCAAAACTCTGATTCACAACAGCAACTTCTCATAGTTTTTTTTACAAAAGCTCATTTTAAACCCAAAACGCTATTTTGCACCAGCTTATACAAATGCACCCTTATATGGATTGAAATATAAGAATTTATATGGTTTGATCTCTTTTTGATGAAACCTCAACACATGCCGCCTCTCACTGCATTAGTGATGTTCTGATCAATTTTGTTCATGTGTTCTTCTCAACCATTGCAAGCTTTGCTCAAAAAATTAAAGGTTGAAAGCTGTAAAAATTCCAAGGTGGAAGAGCTAGTTGCACTTGAGATGGGAAAAAAGAAGAGTAGTAATGTTGAGTTAAAATGGAAAGTTGAAAACATGGGAAAGCATCAGATGCTGCTAAGAAGAAGAAGAAACGTGAGGATAGTTCATGGTTGAATTCAATCAGTGGGTCTTAAATTCTGGGAGAGGAAGAGACAAAAAAAGAAAGAAATCTAATACGAGAAGAGCTGAATTACCAATGAGTTTGATTTAACGTGGAAACGTTAGCCAATTGTGTCGTTGGGCAGATGTGGAGTCTAGAATATAGATGCAAAAAACATTTCAGCTTTCATTGAAGTGGATTGAAGTTGACCAAAGTGGACCAAAACGGACCAAATGGACTGAAGTGACTGAATTGAGAAATTCTGACATTCAAGGGAATATTCTAAAATAACCAAATGCAGAAATGAGAAATGTTATATTCTAAGGAAAACAACAGAGTTGTAACTTGTAACAATCATTTCGAATGTGAGAATGTCAATCTGAGAATTTGTACTTCTATGAAAATAAAGATTCAGCAAGCCAAACAGCCGTTGAGAGTATAGAGTACGGTTGTTCTGCCTCATATTGATTTTTGTTTGGCTTGGTGAGGGGCTGATGCTTTCTGTTTTCAAAGTGTAGTTTATGCATTGTGCTGCAACTCTTATTTGTGCAATATATATTTTCACCAAAAGAGAAAATGCAGAACATTAATTTTTTTTAAGAAACTGAAGCCTACATCAAAAGCTATTGGCACAACACTTTCTATGAACAATTCAGTTTTTCAAAATTAATTTCATAATTGATTGTTACACATAATAACTTAATCCAAACCCCAAACATTTCCAAGACAACAATGTCTCTTCCAAACTGACACTCTTGTACTCAAGAGACTAGAAAATGAAGAATGCATGCATGAAACCATTCTTCAGAACTCTATGACGAGTTTAAAAAGCTCCGAGCAGCATCTAAACTCAGTTCTTCATGCACCTGGAAACAATAGGAAAAGAAATTTTCATTCCATTAACAACAGAAAGAGAAAATTTTATTGGAGAATTCAGTACATGTATATGACTTACAAGTTTACTATGAATTCGTTGAAAAGCCTTGCAAAACCTCTCGGCTTCTACTGCCCCAACCTATAAATCAAATAAGCACCAATTGAAAATTGTTAGTTTCCCTTTCATCCCTCATATCTTCATTGTGCATTTGCCCTTTTTCTTCTTTTTGAATAAATTTCTTTTTCCACCCTAAATTATCATTCGAATTGCAATATCCCCTTAAATTTCAAAACTGAGCAATCACCCTTTAATGTCAATCAAAAATTCAAAGTCCCTTGCCTAAATGCACGAAGGAACTTTTGTGTCTAGAAACTTGATGATTCACAATTCCATATGCACATGCAAAAAATGCCTCTTAAATTAAGAGTAATTGAAATGATAACGGGGCTATTTGGAATTTTCAAGGACATTGAAAGCTTAATTGCTCAGTTTTGAACTTCCAGGGGAACATTACAACTCAGATAATAGTTTAGGTTTAATAACTTCATTTTAATTTTTAACGTTTCCATTTGATTAATGAGGATATAGTGAAATATTCCCCCCCCCCCCCCCCCCCAAAAAAAAAATTCAAATCTTCCACAGACCTTCCCAAAAATATTTGCTGTGATACAGAAAGAAAATATCGTATTATAATCTCCCCCTTTAATATGGAACAAAACATGAGTCCAATTCTAAATAAGGCATCACTAACAGCATCAAAAGTTTCCAATCAATGGCTGAAATTGGTACATATATACATAGAAAATAACTTAGAGAATTAAGGTACTAGAAGGTATACTTATTTTTACAAGTAAAAGCCACCAAAAAAATGCAGTGTTTGTACTTTGATGATCAAGTTGAGATAAATAAAAAAAGTTTGATAAAAACAGAACAAATAGTTATCAATCAGCTTCTCGCTTGCTCTACAAGATCTGGATACTAAAACAAACATTTAATCATTCAAAAAAACTTAGTGAATAGACAATGGAAGATAATGTGTATTAGCTAAGCACTTAAAGCCATCTTTTCTGTGAGAAAAAAATTTCAGTAACAGAGCCACTTAATGAATTAAAGGCAGCTTATGGAAAGAATGGTATTTAGATCTTCAAGAAAGCAATGTTAGTTTGATTACACCAGTATACTTTGGATGGGAGCGAGGAGAGGATAGGAGAGAAGAGTGGGGGGTTACACTCCCTGTTTGGTTCTCTCTTAGAAGGGAGGGAGAAAGGTTTTGAGAGGATTTGGAGGAGTATCTTACCACCCTCAAATCTCCTCTTTTTTTCTTTTTCTTTTTTTTCAAACTGAGGGAATTAGGAAGGATAGGATATGCCTTTAACGAATTTTTTTTGTACTAGCCTTTTTACTGTTAACAATTTGTCAAACTTCAACAATGTCTATCACTTCCCGCCCAGTCAATTTACATAAACAACCAAACAAGAAAGGGGGGGGGGGGGGGGGCAATACCTACTTCTCTCTGCTTTCTTTTATTTTCATAGCATCCAAAATAAATAATAATAATAAAAAGGATGGCCATTCCCTCTCCTCCCTCCCTCTCTCTCTCTCTCTCTCTCTCTCTCCAAAATTTTGAACATAAGTGATATGGATCAACGAAACTGTTCTAACTTCTAAGTACCCTGAAAATTCCATTCAACAGCACTGTAGTTCCACTTACACATCATACCAACTCAAAACTCCAGAAAATCACCATTTCAAAGTATGACACTTCAGTCAACACTTGTTAATTTTGATTGGTGAACAACTCCCCCATATAGCATGGTCACTCTAATCTTGGTTAACCTACTCTTTTCTCTTATAAATCACTTCCCTTTCTAACATTTGCGAAATAAGGAGTAACCAAAAAAGCAAGCTAAGAAGACAGCAAAACCAATCCCTATAACATTGAGCTTCAGAAAACACTCTTCAACCTGTGTATATTGTATAACTAGTGATGTCCACTATATGCAAATTTGTCACCAGATGGCTATGACGAGGTTCCAAAGGTTTAAGAAATGTATTATAGTGGACAGGAGTTCAGCTATTAAAAAGTTACAAATAACTGCAGGACAGAATTGCATTTTAAGATCTCAAATTACTATATCATAAATATTTTGATATCCACCAGAATATGGGGACTCATGGCCTGTATTTTATATTGGAGTAAGCATCAAAGTGGATGTAAACAAAGAAAAACCTATACAATGTAGAATAACCACAAAATGATCAAAACTTAAATCACAACAACTACCAACACAACAGAAGGACAATGTTATAATAGATGAGCAAAAGCAGGTGTAAAGTGAGAGTGGTGGAAACTTTACCTTTTTTTAATTGTATAAATGAGATTCAAACATAATAATAACAAATTAAAAAATGCAAACACAAAAAGTTAACCATAAAAAGAAGTATTCTTTGAGTACAATTGATCAGTTGTAGATTTGTCATGCTTTCTCAGTATCACCAACTTTTGTGAGCATAAACACTATTTAAGTTGAATTGTTCTCCCTCCTCTTCCTCCCACCCTCACTCAACCAAAAAAACACACACAAAAAAAAAAGGACAAAATGATGCAAAGAAATGAGTTCAATCCCTTTTCTATTTCTTCTCAGTTTCATAGATCTCCATTTATCCAAGTCACCTGACAGGAGAATTCAAAATCTTATAAAGGCTAAAAAGCAAAATTAGGTTTTACCTAAAAAAAATATGAGTTGGATTTACTGAGTTTGAAATAGAAAAATTACGTTTTACCTATCCAAAATATGAAATATTCCAGCAATCATGGTCAACAAATTTCACACATTAGATCGTGTTGGTAATTCAAAATATTAGAAATGGCAAGATTATGAGTGCAGCATACCTTCCTTTCAGCTGCTGACTTTAGCTTCTCCCAAAATGCATCTGTTAGCACAAGTTCATGTTAGCATGACAATTTAACTTTCATAATAAAATACAAGATATAAGTGGAAATGCATCTTAGTAAACTAATTTGAACCATGCCACTGCGCACTATTTAATTAATGATATAGAACTTAAAAAGTAAAAAGTTAACCATAGATGTAGAGAAGAAGAAACATAAGTCAAGAAATAACTATAAATACAATACTACAGAACTTCTTTCCAATCTGTCCAGTGGCACATAACTGTATTTGATTCCAATTTCAAAAACCTGATAACCACAGCAAGGTGCAATGTGCTTTTCATAAATGAGTATGTCAATTTGGAATAAAGGCTACACAAGAAAAGTGCAAATTCAACATACCCACCAGGTGAAACTTTTCAAAGGTCTCCAAGCAAGTACATATTTTTCCTTGAGAAACTCATGATCACACAATGGAGAAGAGACAGAATCGTAAAGGTGGGCAAGCAATGAGGTCCAATCCCAATTCAAGAACAACAAGCATTTGTCCCAAAATTGGTCAGCTATGAATCCTTAATAGAATAGTCGGGGTCAGCCACATTTATTCTTTTCCACCAATTTATCCAAGCCGAATTCCAAATTCATACTCTTTGTTGCCTCCTTATTTAACATGTCATTTTTTACTATTTCTACTAATATTATTTAGGCCTTCCTCTACCTTTTCTCATTTTCACAAATTGAACTACTCACTCTTCCCCATTGGTTGATTGATTGCTCTCCTTTGCAGTTTGCATATGACCAAACCATCTCAAACAACTCTCCCTCATCTTTTTATCAGTAGGGGTCACCCACTCACCCCTATGGCTATGGCCCTATCTCTAAGTGAATTTCCTGATTTCGTATCCTTTCCTTCCTTGTATTACCACTTATCCATCTTAACATTCTCATTTCGGCTACACTCATTATATTAATGTGTTGCTTCTTAATAACCCAACATTCAGTACCATAAAGCATAGTTGGCCTTATAAAATTTTCCCCTTAACTTAATATGTATTCTACAATTACACAATACTCCTAACGCACTTCCCTAGTTCTTGCACACTGCTCTTATCCTATGATTCACACTCTCTTCAATAGTTCAATCTCGCCATCTTTATAAATTATTGATACAAACTATCGAAAACTCTCACTCTTTGGTATCTCTTGACTATCAAGTATTATAGACCTCATATCTTTCCATGTACTCTCTTTAGTCCTTGCATCCTAAAGGTGCATCCTGAGGATAAATAGCTTAGCCCGTCAAGAGTGAAAAACCCCTAGATTACCCAGTAATGGGTTCTGACAAGTGCAGTCAGTTACTCGTAAGAGTTTGATTGACAGTGAGGATTGGTTTTCAATATGCTTTGCGACGTGCAACTAATCCTATGCCATATAAAAATAATAATAAAATTTCCAAAGCGTCTCTCCAAATTTCTAACTTTAATTAACACCACCTTCAATTTCATCCACTCAACTATATCATTTGCAAAAAAAAGAAGCATTCACCATGCTGGTAATTTCTAAGATAAAATGGGTCAAACTAAAGGGCAAGACATAAATCCCAATGATAAACTAGGTAGAAAAAAACAAAGCAAAATAGCTAACCAAAAAAATCATTATAATATATATGAAAAAAATTAAATACAATAGTATGACATACCATCATGCACACTAGTTCCCTGATTCTCATCTTCTTTTTTATCCCCCTCATCCCACGCACTCTGCCATTCCTTTACCTGTTGTGAACTCAAAAACATCAATTATTAACACTCAATACATAAACACACGATAATATAGTAGAGTCGAATCATACCGCCTCATTCTGCATTGACTTAGAGGTTGACTCTCTTGACGCCTCTGATTCTGCCTGATATTTAAATTAAAAAATATATATATATTGTTTCAGAAAAATTCAATGGAGATATGGGTTTTGAGTATTATGGTAGATTGAAGATTTGAAAGTGGGAATGAATGAAAAGTAGAAATAAAGAAAAGGAGAGAGAGAGAGAGAGAGAGAGACGTACATGGTAATCGCGAGATCGGACTACAGGAAAGAGATCAAGAAGCTTTCGGAATTCAAGTTCGTCCATGCCTGTCTTTCTCGATTGAACGCCAAAACCAAAACCAAAACCAAACCACCGCTTTTCTATCCTGTCTGTGTTCTTTTCAATTTTAGGACTTTAAACTATTTCTCTATTTCTTTCTTCCTCTGTTAAAAGAGTAATAGTTAACGACTAACAGTATAAATAATCAGTAGTATATTTTAATAAATAAATAAAATTAAAACAAAACACAAATAAGTTGCAAGTAAAATGACGTAAATATCCTTGATTCCGTTTTTGGTTTTTTTTTTTTTTTTTGGGGAAAATGGTTTTTTTTATTTATCAGTAGATAGTAGAGGAGGGCAGATTGTACGGCACCTAAATGACTTAATTCTATTTAAACTAATTTCATGACTACAATAAAAATTACACTTTTTTAAGTTGTTTTAACTTTTAAGTTAATTTTGACTTTAGTGCATAACATTTATGATCTTTTTAATGTAATTGTAACTGTTTATCACCATTTAATGATATTTGTATTGAATATAATTTTAGCTAAAAATGATATAGTTTTTCAAAAATTATGTTTGAGACTAAACCCCACATCCGTTTGAGAACAACTTATTTATCTGAAATTGAAAATTTTTTATTGAAAATACTATAGAAAAAACTAAAAACTAGTTGAATGGTACAGTAGAACCCATAATATAGTATCAAAAAGTACAATGAGACTCATAAATAGTAGTAAAAATAAACTAAAAACTCTAATAAGTTGTGGGTTTCATCACACTTTAAATGGTTCTAAGGATCTTGGGTTCAAAACCACTTGCCAACATTTTAGGTCCACTCTAAAGAATTCCTCCCTATAATAACCTAATATGTATGCCACGGAGGGATTGTACATGCTTGAAGGAATGATTTTTTTTTTTTTCATTAACGCAATTTTTCATAATCCATTACCCCTTCTTTGTTTCTTTTTTTTTTATTATTATTTTTTTCTTTACTTTTATTTTTTCCCCATCAACACAATTTTTATTAATACCAACGCTATCAAATTTCATTAGTCTTGAACCAACAATCAAGAAGTAAAGAATTTCCAACCACAATTTTGTTTTGAGTCATTAGTCAAAGTCAACTGGTTGGTTTTCAAGTGAGGGATCAAGATGACATTGGTGAGGAAAAAAAGGAAGCACAATGATGCAATACAATTCAAAGCAAGGGACAAAGATTAGACATGGAAATACGGGTCAGAATTTTCTGACCTAACCCGACCCGACTCGAAAAATACCTGACTCAAACCCCTTTTTTTGACCCGAAGCAAAAATGAGTTGAGTTGTGACTCGACCTGATTTTTAATGGGTCAACCCGACTCGTTAAAAAAAAATTACTAAAAAAATATTTAAATTACTTCCTGATAGTAGGTGCATAAAGCACAAAGTACCAAACTAATAATTAATATATTATAGATATAAAGTTATAAACAATTAAAACTGTTGTCAAGACATGACATGAGAGAATGACTATTTGAGCTTCATCCCAACCAATAAGAGCTAGCTTCACTGCTTGACATGGGACAAGACAACACATTACACAAGGCTGTCAAGAGTCAAGACTTGTTTGAAAAATACAAGTCAACCCAACCCGCAACCTGACCCGACCTGCCCATTTTGCCACGTCTAACAAAGATGCAGTAGAAGGGACAACAACAACACAAGAGGATGCACAAGGATGCTATATTCAGCCCCCCACAACCATTGTTAGCTCTTTAATGATGGTAGTAATCGACAACACAACATAGATTTGACTTACTACGATATGGGTTCAATCAATCAATTTCGACAATTCAACTCCCTCAACCCAAAAGAATTGGCTAGTTCAATCAATCAATTTCGAAAATTCAACTCACTTGACCCAAAAGAATTAGCTTTCAATGATGCTATATCGGATGTTTGTTCACCCCTAGAATCTCACCATATAGACTAATGATCTAGATATGCCTTATTTAACTTGTCTTGCAAGTTGGCAGAGAGGTATTTAAAAGCCTCCATGTAAAATATTATCTCTAGCTTATCCACAAATAGTCACAGATGATGGCCTCAAAGATTGCGAATCTTTTGCTTCCTACCCTATCAGCCCCAGTATAAATGGGTTTATAATGCTTAACCAATTAAGACATAGTGATCTCAGTCCTCCAAACTTAGCACTTCATCCCCAACTATCGATGTATTTACACACAAAAATTAATGCAGGTGAAAAGGCCAAACCAAATTTAACAACACCTGCTCAACTCAGCGGCAGGGGATTGGATGAAAAAATGTTCCAAGGTATCAACATTCTCTTTGTACAGCAGTCTCCAGGCCTTACCATAGCATCAATTTTTCTCTCTCTCAAGGATTTTAGCTCTCCAATGTGAAGTTCGTTATTGTATTAAATGGATTGGAGTCGGGAGTGGCTTGCTTGAGAGTATGTGGAAAAAAGAAATTTATCACGTTCACGTTTTTATATACAGTGGAGATATGCAGAGACATAAATCGATGGTTCCTTCATCTATGCTATGCAATACAATTTATTTGAAAATGGAAAATGCTCAAATTTAAACCAATGGTGAGAGAGAGAGAGAGAGAGAGAAGATAAAGTTAACCCTTTCCATTAGCAATGACAAATAAGAGAACAATGTTATTACTAGCATAGCTTGAGCTCCAAGAATGATACAAAAATCTAAAGTAGACAACTAGTGCTTCTATTTGTTTCCATTGTGAATATTTCCCATCTTGCATGCATTTAGTGGCGCTTCCTACCACCACCCTTCTTACCTCCATTCTTCTTTCCCTTCCCCTTTCCCTTTCCCTTTCCCTTTCCCTTTCCTTTCCTTTCCCCATCACTGAACAAATGGGTACCTGAATAACTCCCTCTAGAAGGAGCTGGAGCTGGAGCTGAATGTAACAGATGCTTTACATCAAGTACACCATTTCTAAAATGACCTTCACTTGCTTTCAAAACCCTGTCTTCAGGTTTGCGCCTCCCCATTGATCTTTTATCACTACTGCTGGACTTGCCTCCAAATTGTCCAAGAATCAAACGCTAAAAGCTAAAATAGTTAGTGAAACTACAAAAAGTCTTGCCGGTCAGATGAACTATAGATAAAAAGGCCAATGAAATATATTAATCACCTCTTCTAGCATTTTCTGCTCTCTTTCCTTTTGTTTCTTCATCATGGGTCGTGCTACACTGAGGGGTAGTCTCTGCTTCTTAGTAGGCTGTTTTTAAAGGAGATTTAGGAAGCTTTAAATGAATACAATACAGTCACAGTAATTGAAAAGTTCACTTCAGTGTTCACCACCTGGCCGTTTGCTTGTTGCAAACAAAATAGAGCTAAAAGTGAAGATGAAAGAAGGGCAAAGAGTTCTTACCTTTCCACCTAGACCAATCACCTTCCTATTCTCCATTTCCTTTCTCTCTTTCCATGTCATATGTGAGGAGCCTGAAAAAATGGCATTGCCTTACATTAGGTCACAAGCAAATGGAAAAATGAAATTAAAAAGACAAATGTGCTACAAATTATCCCAATAGAGACCTTGACGGTTGATACTGTTCAGCTTGAGACACGTTCTATTTGAACCACAGAGAGAACCTTTACAAGGTTAAGATAACCAAATATTTCTTTTGGCTCTCTAACAAGACAAAAAGTAACTTTACAAAGCAGAAACTGTTGCATGGATATCTAAACACAGAAGCCCACACTGCAACATATAGCAGTGACGAATTATAATAATAATAATGATCATAAATAGCAGGTGGGGATCTATGTTATTCTTAACATTGATATCTTGTTCTAGAAAAAAAAAAAAAAGTTTCCATTATGCATATCTTAGGCTACAAAGAGATTATAAATTTAAAAAATTAAAAATTAAAAATAAATAAAAATAAAAATAAACTCAATATAAAATTAATGCAGTGAATTAAAAGGGGAAGTTAGAAGGTACAATTTCAGGACTAAAAAAGCAACAAAGGTGAGAGAAAATTGAAACATACTGATATTCTCAATATCCTTCATAATCTTCTTGAAGTCCATTTCTTCATCCTTGGTATCTGTTTGGCCTCTCAAGGGTCCTGCTCCATCAGCTTCTTTCATCTTCTTATACATGTTTTTATTTCTCCCCTCTTTGTCCAAAGCTCAACTGCAAATAAACAAAAAGTTAGAGCACAATTGAATAAATTGTAAAATAGTATAGTGTGCTTGTGTGTGAGAGATATATAGAAAGGGGGGGCAACTGAGTGAAGACAGTGAGTGTGTTGACATGGGGGTGGCCGGTGAGAATTGAGAAGGAAGAAAGACCTAACCTAATATTCGATAATTAATATTAGGTTATTTAGGAAAAATTTTACTCCTTGTGTTATATTGAACAACAACAACAACAACAAAAGTTTAAGACATTATAATGCAATTATACTTCCCTAAGGAAAGAAACAGAATCAGGCATTATGTTTGCTTCTCCATATTTTTATCCAACTCAATAGCCACACACCTAGCCTTTTTAATAATTCTAGAAAATAGACTCAAGTCTCATCCATTTAAGAAACATGTCCACAATAGAAATGAGTATTAGCAAATTTCTAAAATAACCAAAATGAAAATTAATTTATCACATATTCATTGTTAACGAAACAAAACATTGTCAAAAGTACGTGCATGGAAAAGAAATAGCCCAACAAGTCATTGTTAGAAACAAACAATGTATTGCAAAGAAATCTCACACTTGTTAATTGTCATATCTAGACATCAACTTCAACAAGATCTCTTTGCTCTTAGTAACTAGGCAGCCAAAGAAAGATTCCTTATTCATCGGATTATGATTCAAAAATAGTAGACATCACTTAAAAAATTTGGTTCAAGGGGATCGGAAGGAATCCAACATAAGCAACGGTGTGAGGGTTCCGTGGATGCAATTGTAGATCAAGGATCGTAAGACTATATATTTATATATGAAAAAATACCAGTAATCATAATTCATAATAGATGTCAAAGAATCATTGGGGAAAAAGAGAGTAAATTTTGACACAAATTACTTATAAAAGGGCAATAATTACTAAGAAAAAAAAAAGTTTCAAAGTTCAAAGTTACAAGTTCCAAGTTCTAAAACCACAAACATAAATATGTCCCAAATAAAGGAAATAAGAAAGTTTCCAAGCAAAATGATAGCAATCAACAAAGAGAATTATAATCCTCGGTGAGCCTATTCTGCACCAGTGAATGCCATTCATGTCACTGCAATTTACTAACACCAAATTGCAACTCTAAATAGAACCAACCAAAATGACAACAATCAACAAAGAGAATTATAAACCAGCTAAAGTTTTCAGATACCAAAAAACAAACAGAAAAACTAAAAATCCGGTCAAAACAATCACAAATCAAAACAAATAAATCCACTCAAAACCCTAAAAATTTTACCTTTCTCTCTAGTCTCTGCTCTCCGCCTCTCTCTAGTCTCCAGTCTCCACTGTTCAGTCTGTTCTCTCTCTGATTCTCTGCTCTCCGCCTCTCTCAAGTCTCAACTGCTCACCTCACCGTATCAGGTTCTGAGGAGGTTCAGGAATCAGGTATACAATTATAATAAATATTTGGGCTTTTATTTGTTAAGAACTTAAGATTACTTTGTTTATTTGGGCCCTCCCTGGCTATCAGTTTATCATTATGGCTGCCTGGACCCTCCCTGGACTGGGCGTTAAGTTTGGGCCTTCAAGTATTTTTTTTATTTTTTTGGTGGGTCTTGTTAATAAGCCTTGTGTCAGTATTATGACTGTGCTTAAATTTTTATTATGCTTCTGTTTAATTTTTTTTTTTTTTAATTTATGCAAGTTGAGATTGCTAAAAACTTGTTATTGTTCAGTGAAACTACAACAATACTTTTTATATAAATCAAGTTCTATTTCTCATTTGCTCTACACTTGAAAGTTATTTTTTATTTTAGTCTTTATAAATATATTGTTTGATTAGAAATGTCTACTACGAAATATGCATTTGGAAATGAAAAACTTAAAAAAAATTAAAAATTAAAAAAAATTAATTGAGTCTCAAAAAGGATCAATGGATAAATTTGTTATTAGTAATAAACAAAATATAACACAAAATTTAGATGAAAATATCACAAATAAGCAAGAAATTCATCAAAATAATTTAGAAGAAAATGATGTTCAATTTTGCAATACAACAAATCTTGATAATGAACTTCAAAATAATTTAGAAGAAAATGAAAATAATGATGAAAAATATAATATAAAAATATTAAATAAACATTCATCTATATATATATATATATATATAAAACCGAAATTTTCGAAACTCCCACAATTTTCCACGTCAGCATTACTTAAATAAAAAAAAAAAAATTCTAAAAATTCTCTACCACTTAAAAACAAAACCCGATAATACTTCTCCTATAACTAAAACCCAAAAAAAAAAAAAAAAAAAAAAAAAAACGTAAATGCAAAATCAGAGAAACCCTAACACGCTCTGCCTTCTCCTTCCTCCAAAATGCCAACCAGGCTCTGCCATTCCCCCACACGCAAATCGCAGCTCAACGGCTCCACCTTCAGTCCAAAACGCAGGCCACCATCAGTCCTTCTCTCCCACAACTCAATAACTCCACCTTCTTCGGCACCACCCTTCTCCAACTCTATATTTGTTGGCGTTTGTTTTTTTTTTTTTTTTTCAAACCAGATTCTCTCCGCAAACATTACCGGTAAGTTTTTTATTTTGTTTCATAATTTTGGTTGTTTAATATGATTTAGGGTTTCATTTTTGGTTGTTAAATATGATTTAGGGTTTCAATTTTGGTTGTTAAATATGATTTAGGGTTTCGTTTAGGAGTGTTTCTTTTGAATGATTAGTTTAGATTGATGGGTTTGGAGCCGTAGTGGGTTTTATTAATTTCAATTATTGGCGGCTAATTTTGTTATGTGTGTAAGGAGTTTTGCACCCAAAAAAAGGTGATGGTTTGAATGAATAATACAAGTTAAGGTGAGTCATTTTATTAGACTAGCATCCTTGGCATGCCCTTGATGTTTTTGTGAGTCATTTGTTTGTGTTTGGATTTACTTTAAGTTTCTGGGGTTATATACAAATGCAAGTATATTAATTTAGTTATTGGAGCAGCATGCCCTTGATGTTTTTGTGAGTCATTTGTTTGTGTTTGGATTTAATTTAAGTTTCTGGGTTTATATACAAATGCAAGTGTATTAATTTAGTTATTGAATAATTAACTTTCTGTTGTAGATTATTGAATTATTTTAGCCTCATGTGGATTTGTGGTTAATTATATATACTTGGTGGCAGTTTTCAGTTTTGATCTTAGCCTCCCAATCCTATAGGTTTTGCTTTCATGTGTTTCAGTTTCATGGCTTTTTTTTTTTTTTTCCTTTTGCCTATCTGGGATTTATGGTTTTATGATCGGGCTATATTTTATACTACCTCATGTATTGTTTTCATAAACTGCTAATTCATGGTCAACTATAATGTTTTTATTGTGAAGTAAATGTGACAGTGGTTTTGGGTTTTGAAGGTTTTCTGTTTACTATGATATGGACATTAGCAAAAGATTTTTAAGTTTATTTTGAGAGTGATGTTATGTGTGTGGGGTAAAAGACCAGTAGGCCCATGTCGATGACTACATTGCGCTAAAGGCCCAGCCCAAGGGAAAAATCTCTCCTTGACCGCGGGGAGAGTCCTTCTCGACACAATGTAGCCGAGGATGGAGGAGGTAACCTGCCACCGGTAGTGACACTCCCTATCATCTCACGGAGCGGGAAAAGTACTAAAGCAGAAAATGACGATGAAAGTATTGAAAGGAAAGGCTGCCATTATCACATTCGGTGTCTTATGCCTGACACGGCCATACCTTTCTATCCTTACAACCACTCCCAACAACTGGAAGGAAGGACTGATGGGACAAGTGCCGATCCTAGGGGCCCCATTCAGGAGAAAGGAAACTACTATAAAAAGGGAGTAAAGTGAGATAGAAAGGGCGGGGCGAAGACCCCCCAACACACCAGAGGCACCGAAAAGAAAAGGCCCCCTAAACCATGGCAAGGACCGATCCTCTCTGATGAATCCAATCCGCCTCAACCTGATCGTAAAGAGTACCATGATGACCGTTGTTCATACGCTAAAACCTAGCTTTTTGGCCCACTCTCTACAAATTCATTGTACCGAGCTCACAGGTATAAAGTCCCATTCATTTTGGGCTTGGCCTGAAAAACGTGACCCTACAATTGGCGCCGTTTGTGGGAAAGCTTGTGTGTTGGCGAATATAACGGTTAGTCACGGTCAAGCTACAAGAATCCCTCGGGAGGACAGTTTTGGCAGCGGTGTGATCTGCACCGAAGCCCCTCATCATTCTTAGGAACACACCGCCATCATCATAGCTCAGCCTTCGTTTTGGGTCACGCTTTGAAATGATTCATTACGAGGGGAGGATCACTAAACAGCGCAGTTCAAGGGGCTTCGGACATCAGATATGCGCCCCTATGCACTTGTCAAGGGGCTAGCTCTTGAGATCCATAATATTCTGATCCGCTGAATCCCCTACGGACAGCGGAACCGAGGGCTAAACTGGAATCTCTCCAAGAGCCTAAGTGCTAGACAGAACCAAGGTCTTGCATGGTCCTCAGACTCAAACCTATGGGGAAATTAGGCACTCCAAGAGCCTAAGTGCTAGACAAAACCAAGGTCTTGCATAATCCTCAGACTCAAACCTATGGGGAAACTAGGCACTTCAAGAGCCTAAGTGCTAGATAGAACCAAGGTCTTGCATAGTCCTCGGACTCAAAGGGAAACTAGACACTCCAAGAGCCTAAGTGCTAGACAAAACCAAGGTCTTGCATGGTCCTCGGATTCAAACCTATGGGGAAACTAGACACTCCAAGAGTCTAAGTGCTAGACAGAACCAAGATCTTGCATGGTCCTCGGACTCAAACCTATGGGGAAACTAGACACTCCAAGAGCCTAGGTGCTAGACAGAACCAAGGTCTTGCATGGTCCTCGGACTCAAACTTATGGGGAAACTAGACACTCCAAGAGTCTAGGGGCTAGACAGAACCAAGGTCTTGCATGGTCCTCGGACTCAAACTTATGGGGAAACTAAACACTCCAAGAGCCTAAGTACTAGACAGAACCAGGGTCTTGCATGGTCCTCGGACTCAAACCTATGGGGAAACTAGACACTCCAAGAGCCTAAGTGCTAGACAGAACTAAGGTCTTGCATGGTCCTCGAATTCAAACCTATGGGGAAACTAGACACTCCAAGAGCCTAAGTGCTAGACAGAACCAAGGTCTTGCATGGTCTTCAGACTCAAACCTATAGGAAACTAGCAACTTCAAGAAAGGCCTAAGTCCTAGGCGGAATGGAGGTCTCGTGTGGTCTTCGGCCCCCCAGCCTTATGGAGGCTAATACACAGGGGTGCCTTTCTGAGTGTTTAGACTAGGTACAGTCATGCCTCGGTCCTTGGACCAGACACCTAAAACGAGTTAAAGCTACGGATATCATTAGAAAAGCGAGAAAGAACCCTAGGACCCAGCTATCCCCTCAGACAGTTTATTTTAGATTACACGTCCTCAGGCAGTCACCCCATTCGCAATACAGAACGTACGGCTATTATCTCGGTTAGTCTTATATAGTTAACCTATTTAAAGTTGGCGTTGTTGTGCCCGGGGGTTTCGATAAGTTCAAAGTAATAACTCTTTACCGGCAAGGGCATCGGTTCTAAGTGCGGTTCAAAAGAAAAAGCACTGGCACATTCATTCACAAACTGATTATTGCAGAAAAGAAAGGATACATAAAATACGGTAAAATCATATTTTATTAGATAAAGAGATAGTACAAAATACATAAAAGGGTTTAGACAAGCCTATAATCATAAGCTAACTAAGGAAAAAAAAAGGAGGAATACACAAGGACGATAAATCCTTCAATTTTGCTCTAACAACGACTAAGCAAGTCTGGATGGCACCGGTGAGGGAAGAGAAGAAAAGGCAGAGGCACCTGATCCGCAACCTTGCTCTAGCAGTGACTAGGCAAGCCTGGGTGGCACCAGTGATGGAAGAGAGGAAGAAGTGGGGATGCCCAATCCCCATACCTGCTCTAGCAGCAACCGAGCAAGTATCGTTCTAGCAGCAATCGAGCAAGCACGGATGGTATCGGTGATGGGAAATCCAAGCCCTCACGTGCATGCCATACGGCACCGGATGGAGGTCCCAGTGCTATCGCACCAAAAATCTAATGCGACCCCCACCCGCTTCGGATTTTGGCTAAAGGAAGAAGAGGCTCCTTTCTTGCCTTGTCGAGGAGAAAAAATGTCTTGAGCCTTTGTCTCCCTTGCCCTAACTGGGCCATTTTGAATCTCGAGGATACCCAAGGCTTCTGAAAAGGGTATGGTTCCTTTACCCTCACCCTAGCCTTGACCATTTCACCTCCTAAGGCTTAGTCACACTGGCAATGAGGACTTTGGGCACAATTGGAGAGTTAGGAATTTGAAAAGCTTAAAGGGTCTGCAAATAAAGGGAATGACCTCCCACCATGCTTCTTCTATGGGAGGCAAATTTGGTGGCAATCAATTCCCCCAAATCTCCAAAAAGAAATTACAAGCGAAATAAATCTCGCTCAATTTCCAAAGTGATCTTGAACCGTTGAATTTATGTCACCTGGTGAAGGAACCCTCATTAAAACACGCCTCGTATACCGAAGCGATAGGGACGCGGCTTGGATAGATTAAAAGAATGTCTCGCAGCCGGGAGCGTGCCTTGGGCAAACGAAAAGGCTCTGGCCTTTAGTGGAGGGCCTGACGTGGCAAGCCGAAACAAAGGCCCAATATCACCAAAACCCTCCTCTCTACCCGAGGAGCCGGACAGCAGGATTTTGAGGGGCTATTGTGTGGGGTAAAAAAAAAAAAAATACCACCTATAGGAAAAATAATCTTTCCTCTTCTCATTCGAAAAGTTTTCTCCACCGCCTCTCACAATTCTACACATATAAGTGAAAGTTGGTGTTACTTTCCATTTTTCATATCACAAACTCAGTTTCTCTCTTTTGCAAAATTATAAGGCTCTCTCTCTCTCTCCTGTTGCAGTGACAGTGTAGTGTAGTTAGCCATGCCCGTGGTGGTTCGAGATAAAGCAACTACGTGGGACATGGGATTAACCCACGAAAGGCTTTCATGCAATAACCCATCTACTATTGTCTTTCATCTACACCCCGACTCCACCCATCATCATATCTTCAGAGATGCTGAATATGATGAAGTTCAACACCAAACCCAATTCCCAATAACCGAACTCACCACCGTTGAGATTCTTCAACAAGAGTTTCTCAATCGAGATGTTGATTTCTTGTATCCAAAACTCTCTTAACTTTTGCCTCCTTCCTTAGATCAACTCGACCCCTAGCAACGCGAGAAGTTGGTGCTTCAGATCATTGCGAGGGCTCATGGGGTTTTGCTCGATTATTCTAAATATTTCCCTACTACAGTAAATTTGTTGATGCGTGTGTATTTGAATATTGTCACAACGTATAGTGTGAGTTTGGAATTTGAAGGAGAAGACCATATTTTTACACCTGCTGCTCCATCAGCCATCGCGGCTTTGAAGGAAGGAAGGCTTAACTCGAGCTCTACTGATACTTCTTGTATCATCTGCTTGGAGGATTTTCCAGTTGGTTCGAGTGTCACATGCATGCCTTGTTCTCACATCTTTCATCAGCAATGCATTGTTGAGTGGCTGAATAATAGCCATTACTGTCCTATTTGCAGGTTGAAGATGCCGACTTAATTAGATTGTAGTTTATAGTAGCAAGTTTTTTTTTTCTTTGATATTCTTTCATGTAATGGATGAGAACTACAGTTTTCAAATTTTGCTTTTTGTGACTGCATATGTATGAAAATGAAATTAAAGTACAGCCTGTGTTCTTATTCTCTTTTATAAAAATTTGAATCTTGCGAGTTTTTTAGGCAGTAGCTACTATGGATCTTTTGGACTCGGTTATTATTATAAAGGACTCGAAATGCTTTCAATATTAATAATGCCTAGAACAAACCCCTTCTCACACCCAAATTTATATAATGTTTATGCGTCAATTCATGATTAGTATATAAGTTGACACAAGATGCTCAAGTATTTATGCCTAGCTACTTGAGCATGTTGTGTGGAATATTAATCACGTTAAATTTAATTTAGGTTGTGAAAAACCACATCCCCTTAAACATGTGTTGAATCTTTGATCACCTTAGAAATTCATTTAGGAAAACTGCTATGTGACCAATCAACATAAAACCCACTAACTACAGCAACATCAATGGAAAATATGGAAGCTGGGCTTAGGCTTTGTCATTCCAAACCGTAGTCCAACAAAAATCACAAATTTAGAACATAAGCGGACAAAACTATTTGGAAATATAGTATGCAACCTAAAGAACAAATCCTGCTTACATTAGAACCATGCATCCATAAACTGAATGCCAAAGCAAGTAGATTGCATGATGTCCAAATCTTAAAAGGTTGTGCATGAGCAGTGCCTTTAGAATTTTGGACCCTCAAATCTAAATCGCCAATCAGATCAAATTCCAAAACCTTTTGGATACGCAAAGACATTCTTTGAGAGCTGACTGTGTGTAGAAATAGCCAAATAGGGCTCTCAACTGCAAACTCCTTGGCATCCTTAACCGCTTGATGTATCTTCTTTTCTATGGCCTTAAACTCTACTTCACTGGCTAGAATGATCTAGATCATGTAAGTCTTCAACGCTGAGATGGGATCTATACTCTCTAGCAACATAGTGTGCCTTCTCAGCTCCCAAAAGAGAACCACAAATTGAGGTGAACATTTATCACCATCAAGGTTTTAATTTTAATTTTTTTTTTTTTTTTTTTTTTTTATTTTATATCAAAAAAGGATACTAAAAACATCATACAAGAAAGAGAAGAAATTAAAGTCATCCTTAGGTACACATCCAATTCTATTGATCTATAACAGATACTCAAACTTTAAAGCATTTACAATGCAAGATTAATTCAAAATATCGGTAAGGATCTGCAAATCATGATGTCAAGATTCTACGCATGTATAGTGAAGCATATTATGAGTAAAAGACCCATTCTTGGGCACAGGCTCATTGAATTCTATGTTTATACTTGTGGATGTATTTTCTATAAATTTATCTCTGATAAATGAAAAATGAAACAGCAAAATGTCTACAATGGCATATATTCAAGTAAAGAATAAAAGGCAAAAGCCAGAGGCCTACATTCCCATCATCTCATAAAAAAGGTTTTCTAAAAAATAGGACTAATACAATCAGCTCATGTCCCAACAATTCAACAACTCGATCCTCTTTAGTTTCAACAAGAAAAATTTTGCACTTGACAAAGCAAAGCTACCTTTCCAGTTGACATGCTTCTTCAAATCAAAGTAAACAGCTGCCAAGCTGATCCAGATAGAGAACTAGCTGCTTATCAACCATTTAAGATGCTATTCAATATAATCCTTAAGCCATAATCCAACAAAAGTGAATTTGTTATTGCCAATTACACAAGCATTCCATTGGTTGACCTCACCCTCCACCTTTACTTGCATGGGGAGGGGGTGCCATTTGACTTAGAGCTCATTGGCAATCATCCAACTCAATTAATTCAACATCAAAATATAGAAGAATTTCAATACAAATGGCATATACAACTGAGGATGGGGCAGCATCATTTGAATTTGGTTCAACTACATGAAACACTCAGAAAAACAGAAGTCAAACAATGTGAAAAAAAGGTCAAAACTGGAACCAGCTATTTAATTGTACAATTCATAGAGAGAAATCCTTTCTACAAAAATATAAATGGAAGTAAATATGGCACTTACCCATAAAAGAAAGAAATTAATAATTGCAAGAGGCAAATAAAAGTCAAATGCTCCCCAAGGTCACAAAGCTCACCAGGATCAGCCAATAAGTGTCCTCTAAACCTATGTCTCAAATTCTGCCAATGTCTGCTGTTCTCTCCTATCCCTTCCAATTGCCTCTGCCACCTCCCTACCCTTCAAAATATTTCATACCATCAACAGGAACTCTTGACATCCTAAATGCAGGCCTGTAGCCACCAGAACCTTTCACCAATGAACTCTTACCCACCAAGCAAAATGTGCTCTTCTGACATCAAACAACCATGGTCTCAGCAACACCCAGTGCCCAAAGTGCGAGCTCACATATCACAGCAGAGGCAAGAACCCATTGCTCATGTATGTCATGTTATGTACTGATCACACAATCTTCCATCTTCAAAAACTAGATATACCAGGTTAACACAGCCTCTTCGCCTCTTCATCAATGTAGAGGAGAAGGAAACCAAACATATTTCCCGTGACACATCTGGGTGCACACATCATAAACAGCCCTGCCAAGTACCATGTCTACATAGAGCTCCAAACCTTCCTCTTTTGTGATCATTTGAACACCCAATTAGCAAAAGCAGAAAACTGGAACTTTGTTTCTCACCAGAAAATATTTAAAAGGTAATTTCCCAATAATCCCCCAATAAAAGAGAATGACTAATATGTTAAGTCTATTTACTTATTAAAGCTAATCTGAAATATCATAAAAGTTTCTTACATATCAGGTTAAGACATATAAATCAGGATCATAGAAAACAAAAACAAAAAAGAAACTTCAATGTCATGACCTGTGTCCTTTTGGATCCAATGTATGAAACAGTCTCCACCTAATTAAACAAATTGTTCCAAATAGGAAATTGAGCAAATCTGTTTGCTTTCTCAGATACCCAATACTAATTAAATTCTGCAGAAACCTACAATAGTACTCCTACTTAAATTGCTTTCCTTCAATAAGATCTCTAGTTAAAGAGAATTTTGCCAGACATTCTAGGAAAAAGAGAGACTGATAAGGAAACTTCCTCTTTAAATGCTAACCAAAAAAAAAAAAAAATCATTCCAATAAGTTACAAACCAAAGAGCACGACGAACAACCGAGCGACTATTATTTACCCTCTGTGGCAATCCTTTTGCGTATCTCATGAGCTGTATTGAAAATGCCAAGAGTAGGTTTGTTGCAAACAAAGCATTTCTTGTTCTTTGTGTGATGCTGAAAAAGAGAAGAGCCTCCAGTTAGAATACACTTTCAAATAAAGGAGAGATGGGCAACAATGAAATCAGACTGACATGTTTTGTAGGAAACCTTTGGCCATGCTTAAGCACAGAACAAAAACAAATAAAAATGACAACATGATATATATATTTTTAACAAAGTTGTTTTGACAATGCAATTTGCTAAAAGCTCGTGTCATCAGCTGCATAATCAATCTTGCTAGAAACTTCATAATAAGAGATTTTATGACAACAATCAAAAGGAAATCCTAGATCTGATGACCACATTGATTTGTTGGACCCAACATACACCTTGACTGAATGCCCAAAATTGCAGACTCAACAGTTGGCTTAAATTTAACAAGCAATTGGCTCAAAATTGAAACCACAAAGAAAAAAAAAGCATAACTCAGTTCTCTAATAAATAGGACTTCAAACTACTTATACAGAAAAAACATGTTTTGAAAGACTTCACTAAGAAATAAGTTTATAAACCCTAATCATCAAGTTATTTACACCCATATAACAACCTTATGTGTTTGATCCATGCACAAACCCTAAGCCCATTATAAGAACCCACTACCATACCTAGGCAAAATATGTCTTGACAGAAATGCAACCTTGAACTTTGAGAATAATTATGACACCTGAATTTTTTCTCAAACTTAAACCAGCTCTAAGTTTTCCATGTTAGTGCATTGGAAACCCATCTGTCAGCATCTTGCTGAAAAATTCACTCATAGCATTTGATTGTATCATTAATTTGCATGGCAGAGCTCCTCATCTAAAAATTTAACTAGTTTACATATGTACATAAGTGTGTAAGTATGTGCTACTAGTATTGGGGAGGGGACAACACTGGTAATAAATCTTTCTAACAAGCCTACACTTTGTCATGTTTCATAAACTACAAGTCTGCAATTTAATCCATTGCCAGGTTCACTCTTAAAATTTAAACAGGCATCATAAATTCACAAACAGTAGACTGATTATGCTCCATAATTTAAGTTGGTATAGAAGGAATACCTTTAATGCGCAATGCTCACAGAAATAGTGCTTGCACTTGGTTACAACAGCATCAACAAAAGGCTGCCTGCAAATGAAACATGCAAAGGGCAACGAATCATCATCATCATCTTCCTCACCAGGGTCTACACCACCATCATCCTCATCATCTAATCCCAAAGCTAGATTTCTCTTCCTTACTTTCTCTGCTTCATCCCACTCCTTCTCCATTTGCCATCCAGACTTGTAATCCCCTCGATCATGCATAAACTTACAAGAATCTCCATACCCACAATAACCAGTCTCTTTGTAATCCTTACATATGTCCGGTTGATAATCAAATCTCGCTGAAACTCTTATGTGAGCAGAAGCCCTCAAAGGCCCATGTGCTCCGCCAGCTTTCTCACTAGCAACCGTTTGCTCTCTTCGGAAACCAGCCTTGTAATCGGTATATCCATTAATTCCTCTATACAACTTTTCATCCCCAGAGCTTTTTCCTTTCCCCTTCAAAGCCTCCTCTGCTTGCTTAAGAGATCTCTCACGCAATGCACGAGCATCTCTTGAGAAATCGGTCTCAGTTTCTAGAGTTGCTGTCGCTCTGCTATCATGTTCAACTTGAATTTCCCTTGAAGACTCAAACTGAAAAATTGGCTTCTCAGGTTCTTCCTTTGCTTCAGTAGACGTTTTGTTCTTAGAGGATCCAGTCGAAAAATACAGCTTATTGTCAGGCTTTATGGTTTTCTTTTGACTGTGTAAGAATGAGCCTTCTGTTTTTGAATCATCCTCATCTTCTTCATCAACTGTTCTTTTTCTGATGTTTTTATTCCTTGAAGGCTTTCTGAAAAAGTTGCAAACTGAAAAGACAAAGATTATAAATATTTTGGGATGAAAATAGCAAATAACCACAAAAACAAAAGATAAGAATGGTATCCAAATGGTGAATATACAAAGAAAGAGAAGGGATTACAACAGAAGAATTATACCTTGTTCAGGCTGTTGATTTTCACCCGAATCTGCCATTAAGGACTCCTGAAAATCATTAACATATAGTGTCAGTCCCATACTAATGCTTCAGAAAATATTACAGAATATTAAGCCAAATTAATAGAAACTACGGCAAATTTGGAATCTACACAAAAGACCATAATCAACCTGACAAAAATATACAATGATACATATAGATACATATAGATACTACAATGATACATACACACACACACAGATACTTCAGCGACACTAAAGAGTGTACTAACAAACAATTCAACTATATTTGGTGGGATTGTAACTCCGTTTCTTAGAAATAAGTTCGTCTTAGTATTGGCGAGGCATGAGACCCTAAACAGACAAAAAGTAAAGTAGTTTCTACCTCTTTGAAGAATTTCATCAAACAGCCTACTTCTAACCACCAGGGCCGGCCCTTCCCTTAGGCGAGTTAGGCAATTGCCTAAGGCCCCCAAAATTTTAGAAAAGAACCAACCGGGTAGTACAAAATTTAGTTTCAAATGAATTACAAAAAAAATCTGGCACATCCTTTTAACCAAAAAAAAAAAAAAAAATTGGTAAATCCTATTAAACATTGGTTCTAAACAAAATCATTGACCAAAAAACAACCAGATAAACTACAAATCCGATCTAAGATATTAACCACAAAACAATCACAAATCAAAACCCTAAAAATTTTACCTTTCTCTCTGGTCTCTGATTCTCTGCTCTCCGCCTCTCTCAAGTCTCAACTGCTCACCTCACCGTGTCCCGTATCAGGTTCTGATTAGGTTCAGGAATCAGGTATAAAATTATAATAAATATTTGGGCTTTTATTTGTTAAGAACTTAAGATTACTTTGTTTATTTGGGCCCTCCTTGGCTGCTTTGTAGCTTTGTTTATCATTATGGCTGCCTGGACCCTCCCTGGACTGGGCGTTAAGTTTGGGCCTTCAAGTTTTTTTTTTTTTTTTTTTTTTTTAAAGCCTGCATTTTTTTTTTTTTTTTTGGGTTATAGATAGGAATTTGGTTTTTTTTTTTTTTTTTTTTTTTTTGGTAGGTCTTATTAATAAGTCTTGTGTCAGTGTTATGGCTGTGCTTAAATTTTTGTTATGCTTGTGCTTAAATTTTTTTTTTTTTAATTTATGCAGGTTGAGATTGCTAAAAACTTGTTATTGTTCAGTGAAACTATAACAATACTTTTTATATAAATCAGGTTCTATTTCTCATTTGCTCTACACTTGAAAGTTATTTTTTATTTTAGTCTTTATAAATATATTGTTTGATTAGAAATATCTACTAGAAAATATGCATCTGGATATGAAAAACTTAAAAAAAGAAAAAAAATAAGAAAAATTAATTGAGTCTAAAAAATGATCAATGGATAAATTTGTTATTAATAATAAACAAAATATAACACAAATTTATATGAAAATATCACAAATGAGCAAGAAATTCACCAAAATAATTTAGAAGAAAATGATGTTCAATTTTGCAATACAACAAATCTTGATAATGAATTTCAAAATAATTTAGAAGAAAATGAAAATAATGATGAAAAATATAATATAAACATTAATTTAATTAATATATAAGTATAAAAAAATGCCCCATTTTTAGTTCTCATCTTAAGCCCCAAAATGTCTAGGGCCGCCCCTGTTTCCCTCTCATCCTCTCTCTGCCTCAACCCACGTCACACCATGCCCATAGCTAACCACTAAGCTCTCCTTCTAAACCTCCATGGCCGGAGCTTTTCAAGCTCATCACCTCCAACCACGCACCACTACCGAAACCCAGCCAAAATCAAATCACGACCACGACCACGACCAAAACCCAGCCAAAATCAAATCGCAACAAAAACCCAGAAGCCCTTCAAATCACAAATCAAATCACACCCACCGAAATCAAAGCACAAAACCCACAAAACAACCAAAATCACAAAATGAAAACACTGAAAGTGAACCCACCGTTAAAAAAACATATATTGGTTTTGTTATTATATTTTAGAAGAAGAATTATCTTGTTGAACTAATTTTATATCTAAATTAATCAAACACATACCACAAGCAAGAATGATAGACTGAAAGCAAAGCAAAAAAAATTATTTCCCAAAAGTGTTTTCAGAAAATAGAAAGAGTAAGCAAAATATAAAAATTATTTGCTTCATAATCTCAAATAAATAAATAACCAAAAATCACACACTATAATCCGGTGAAACCTCGTGAGCCACAATTTCACCTAAGAGGATCGTCTGAGTTGAGAGGAAGAGATTTTCATAGTCTTTGGCTCAGCAGTACAATCTTCGATTTCATTCTTGACGTGGCTTTCGCTCGCTCCTCTCTTGTAAACCTAGGTGATGTATAAAGAGAAATAAAATGAAGAAGAACAAAACATCGCGTAAAAAAGAAGAAAAGAAAAATGGTGAGAGAAGAAAGACGGACTGAGATCAGGTACACTGTCGTAGATATTTTTTTACTCTTTTTTTTTAACTTTTTAACTCTCCTTTAATATATTTTATTTAATGGTTGAAATTGAAAGTTTTTTTTTTCTAATTTTTAATCTCAACCATTAATTACAATTGCATCAGGGTATTGCACCTAAATCTAAAAAAGACAAAGAGATATACACATACAAATACACATACACATACACATATATAAGCACACATACACATACACATACACATACACATGCACATACATAAGCACACATACACATACACATACACGTACATAAGCACGCATAAACACATACACATACACATACACATAAACATACATAAATATAAGCACGCATAAACACATACACATACACATACATAAGCACACATACACATACACATACACATACAAATACATATAAACATACATACACATACATATAAATATACATATACATAAACATAAACACACATACACATAAACACATATAAACGTAAACATACACACACATAAACTTAAAGATAAATATAAACATACATAAATGTTTGATTTAACACACCAAAGTAACTAACGAAATTGTTATAAACATAAACACACATGCACATGCACATACACATAAACATAAACATACACATACACACACATAAACATACACATACACACTCATACACATACACATACATAAACATCTACACATACATAAACATATACACATACATAAACATAAATAAATATAAACATAAACATAAACATAAATATACACATACACATACACATACACACACACTCATACACATATACATACATAAACACATACACATACACATACATTTTTAGTTCTTGCCTTAGACCCCAAAATGTCTAGGGCCGCCCCTGAAAACATTGCACCCTTACAAAGGAAGAAGGAATTATACTGGTACTAAAAAATAAAGAAACAAAATGGGGAGAACCCACTTCATCTCAAGTCAATTTAAAACAGACCCATAAGAAACATTGCGAAAATAAATCAGAAATCAAAATGACAGTTCACTTTACGCTATTTCTCTCAGAGAAATACTAACAAACACGTAGTGCGCGCAAAATCTTTAGCAAAAACCCAGTATAGAATTGACAAAAGAGAACTCACAATGAAACCACAAATCGTCTCCTTCTCTCTCTAACAGCGCCAAGCAGGTTTCGCAGTTGTAGCTCTCTCTCTCTCTCTCTCTATGTGGATTGTTTTGTGCAAAGAGTTTAGTTATTAGGGGTTTTGTTGTTGGAAGTTGGATGTTTAAAGGTTTTCATGAGTTGGGCTTAAAAAATATGCTAAACTTTTGGGCCTATAATTAAAGGCCCAATAACCCACAAAAAAAAAAAAAAAGATCAAATAAAATAAGCTTGTGCTTTGCAGCACATTCATGTGGCTCTGTTTAGGTTCTTTTTAGGTCTTAAACAATGTAACAGCGAATCAATTAAGTGGGATTTAAAGTTACAAATTCACTTCAATTTTAGTCATTGGATCCTAAAATTTTTTAACCAATGAACTTTTTACTTTTTTACCTTTCATAAATTTTTACATCTTGCAACTCCATAGTAATTGCACGGATATAAATCCTAACTTTCAAACAGTTCATTAAACTTGTGGGAAAAATCAAGTGTCATCCAATTGCAGGCATAAAACTTTATATAATAAAATTGAATAGTTTTCACCCAGACCAAACCCATTTACTTGGATAGATAATGGATGACCAATTGATTTGAGCTGCAAAGACTTGGGCAAGTGTATCCAACCCCATTTATAGAGGTAAATTTTATGGTTGTAGTAATAATTAAAAAAAAAAAACATTTATTAAAGCAAAATTAAATGTGTTGAGATAGTGTTGACAAGATTGTTGGAGTTGGATATTGCCACTCTAAATTTCTCATGCTTCACAAAATAAAATTGATAAATTAAAAAATCCGTTACATATTTTTTGAATTGAAATCGTAAAGAATTGAAATCGTAAATTGAAAATATGTTTCAGATTTAAAATCGTGTCTTTTAACTCAAAATTTTATTCTGGTATCTTATAAATTTGCTACAGTGCTGTTTATTAATCAAGGTTTCAGTCCAGTTCAACTATTTTTGTTGGACCGAATCTTCTTTTTTTTTGTAGAAAAAATCTTCACATAATTAATTGAACTGTGTGGCTCAACCCAAACTTTAGGGGAGTTACTATTTTATATTCTACTTTGAGAAGAAATCTTCATATAATTAATTGAACTGTGTGTCTCAACCCTAACTTTGGAGTGTTACTATTTTATATTCTACTTCAATTAAACAGTTTGTTCTCAATTATGGACTAAAAGTTTGATTGATGTAATATCATGATAATGGGACTAATTAATGAAGTCACTGTAGAATTGCAGTGTTTTCAAGTACCCAATTTCCGACCAAAATGGTCATATACTATTTGTAAGGGCACGATTCGTAACGAACCGTAGCGGTGCTGGGTTCGCACGTAAAAAGGCCCAAACAATATCATTTGTAGAGCGTGGGTTTGAAAGGCTAGGACTTGATCCCCAGGCAGTGGGTTTTTCGTGATGTTCATGCGTGGTTAAGTTTTCTTCACCCCTAGAGTCTTTCTCCTGGAGGTGGGCTGGGAGGCTCTGGTTTTTGGCCATTTTTCCCAACCTTTCCTCTAGATTACTTACTTTTCCTTTTATACCAGCCTGCGTTCACTGTCCTTCGTCCTCGTGTAGGGTCAAACTTTCCAAGACTGATACTTGTCCCATCAGCCCATACCCAAAGTCGTTGGGGGTGGTTGTAAAAGCCGAAGAATACGGCTCTATCGGGTACAGAGTATTGAATGGCAGTAAGGGCAGCTTTCCCTAGATATTTTAGATTTTCTTTCAAGCTTAGTCCTATACCATTTTTGCCACTCTTTCTGGTGGGACTTTGGGTCTGCCGAGGATTGAACTGTCCTCGGCTGTATCCCAAGACTATCTTTGTGTTTTATATTATCGGGCTTGGACCATAACTCTTCTCGGCTTGGGCCTATGGATTCCCCACAGGTAAATGGGCCTGGCCCATAAATTTTTGGGCCCCATAATAGCCCCTCAAAACCCTGCTGTCCGACCTCTTGGTTGGAAAGGGGGGTTTTAGTAATACCGAGCTTTCATTATGGCTCATTTAATTCGGCCTTTCATTAATACTGGCAGTTCCCCATCTGCCCAGGAAATGTACCGGTCTACGAGACATTCTTTTGATTTTACTCCTGACGCGTTCTCGCCGTTTGGTTATCCAAAACGCTCCTTTAATGACTTATATTTACGAGACTTATTTAAATTCGACGGTTTGTTTGGTGAGGTGGGGAAGTGGAACGGATTCATCTTTGTTTACGGATTCTTTTGGAAACCTAGACGAATTTAATACCTTCCGTTCTCCCCTTCCTATAAGAAGACAAGTAGGAGGCTATCGCTCTCGTACAAAGACCCTATTTATCTTTCTGAGATCTGAAATCCTTAGCCTCCCTTAGCGTTTATTTTACCCACTAGCTGTACACTAAATCATAATACGTTCATCATAACAACGAGTAATGAAGGAACCACACCCCCCCCCCCCCGGTAAACACCACGTTCCAACAAAGTCCGTAATGGCTCGGTCAGGGTAGGGATGGCGAAGACTCAAAATCTATCTCATCTTCCTTTCAGCCAAAATCCGAAGCAGGGACTCGTCACGTCAAACTTTCGGCGTGACTGAGTCGAGGACACCTATCATCAGTACCAACCGCTCTCTTATGAGCATACCTAACATGGCACCAGTGTGTTAGGAGTCAGGACTGAGGCAGGGACCAAGTGCCTCTGCTTCTTCCTCTCTTCGTTCACTGGTGTCTCCTTTTACCTCTCTTTCTTCTTCTTTCCACCACCAGATCCATCCTGGTACTTTTCCTTCTCCCTCTTTTGCTCCTTTTTCTTTTTTTCATCTCTTCTCTCTTCTTCTCCTCCTTCTTTTCATTCATCTCCTCCATCCTCCATCTCATTTTCTTCTGAAGAAGGTCCTTCTCTCAATATGGGCGTTACTGAGGCAGAGTTTGGAAGGACTTCGGAGACGAGTTTAAAAAGAGACCTGACTGTTTACTTAATGTATTGTTTTTTTTTTTTTTTTTTTATTTTATTGTTTTGGCAGTCCACCTTTTGTATAGGCTTGTTTAAGCCCCTCTTTGTACGTTGTAATACATCTTTATATTAATGAAAATTGTTATCACTTTATTTCACATACTCTATCTATATATTTCCGAAATGATAACGCAATGAATAGACACACAATCTTGTGAAACTTTTTTTTATTTTTAAACTGTGGCCGACGTCTAGGACCAAAGTCCCAGTTGACAGAAAGATCTTGCTCTGTGCTTATAAAAACAATCCGGCTTAATAATATTGAATCAAACAAATGATACTTAGGGCTGAAACTCCCATTAGGCAGGAAAAGAAGGGACATTGTGATGGGTCTACTGAGTCGGCCTGGCATCATATCGCCGACCTTAAAGTACAATACTTGGGGCCATAATCCCTTATCTAAGAGAAATGCGCTATTATGTATTTACAAGTGCTGTTCGGCATAGTAATATAGCATTTGAATCAATGACACTTAGGGCCAAAATGCTTGCTAAGAAAAAGATATCACCATAACCTTAATAGAGTTGTTTGGCACAACAATGCCGACCTATGAAAAACGATACTTACCCCAAAATTAGCCGAGATGATAGCTCAATGCTTGATGCGGTGTAGGAAGTAACCATCCGAGGACATATCACCCACAAAAGAACAGCCCCCCTAGGCTACTGAATAGTGACGCGTTTCAACATCTTCTTAACACTCCTATTGGCATTAACCTTTTACAGTTTTTGAGCCGAGGATTGAGTAACTTAGAATTGTTATTTAAGTAGCCAATCTTACAAAACTCAATCTTTTTCTCATCCAAGTAGTTGGTTTCCCCATAGGCTTGAGTCCGAGGACCATGCAATGCCTTGGTTCTGTCCAAAACCTAGTTTTCTCATCCAAGTAGTTGGTTTCCCCATAGGCTTGAGTCCGAGGACCATGCAATGTCTTGGTTCTGTCCAAAACCTAGTTTTCCTCATCCAAGTAGTTGGTTTCCCCATAGGCTTGAGTCCGAGGACCATGCAATGCCTTGTTCTGTCCAAAACCTAAAATCCAGTACCATAGGTTTGAGTCCGAGGACCATTCAATGCCTTCGTTCTGTCCAAAACCCAGTTTTCCTCATCCAAGTAGTTGGTTTCCCCATAGGCTTGAGTCCGAGGACCATGCAATGCCTTGGTTCTGTCCAAAACCTAGTTTTCTCATCCAAGTAGTTGGTTTCCCCATAGGCTTGAGTCCGAGGACCTTGCAATGCCTTGATTCTGTCCAAAACCTAGTTTTCTTCATCCAAGTAGTTGGTTTCCCCATAGGCTTGAGTCCGAGGACCATGCAATGCCTTGATTCTGTCCAAAACCCAGTTTTCCTCATCCAAGTAGTTGGTTTCCCCATAGGCTTGAGTCCGAGGACCATGCAATGCCTTGGTTCTGTCCAAAACCCAGTTTTCCTCATTCAAGTAATTGACCCAGTTTTCCTCATCCAAATAGTTGGTTTCCCCATAGGCTTGAGTCCGAGGATCATGCAATGCCTTGGTTCTGTCCAAAACCCAATTTTCCTCATCCAAGTAGTTGGTTTCCCTATAGGCTTGAGTCCGAGGATCATGCAATGCCTTGGTTCTGTCCAAAACCCAGTTTTCCTCATCCAAGTAGTTGGTTTCCCCATAGGCTTGAGTCCGAGGACCATGCAATGCCTTGGTTCTGTCCAAAACCCAGTTTTCGTCATCCAAGTAGTTGGTTTCCCCATAGGCTTGAGTCTGAGGACCATGCAATGCCTTGGTTCTGTCCAAAACCCAGTTTTCCTCATCCAAGTAGTTGGTTTCCCCATAGGCTTGAGTCCGAGGACCATGCAATGCCTTGGTTCTGTCCAAAACCTAGTTTTCCTCATCCAAGTAGTTGGTTTCCCCATAAGCTTGAGTCCGAGGACCATGCAATGCCTTGGTTATGTCCAAAACCCAGTTTTCCTCATCCAAGTAGTTGGTTTTCCCATAGGCTTGAGTCCGAGAACCATGCAATGCCTTGGTTCTGTCCAAAACCCAGTTTTCCTCATCCAAGTAGTTGGTTTCCCCATAGGCTTGAGTCCGAGAACCATGCAATGCCTTGGTTCTGTCCAAAACCCAGTTTTCTCATTGCGTGGGACCTTGGCTTTAGGGGAGTTAGCTTCTCGACCGAGCCCCTAGAGTTATCCATGCGACTAACGCTACCTAACGTAGCCCCTAGTCAAGAAACGTAGCCCCTAGCGGAACTTTACACTAAAACTCTATAACCAGTTGTTAGAAATGACAAAGGAACTCTCTCAACCTACCACCTATACCAACACACAAGCCTTCCCACAAACGGCGTCAATTGTAAGGGCACGATTCGTAACGAACCGTAGCGGTGTTGGGTTCGCACGTAAAAAGGCCCAAACAATATCATTTGTAGAGCGTGGGTTTGAAAGGCTAGGCCTTGGTCCCCAGGTGGTGGGTTTTTCGTGATGTTCATGCGTGGTTAAGTTTTCTTCACCCCTAGAGTCTTTCTCCTGGAGGTGGGCTGGGAGGCTCTGGTTTTTGACCATTTTTCCCAGCCTTTCCTCTAGATTACTTACTTTTCCTTTTATACCAGCCTGCATTCACTGTCCTTCGTCCACGTGTAGGGTCAAACTTTTCAAGACTGATACTTGTCCCATCAACCCATACCCAAAGTCGTTGGGGGTGGTTGTAAAAGCCGAAGAATACGGCTCTGTCGGGTACAGAGTATTAAATGGCAGTAAGGGCAGCTTTCCCTGAATATTTTAGATTTTCTTTCAAGCTTAGTCCTATACCGTTTTTGCCCCTCTTTCTGGTGGGACTTTGGGTCTGCCAAGGATTGAACTGTCCTCGACTGTATCCCAAGACTATCTTTGTGTTTTATATTATCGGGCTTGGACCATAACTCTCCTCGGCTTGGGCCTATGAATTCCCCACAGGTAAATGGGCCTGGCCCATAAATTTTTGGGCCCCACACTATTCTTTGGGAAAGTATATATGGATCTACTACTGTTTCCGAAATATTTAGTAATCTATCACTTTTTTGAACCTTGATTTTGTGGAAATCAAGTTTTCCATGGTACTCAAGTTCATAGAACTCGAGTACCATGAATTTTTTTTTGAAATTTTATGATTTAACTCGAGTTCATGGTACGAACCAAGTTCAAAATACCAAGTTTTGTAACTCGAGTACCAAGTTTTACCCTATTTTATATTGTTTGTGTGAATATAATAAATATTTTAAACTTGTGATTTATGGATTACCGGTATTTTTCAAAATTTTATAAATTTGTCTTTTTTTTGCTAATTTTAAGGGGAGGTGGGATTGAACCCACAATATGGGGGAAGATTAGGAGAAGGGGAAGAAAATTTTCATTCTTTTGAAAGGAATCCCCCCTTCTCTCACAGGGGTTGTGGACATTTGTGAGACCCATGGTATAAACCAAACTCTTTGTGAAAGGAGGAAGAACTTCTCCAATAAGGAGTAATTAATTTCTTGGAGAGAAGGGGAACTGATGCCATTGGGGGTGTTTGGATTTTACACCTTAAAGTTTCAAAATTTAGATTTTACTCCCAAAAGTTTGGGAATGTTTGGATTTTAAACCCTACAGTTTCAGAATTTGGATTTTACCCCCTAAAGTTTGGAAGTGTTTGAATTTTACTCCCTAAAGTTTGGGGGTTTTTGGATTTTAGGATTTTACACCCAAAAGCTTCACAATTTAGGAGTGTAAAATCCAAACACCTCCAAACTTTAGGGGTTAAAATCCAATACTCCCAAACTTAAGGGTGTAATTTGTAATTTACACTACTTTTTTTTTACCACATATTAAATTCTACAAAGACTTGATGTTAAACCCCCCACCCCCCCACCCCCTTCCTCATTTGGGAGAAGGGAAAGAAAAGAAATGAAAGTGAACGAAAAAAATAATTTTAAAATATTCTTCTCATTTCTTATTTGGGAGTTTTAATGGGAGGGAATGAAATTGGTAAGGGTGAACACTCATTTCTATCTATTCTCTCAAAATTTCAAATTTTCATTCCCCCAAATTTGAAAGGAATTGAAGGGAATATAATTAGACTTAATGAATTTTTACTAAATCTCCAAAAAATAGTCATAAATATTCAGTCATTTATTTTAAAATAAAGGTCTAATAGTAATATTTTCATAAAATGGTTTCATTCCTTTGATCCTTTCCCTCTATGTTAATCCCAAACAAAATTACTTACTTTTCATTCATTTACATTCCTTTATTTTAAAACATCCAAACAAGAGTACTTAATTTCATTATATTCCTTTCTAATCCATTCATTTCTCTTACTTAAATACATCCAATTCAATTTCATTCATTTATGACCACCGCACACCCTTGGTGCGATGATCACTCCACAAGTATAAGTGTTTGTGAGGTGTGGGGGGCAAGGGCCAGGGTTCAAGTCTTCAGGAGTGAGCTTCACACACATATGCACTTAGATTAGACTAGAGTAGAAATTCTATCTTGTATATAAAAAAAAAAAAAAAAAAAATTCATTCATTCATTTATGAACTCCCAAATGGAAGGTCAAACAATAAATCATTTATGAGAAAGTTAATAATGGGACAATACCAATTGAAAATAAAAAAGAGAAAGGGGGGGGTGGGGGTGGTGAGGGGGTTATGCCAATTTTAGAAATTAACATTTTTTTTTAGATGGAGAAATTAACATAATTCATTATATGAAAGTATATACCCTAAATTAAAGAGCTTTCGTAAATCTATATATTTGAGTATTATGAGATTTTTAGATGAATGTGTTTGATGAGCTGATAATCCAAAGGTTTTGCGTGTTTGAATAACATGGTTCAAATTGGCAAAAGGTTGGGAAGTAAGTACAGGAATACAACCAAGAAAGTACAACGAAAAGAATGTCACGAAAACCTTATCATGAAAAATAAACTGTTGTATCAAAATGCAACATTTTAGCGATTTTAAAAATGCAATTTCAATCATATCCTCAGGCCAAAAGATTGATTTTACTTATTTATGTATTTTAAATGTGGAAATCACGTGTTTACCCGCAATTACGAACCCTAAAGATGTCAACTGACCATTAGAAAGATGCATTATGAAATTTATTTGATGTCTAAAATTATGTTACAGCCATCTTATCAGTGGAATTCTGATTGGATGCATTAACTAACATGGGTTTAAAATTACAAAAAGTTCAATTAAACAGTCAAAATTATAGATGTTGCCTTTACTTGTCATTTTAAGTGTCCCATCGTGGGGAATCATTATTTGGTAGAGAGAACAGAAAATTGAAAGAGAAAATGTGGGAAGACATTTGGTTAGTGGGAAGGCAAGAAAACATAAAAACTTGTATTAAATTGTTTTTAATTGAACTAGAAGGATAAGACTGTCACATAATCACATTACCATGCAAGACATTTTCTCTCCTATTTTCCTCTCAATTTGGGAGGATTAAGAATGTTGATCCCAGATAAAAAAAATAAACATCGATGATCTATCTCCTTTTGTTCCTTCCTTTCACTTTTTACTCGTATCAAAATATTAATCCATCTTCCATTTTTTCTCTACCATTTTCTTTTTTCTTACTTATCCACCCAACTAACTGCACTCTAGGCTATACTTTCCAACAACCTTTTGATAAATATGTTGTGAAGATGGAAAAATTGATTTTGTGATTATGCAAATACATGTCCTAAAACCCTCTTCATGTTTAAAAATGGTTTGCAACAATGATCCTATTTAAGTCCAATTATCATTTACACCTTTAGGAGTTAAGGCTCAAGTTTTAGTACGATCACAAGTGTCTTTCCACCAAAAGTGACAAGTTATGGGTTCGAGTCTGGGAATTAGACTCTCCAAAAAAGAATTTGGGATAAGGTTGTCTATCAATTATCTCTTTCAGATTCTGCAAAAATTGGAGTTTTATGCATTGGGTACAACCTTTTTATAATTACCACTTTAAGAGCTAATTATCACATCCTTTGAAACTCCTAAGGAAAAAATCCCAATAGGAACTCAATCCCATCATGTTCTAGATAGCTAGCTAAAAGTTAAAAATCATATTCCAAAATTCTGAAAAGATTAAATATACCTTCACCATACCCAGCTCAATTAATATGAACTATAATTCTTAAGATAGGACTGAAAATCTGAATACAACCTGTTTTGGCAGCATCACTTGCCAAGGGTGCTTGCCTAGACTTATTGAGTGCGGCCAAATTGCACATATCAAATAAGAAAGGAAAGTCCAAAGGCTTTTATGACCTGTACAAATACATGAAGGAAAATAAAGAAAAGAAGTCGAATCTCAAATTAAAACTATAGGTAAGTAAAAGAAGTCGTTCTTCATCAGTCACCATGAGAGCATATATCAACAACTCATAATACAGTCTAAGCAATGCCAATAGTTCAAGCATATATTGGAAAATGACCCAGACAAATCAGTCAAAAATACAGCGTAGCGACATCTGACTTCTTGTGGTGAGGACACCAAAAGATGTATATTAATGATGACTCATGACTGGTTTCATTAGACCTAACACATTTATCTTTTCAAATGGTAGGTAGAATGTAGGCATGGTTTAAACTCAATACCACATACTCTGATACAATGATAAATTATCAATTGTTCTAAAAGTTTAAGTCATTAGGATATGGTTCTAATATAGGTAATTTTAGAGTCTATTTAAAAGCCTCAGTATTGTAAACTTGATAGTGGGTTTATAAAATTTGGGTTGGAGGTTTTCTTCCAGTGTTGGGTCCTTATTCCAGTCAAACTCAGGTGTTGATTCCTTGGTTCTTATTGATGCGAGGGACGCAAAAAGATTTTTACAGTATTATTTATGTTTGTTTTTTTGAGAAAGATCTTAGTAGTTTATTAGGCTTTTAGTATTTAAATATTTGGAAGCAATTTATTTTTGTAATAAGGCAACTTGGGTTTCTTACACAGATTAGAACTAGGGTTTAGTTCTCCTTATATAAGCAACCTCTTGTACTCTTTTAGTTGATATTTTGATGAATGAAAAAAAAAAAAAATAGTCTTTTGGTCTCTTTGGTCTGGTGCTGACTCTAGTTCCATCTTTAGTACTAACTCCTAGGTCATATCCCTTTACGGTTCAATTGCTCTAGTTGTCCTGCATGACTGCGTCACACCTATCATGTATGGTGTTGATTCCAAGCAAATCCAGGTGATAATGCTTTAGATGCTAACTACTTTTCTATTTTATCCACTTGGTGCTTATTCCTAGCCCCTAGGTCCTACCCCTTATTTTGTTTCCCAAATAAAATCCTCTCCTCCTGTAGTCTATTTCTCCTGCGTCATCCTGTCAGCTATTTTACATTCAGCTAATGCCTTTGATTACTGTCGGAAAAATGTAGGTGAGGAACCAATACTCCTTACAACTTCAGTATGAAATAGTGAAATTGAAGAATCCTTATATGAAAGTTATGTGAAGTGAAAATCGCACATAGGTTCTACTGTCCAATATTTCCAGAAAATATATGAAGCATTTCATGAATATTTTACAGCAGCAATCATACAATAAATCTGTTCAAGACAGGAGAAACCTGCTTCATGTATTTCTTTACTTTTTTTGTGCATGCAAAAGATACCATACTCAAAATGGCATTGGGACTGGCAGGATCTCCAGTGGAGATTGCTGCATGGCATGATGCAGAGAGAGGACCTAAAGCATACAATAGAGCATCCCTCCACTGTCACTCAAAAAATTGGTTCTCAATACTTGCAAAATAGGTTAAAATATGAAGAGGAAAAAAAAAAAAAAAGGAAAAATCTTACACTATGGCATAATTAAGAACCCATGATGCATATATTTATACTGGATTGTCTAACATTAAATAGTAATTCATCCAAGTTTTTCTTTTCCAAGGATATTGCTTCACATGTAGGAATGGAAAGGGGAAAATAAACTGACGGAATATTCTAGCAGAAAACACAGTAAAACATATTGCCATAGTAGTTGGACACAAAAATGTATTGCAGCTGTGGAACCTTAATTTTTGATTTTTTTACAATATGAGTGTTTTTGCCATATAGAGTGCACATTGTTGTAGTATGTTAATATTAAATGATTGATTTTGATTTTTTAATGAATAAAAATAGGTTGGGAAATTAAACGTAAAAATATGAATGTTAATATGGAAGATAAAGTTAAAGAGGTAGCATTTTTATAAATGAATGGTTTAATGACAATACCAGTTTCTAATTTGAGATCCTTATCTTCTTCTTCTTTTTTTCTTAATCAATAATAACTTTTGAATTACCTTTTAGAAGCATATATTATAGTTTCGAGTCTTTTGACATAATATTTTTATAAGTATATATATTTCAGCTCTAAGAATTACATATTCCGTAAAAGTCTGTTGTCCATTCCCAAAAGACATTACTTGAATTACTTAAATTTTCCTATTACTTCTGCTAACCATTAACCTTTGTCTTCACCTCATTTCTTTCCCTAAAGGTAACCATGTGCAAAAAAGAAAAGCGAAAACCAGGTTGGAAATTTATTGACTATGAAAACTGTATTATTAAGACTTTTTACAGGTGTATTTGGGTTGATGACAATAGAATTAAAAGTAGCAATATCGAACTTTATGAAATTGTTAAAGAGTGCTTAGACATGTATGACAAATTCGGTCTTCATAAGAGTGGCACTAAATTACTTAAATGTTATGAAGTTTAGCTCAAGAAGCTGAAGGAGAGAAGAGAAAATGGGCATCAAACTTAGCTACAGTTGGGACTCAATGGGTTTTGTTTCATCCCGATCTGTGTTGCAAATAATTCTATCAATGGTCTTGTTTAGTTTGGTGCAGTGACTGTTCTATGATTCAAGTCACTGTTTTGTGTCTTTACTCTCGATTAAGTCGTCTGTTTTTCTCAAAAAATAAAAGGTAAGTCTACTTGTTAGTGGTGTTGTGTCGGTTTTTATAGTCGGTGCAGTGTCTATCACTGCCACATTCCAAAATACACACCTGTACACAAAGACCACATGGTGAAATACAATACAATCAGCTATACCAATTCCAAGTAAGCATTCTTCATATTATCCAAGAATAAGCAAAACTATGGTTGGTCTCCACTCCAATTACCAAAAGCAAGCAAATATGGTTGGTCCCCACGGCACACCCCTTCATAATTCTAAATTGCATGATCTATTAACTCAAAATAAAATAGAATGTCATTGCAAATTTAATTATGAGCTTCAACAGGTTCATTGGCTTCATGCTGTACCAATTTCAAGTTTATTGGACATTTTCGATTTTCAAGTTTTCAAGTATATCGATGCATCTTTTTAACAATGACCTTGCCTCCCCATTCTTCTCCACCCCAAGCTGATTAAGAATCTCATTCTTAAACCCTACTTCTATCAAATGCGCTGATGGAAGGTCTCCAAACAGCTTGGTGATTTCCAGAAGGCACTCTGAAGCAGTGATGTGAACCTAAATTTGAGAATTAGATTAGACAGTGTAAAATTTGTAAAAATGGGAATAAGAAAACGCATTAATAAATTTGAAACTGCTAGAAGCAAAGGGGAACAGTCAAACAGACATGAAAGTCAAACAATAAATCTTTTCTGAGAAAGTTAATACCAATTGAAAATAAAAAGGGAGGGGGGTTTATGCCAATTTTAGAAGTTAACATCAATAAAAATTTATTATATGAATGTGTACCATTAATTAAAGAGCTTTGGTAAATCTTTATATTTGAGTATTATGAGATGGTTATATGAATGTGTTTGATGAGCTGATACTTGGCAAAAGGTCTGGAAGAAACTAGAGGAATACAACTAAGCAAGTACAATGAAAAGAAAGTCATGAAACCTCTTTGTGAAAAAGAAACTGCAGTATCACAATGCAACATTTTGATGATTTTAAAAATGCAATTTCAATAATACCTTGGGCCAAAAGATTTATATTATTTTTTAAATGTGAAAATCATGTGTTTGCCCCGCGATTACGGACCCCAAAGATGTATGTAGGCAAGCAACTGACCCATAGAGAGATGCAATATACAATTTATTTGATGTCAAAAATAATGATATGGCCATCTTATCAGTGGATTCTGATTTATTGTATTAACTAACATTTTTTTTTTATAAATTACATAAAGTTGAATTAAACAATAAAAATAATAGATGTTGCCCTATTTGGGTGGGGGAGCAGAATCATTATGACTACATATATAGGATCAGTTTCGATATGTATCAGATGTTTTACTTGAAAGGCATACGAGAGATGAGGTGCCTCCTGATATCCAATAAGTCAGGTGTAAGGGTTTCCTCAAGCTCAATGAACCAATAACTAGAACAAAAGTTGATGTGCATTGACCAACCAAATAAGGAAATGGATAACATACCTGGGCAATCTTTACTGTGCTTATGCATTGGACTACCTCAGGTGACACTGAGTGAAACAACTGAAAAAAAAATATAGAATTTCGTGTTCAGAAAAGCCATAGAAAATATCTGACAAATGAATACAACTCTGATTACCTCCTGAACTAAAGAAGTTATGTTGGCATGAAGGGAAGTTCCGTGAAAGTCAACAGAAGCCTTGTTGAGTCTTGAACAAAGTTCTTTGATTGATGTAAACACTGATGTTTTGACTGCCCATGAAAGTTTAATCAATAAACTATAAAGAAGGGTACTAAACTTTTGAGAAAAAGAAAAAGCTAATCAGGGTACCTGTCCATGGAGATCCAGGCGACAGGGAAGTTATGAAGATGTGCAATATGTTCTTTTTCTGTTCAAGAATATCATTTATATGTGCAACATGGATGCAAGACGTCATGCAGTCCAATATTTTCTCATGTGGAATAGATACATCTTCAGCAGCTTCTGATTCTGCACAACAGAAAGTTTATAATAAGACTACTAGCACTGCTTTACAGCCTTAACACACAAATTTCAAATTGTAAAATAGTTTGATGATGCATGGAAGCAAGTGGGGAAAAGAGAAACAAAGGTAAGGCTATTTTTGCAGTAGATAATAAGCAAAGAGCTGAAGATCTTGCCCCCTTTCTTCAGTTGAGTCAAGGTTTAAAATTTGTAGTTTCATTTAGGGTTTGAAAAGCTTTAGTTCTGGGGGCCTGAAAGAGGCTACGAATTGAGGACTTTGTTTTCCAGAAATTATGGGTAGTGGAAGTGATGGTCATACCCAGTGCACAAATCTACATGAAAATATCACAACAGTAAATGTACAAAGGACAGACAAACCCCTGAGGGTTGCATCTGAAAAAATAGATAGAAATTCTTTTATGCTAACAACAGAAGCCCAAGCTCATGAGAGAAACTATGAAAAATTAGCTTTATTTGGTAGGGAGGATACAAAACTGAGAGGATGGAATGTGAGAATTGGGGGGGGGGGGGGGGGGTGTGTGGGCGGAAAAAGAAGAAGAAGAGATTTCTAGTTTCCATTGTAAGTGTTTGGTAGGAAGGAGAGAAAACAAAACAACTTGTATTTAATTTCTTTTAATGAACTAGAGGGAGAAGATAGTCAGATAACCATGCAAGACATTTTTTTCTCCTATTTTCCTCCCAATTTGGGAGGATTAAGAATGGTGATCCCGGATAAAAAATAACCATCTCTCCCTTTGTTCCTTCATTTTGCTTTTTTAATCTATCGAAATATCAATCCGTCTTCCATTTTCTCTCTACCATTTTATTTTCTCTTACTTATCCTCTCAACCGACTGCATTCTAGTTTACACTTTCCAGCAACCTTTGGATATATGTTGTAAAATGGAAAAATGGATTTCATGATTCTACAAATACATGTCCTAAAACCATCTGCATATCAGAAAAAAGACTGCAGCAATGATCCTCTTTTTTTTTTTATAGGTAATAGAGATTTTATTGATAAAAAAGTTTAATGCATTCACTATGATGAAAACTCTAAACTGGAAATGAATAAATTAAACTCGAGTAAAACTAATAGAATGAAGAAAAGAATGAATGGAAATATATTGCGTATAACCCCAAACTCGAGACCACTGAAACAGAGTACCAAACAGAAGAGATTTTAAGAGTTCTAGAGATTTCTATTTATCTTCAAAGGTACGGGTACGCATTCCTGCCAAACTAACCACATTAGATACCCCGAAACCATATTCTAGATCTTTGACCGGTGCTTTCCCAACAAATTCCTCCATGCAAAAAGGAGAGAAACAACTGTCTTCAGCATCGCCCACTGGATCCCAAACACGAAAAAATATTTCACTCCATAAAGCATAAGCAAACTGATAGTGTAGCAGAAGATGGTCCATAGATTCCCCATAATAATGACACAAACAAAACCTATTAACTATTGAGGTGATGATCCTATTTAAGTCCAATTATCATTTACACTTTAGAAACTAGAGGTCAAGCCTTGGTGTGATGGCAAGTGTCTTTCCACCAAAAGCAAGTCAAGGATTTGAGTCTAGGAATCAGCCTCTCCAAAAAATATTGGAGTAAGGCTGTGTACCAATCATCTCTCCCAGATCTAGCAAAAGTGGGAGTTTTAGGCATTGGTTACACCCTTTATATTGATACTTCAAGAGCTAATGTCACATCCTTCAAACCTCCTAAGGAAAAGATCCCAATCAGACGAACTCAATCCCAATCATGTTCTAGATAGTTATAAGTTAACAATAATATTCTAAATTTGTGAAATGATTAAATATACCTTCGCCATACCTAGCTCAAATAATGTGAACTATAAATTTTTAGATAGGACTGAAAATCTGAATGTAACCTTTTGTAGCAGCATCACTTGCCAAGGGTGCTTGCCCAGACTTATTGAGTGCAGCCATATTACACATATCAAATAACAAAGGAAAGACCAAATTGAAGAACTCTGGAAGACCAAAGGCTTTTATGACCTGTAACAAATAATACAGGAAGGAAAATAAACAAAAGAAGTCGAATCTCAAATTAAAATTATAGGTAACAAAAAGAAGTCATTCTTCATCAATCACCATGAGAGCATACATCAACATTTCATAATACAGTTTAAGCAAAACCTATAATTCAAGCATGTTAAATTGCCGATTATTCCAAAAGCTTAAACTATTAGGAAATGGTGAATTTAATCATAATTCTAACAATCCCCCACATTTGTGGGCCTAAATTCCCCCTTAATAAGTGAGCCCAACACATGGGATTTTTAACATTTTAAATGGGAGGTAGTAAAGCTAGGGATTGAATTCAGGATCTTTTGCTCTGATACTCTATTAAATTACCAATTGCCCCAAAAGCTAAAACTATTAGGAAATGATGAATTTAATCATTTAATCATAATTCTAAGAAAGCATATATTGAAAAAGTGGCCCAAATAAATCAGTTAAAAATACAGCATAGTGACATCTGACTTCTGGTGGTGAGGACACCAAAAGTGCTATATTAATGGTGATTGGTTTCATTGTACCTAATTGATTGTGATTGATCTTGATGGATGCTGAGACTCTTCGGATTTTATTCTCTTTTATTTTACATCTAATGTAATAGATTACAAGTTATTTCCTTTCCTTGTTAGGTTAGAAATTTATTTCCTTCCCTTCCATGATGTTGATCCAAACAACTTAAATTATTATAAATTATTAGGAAGTAGTGAATTAAATCATTTAACCATTATTCCAACACTCTCCCTCATATGTGAGCCCAAACTCCCACATAGTAAGTGGGACCCAACATTTTTACCTTTTTATTGGAGGTAAAATGGAGGCATGGTTCGAACTCAGTGCCACATGCTTTGATACCATGATAAACTACTGATTATCCTAAAAGCTTATTGTTAGGATAATATAACTATTTTTCTACCATAGGTAATTTTAGAGTCTATTTAAAAGCCCCAAAATGCAGTTAAAGGTAATTTTAGAGTCTATTTAACAAAAGCCTCGAAATACCATAGCACTATCACAACTTGATAATATAACTGTTAAAGGTATAACGGCCCAAGAATCCCAGGCTTATTATAGGACCATCTACTGATAGAGCAAGCAAAGTAATCTTAGACCTAGTTGTAGTGAAAGTACTGCAATTTGAGGGTTAGCTTAGGGTTAACTACTATATACCCTACATTAGGTTCATTGTAAAACACAGTTCAATATGGTAAAGGTGTAGCCACTGAGCGCTCTACACTGGGGATGTAAGCCTCTAAGGTCAAACTGTATTAATTCTCTTGCTTCCACCTTCAGACTTATTTCATCTTTCTATTTTAACATATATCAAAGCCTGGGTTCTAACACCTTTAAAAATTAAGGAAAAAAATTGTTCCTCTAAGAGGAGACACATTTTTTAGGTATCAACTGAACTAAGTGTTAATGCCAACTAATTAGGGTTCACTAGATAAATCCTTTTCCACCAATCAGTAGATGACTTCATAGAATGCTAACCAAAGGGGGCCCGCACATTGTTTCAATATTTTAGTGATCATTACATAAAGAGATGGAGTGTTATGTTAAAAAAAAGATTGGAACTTCCATTTGACGTACATATATTTCAATAAAAAAATGTAATTCATCATAAAACATGTTTTCAGGATTGCAATAATTGGACTAAGGTGCAACTGTCTAGAAAGGACCACTGGAACTTAAACTGTAAGTCAGGAACCATAATTCCATACGACCTGCTTTAGTATGAAATAGTGAAATTTAAGAATCCTTGTACAAAAGTTTTGTGAAGACATAGGTTCTACTGTCCAATGTTTCCAGAAAATATATGAAAGATTTCATGAATATTACAGCAACATTATACAATTCTAACCTGTTCAAGACAGGAGAAAGCTGCTTCACGGTATTTCTTCACTTTTTTTGTGCACGCAGAAGATACCAAACTCAAAATGGCATTGGGACTGGCAGGATCTCCAGTGGAGATTGCTGCATGGCATGATGCAGAGAGGGCACCTAAAGCATTCAATAGAGCATCCTTCCCCTGTCCACCCAAAAAATTGGTTCTCAATACTAGCAAAATAGGTTAAAATATGAAGGAAAAAAAAAAAAAAAAGAGGAAAAATCTTACACTATGACATAATTAAGAACCCATGAGGCATATATTTATACTGGATTGACTACCATTAAATAGTAACTCAATCAGGTTTTTATTTTACAATGATATTGCTTCATATGTAGGAATGGAAGGGGGGAAAAACTGACTGCATATTCTAGCAGAAAACACAGTAAAACATATTGCTTATGATAACTTTGACTTTGTGCATTCTCTTTATCAAAGCTCATGAAAAGATCAACCTACCTCCCATAAGCGGCCAGGAACTTCCTTCATAAGAGATTGGAGCAAAACTTGATAATAAGATGACATGGATTCACCCAAAACTTCACTAAGCTTGCAAATTGCTAGGGCTGACTGCAAGACACAAGCAGAGATCTTACAAATATAGGAAACAATTTTTATTTTATTTTTCTTTTTAGGTTCTTATGTGATTGAACCTGAGTGAACCCCTTACCACTTACAGGGAACGGGGAATGGGAACTCCATTTGGTTAAAAACCATAGGCAACCAATTTCCATTTCATAGGAACATAAAATTAAAAGGCAAGGAAAAGAGGGAAAAAAAAAGAAAAAAGAAAGAAGAAGAAGAAGATAACACTGACCTTTCTTTTACTTGCCCATGATGACAATGTAATGCTCTCGCATATGAGAGAAACAATTTCCCCCAAGTACAACTGAAGGGTGATGCGTTCACCACTTGTATTTTCTTCCCACAACTCCTCAAATAAACCAGAAATATACTTGTCATCCTCAAACCTGCATCATAATTGACTGGTTTCTTTAAAGGAAAATAAAATTTCACTTGCACAATCAATTTTGCTTGTTAATTATTATAAAGATCTTTTTGGATACATTGAAAGGGGGTTGGGAGGTGGAATTGAGGGGGAAGGAATTTCAAACCCTAGACATCTCTGTTAGAAACATCAACACCATTTGACCTAAACGTCATTGGCAATTATTATAAAGATCTTTAAAAAGTGTCAACATTTTTTGTACAGATTTTTTTATTAATATATGTAAATAAGTTTCATTGAAGAAGCAAAAATGTTGGTTTATATTTCAAAATTTCCAACAATTTAAGTGCATGAGTCCAAAAGAATACAGTCATCAAAGACTCGGGTAATTCTCTACCAGAATGGGTAATATTCTGTAAACCTTGATAGTACTTTAATCCAAAATGCAGTTTAACTTCTAAGTCTGTAAACAACTAAGCATTGTATGATTTTTACTGGCCGGAATGGTTCTCTAAAACTATTTACCATATTCATCTACATTCCCTGCCAACATGATAAATAGTAATCAGAGAATAACATGGTGACAACAATTTATTGTGATATATTTTTCCTTTCTGGTGAGAGCATTAATAATATCTCAAAGTAAAAAAAAAAAAAAAAAAAAATTCCAATCATCTGATTCGGACCTTGAAAGAAAGATAACTGGAACAATTGCTGCATGATATCCACTCACGACATCTGAGGCCATGGATGAATAGCTTTTTAATAAAATTGCACACGAAATTTGAGCATTCCTGTCACCAGTATGTAAAGCTGCAGTTTCTTCAATTAACTTTTGAGCCTGAAGGGGTGTTGCATGCTTAAGAACAATAGCACAAGCATTGGCAAAGGCACGCTTTGCTGCAACACTTTTCTCCTCTGTAACAACTGGAAACAACAGCCTCAATAGCATGCTTATATGCGGTCTGATATCAGCTCCAACATTTTGAACTAGTAAGGTAATAAAGCTGGCAACACCAACCCTGCAGAAGAATATGTATAGGTTACAGAAAGCATCATTGCTGTTAACAATTGTGTACATTACAGACAGGACTAATTTTTTAGAAAGTTACAATGCCCGTTCCCTTGGAGACACTATGTTCAGGAACTTCCATCACTTTTTGAACAATAAAGATGTATCCGTCATTGTTAAACTCTCTTCAGTTAAACAGCAGTCCATAGCATTACCAACTAAGATTGCTAAATGCCTTGTATGAAGTAAACAGAAAAAATGGGGAGATAACTGGGAGCACAGTACAATTAAAGATATGAATTTTGCTTTGGTCTGAAAGTTTCAAAATATAACATTGATGGTGGCCAAACAAGAAAAATGTTCCCAATATAACTTAGGTCGACCAAGAAGTTTCAACAAGAGTAAAAGCCTGTTTGGTGTAGCTTATAAGCCTACTTATGTTTAACTTTTTAAAACCTCACTTTTTCTAAGTACAGTTGTACGCTCACCCAACTTATTTTTAAAGCAAAATAAGCCAATTAAAAAAAGCTATCCCAATAACACACACTAAGCTGAAGAACAAATATGCTTGAAAAGGATCCAAACAAACAATGATCTTAAAGATTCAATGCTTCAGGATCTTTGTAATTTTCCACATGTACTGGGACTGAAAACTTCTCTTATTTAACTAAATTTTATTACTTATCAGAATAGAAATTCAATACTTATGGGTACAAGACTTTACTGTTGGCCTTTTAATTCAAGTTTCACATAATAAAAAGTTGTTTTCTAAAACGCCTTTTTAATTTCTACACTAATAATTGCAAGTTGTAGGAAATTTTAAGGGTTAATTTAATTACCAAACCATCATTCTAACACTGCCCTCAGTATGGGCCCAAACTCTCCCTTGATAAGTGGGACCCAACACATTAAACTTTTAATATAAACTACCACTTGTCCTAAATGTTTAAACTAATATGAAATGGTCAATTTAATCACTTAACCACAATATATTCCACTGCGCCTTACATGGATAACTTGAAGAGAAAGGTGGACTTTTGGAGAAATGGAATTAATCTTGATTTTGTTTAAATCTCAGTTCTTGAGAATTTTATTATACAATTGAAAATCTGTCTTAGGCATTGTTCATTCCTCTTCTTAGAATTTGTTGATCTTTTAAATTTCTGATTGTAATTTCATTAGGACTTGCTCTAGTATACAGCCTGTGTTCAGAAGCATTCTCCTCTTCTTTATAAGATGATTATTTACTCATCAAAAGATAATACGAGGATTTGGGATCAAAACATAATTCGTTAGAGTTAGTTCTAGTTGTCGTTTATTTTAGCATATTAATTGTATTTCCAGTTGGAAACCAAATAGAAATAAGGGGTTCATAGTTAATGATTATTATAATCTTCTAGTGGGCTCTAATGATTTTTGTTTCCCCTAGAAAAGCATTTGTAAGTAGAAGATCCCTGCTCGAGTGGCTTTCTTTGTCTGGACGGCTGTTTTAGGGAAATTCTTGACGATTGACAATTTACGAAAAAGGAAGATTTATATTTTGGATTGGTGTTATCTGTGCAAGTATAATGGTGAATCGGTTGACCATCTCTTCCTTCATTGTCCAGTTGCTATGGATTTGTGGTCTATGGTTTTGGGTTTATTTGGAGTTGATTGTGGGGCTCCTAGCTTGCTGGTAAGGCAAACTTCGACATCAAAATGGCCATATATGGTTACTTGTTCCCCATTGTTTAATGTGGTGTCTTTGGAGGGAAAGATAGTGGGTGTTTTAAAGATAATGAGAGATCCATAACAGGCCCCAAGTTATTTTTATTTAGAACATTATTGGATTGGTTGTCTGCTTTGCGAAACCAATCATTCTCTTCTTGACTTGATTTTCTTGATTCTTGAAATTTTTGTACTTGATTTGTTGGCCTAGGGGGTCCCTTTTTTGATATCAATAAAACTTATTACTTATCAAAAAAAGAATTGATTGTACTTCTCTTTTAGTACACCGTCGTGTGCTAAGTTTGCTTTTTTGTTTTTTCTAATAAAAGATTTCATTACTTATCAAAATAAATAATGTATTAGATGAAATGAGGAGACACTAAGGAATATAGTAAAACTTGGATCCAAAATTGAATCATTGCTACTACCCAAAATTTTGTGCAATATTGTAAATGCAAAAGGATTTAACATTCCTTTCAAATGTGCCACATTAAGACATTACCCAAACATTTCACACCAAGTTCACCCAATAAAATAAATGAAACAAATTGAACCTTTGAAATTTGTTGTGTGTATTATGTAGTGTAACTGGAAGGGACATAATAGGGCAACTAAAGGATATATATATATATATATATATGTATTTTGGGTAAGTTACAAACACATCTGATGGGTCTTGAAACCATGATCTCACCCTCTGCCTAGCACTTAAAAGGGGAGAAGGTACCAATTGAGCTAGAGCTCGTTCACAACAGGGCAAGTCAAGGATCTTGAACTTGAATCAATTGAATTGAATAAACACCTATGGACATTATCTTTAGAAGTTTGAAGAAATCAAAGTTTCTTGTATTTTGGTGACCATCTGTTTCTTACTTGATTATGTCGCCTAGGGTTTTGTATGTGAAATTACACACAAGTTAAGGGGTTTGCCCCAAACTTCCGTACCCTATCAATTCTTCAATTTTTTACAATTTACAACTTTTTTCTGTTTAAGTCATGTCCTTTATTGATCTGCTTAGTACTTACCATAAAACTAAAATTTGTAACCATTGTTATGTTACTAATAATTTGCACATAAAGATTTTGCCACAAATCTTATAACACTGAGCAGTATTTTATCATTATGTTTGTCATGTATAAATTACACATGCACCCAGTGTGTCCTACACCCACCCAAAACTTCCCCCTCCATCCCATTTTATAGGAAAAGGAAGAGCCAGTTGAGCTATAACTCACTGTAGAAAGAGGTTTTTTTTTTTTTTTTTTTTGATAGGTAAGAAAGAGTAGTTTATATATATAAATTGAGAAAGAAAACAGGCAACACAAACTGCTATTAAATACAAAACAAATCCTTTTTCATCTTGAATAGATGCTAAAATACAGCACATGAATTAGTATGACTATATACCTGGTATTGAGGCCTACTCCAGAGCGTACCAATTGAGCAAGACGAGGAACCAATGGATCTAATGATTCAGTATCTACAACATTTATGCATATGTCAAGAGTTTCCCACATGGGAGAGCCTTTTGCAATCGAAATTCTCAAATGTTCGAGCTTCTCTGTTTGTATTCCAACATTTGCTGCATGCAACTGGAACAGAAAAGTAAATAAATATATGAATAAACTAAACAGCATGAGCTGATATAAATGCAATAATGGCACAAAGATTATGTTATACCTCAACATAATTGAGCCCTTGGTCTTCAAGGCTTGATAAACTTTCCAGCATGCAGCAAACTAAATCAGATAAATGTGGACGAACTGCAATTCCTGCACCCTGTAAATAAGGCACAAAATCCAAGAGTAATTTTTAATAAAAGGGGATATGTAGTTTTTGACAGAACCAATGAATGAAAGAAATTAATGACTTACACCTTGGCTATTGATTAACAAGTATGCTAATTAAACATGTGACAGCTTGAAAGTTGTACTACCAGAATCAGTCACTTAGGAACAAACAAAAAATAAAAAATAAAGCACAAAACCTTATCAAGTTCAAACTGCATATGCAGAAAATGAGCTGTTAAACCAATCCACAAAAATCATATAAAATATCGAGATCTTATATCCTTCTACAAGTCTCCTTTATGGCCACTATAGTAAACAGAACAATTGACCATATCCCACTGGGCATTTGTGTTGCCAAAGCTTAGCATCTGACAACTTATATCATTATAACGGGAGAGAATAGAGTGAACATGCTTGTCATGTCCTTCCCACTAATCATTTATGCGCTTTAATATAGAAACACCTTGATGCCTGCTAGATCTTATGTGACGCTTAATGATAGAAAAGTTGATCCTAGCAAGGTCTTGAGCAAATCAATGGTAAGTGCAGCCTCCACCCCACTTCAACATTTCTAACATCATCAAAGTGAAGCAGTTATTGCTTTACTACGCAACTGAAGAAGATGTTTCTGCTAGTATTCCAACTTGAGGACAAGTTTTTTTTTTTTTAAGAGGAGAAGTCTCTGATGCAGGGCATTCTCTGAACTGTTTTGAGTGGTTGTTACTTGTTTGTTATTTTGGGCTGTCATTTTGCTTAAGTAACCAGGCTGTAAGGGGAGTATAGCCTATTATTTGTTCTTAGAGTATACATAATAGAATTCCAACCCTTGTAATAAATTTTTCACTTGTAAAGAATTTCTTTTCCAATAACAAAGCCTGGCCTTATTTTCGCTCTTAAGTTCTCGACAAGCTAATCCTTCTCTAAACCCAAAATCTCTTCTCTCACTTCTTGAATCTGAAAGTTGGAAGCATTAGAGGGGCTATTGGAGCTAGAGCTCATTAGCTAACATCACAAATATATTGACTTTACAATGAAACCCATGATTATAGAACAAAGAATTAGAGAGTGAATAAAGTCAACAACCTAATACCTTTTTTTCTGATAAGTCAACAAACCAAAACTAAAAATAAAAAAATAAAAAAAGAAAGAAGAAGAAGAAGAAGAAGAAGAAGAGAGATCATTTGATATTATATTAATGAATGAATAGAGTAAGGAAAAAGGTTCCTTGAGATCCTTGAAGGGAATATGAAAAAGCAATGGCAACATGTGGGTGTTGTGGAGCTTTTAGCTAGCTGAAAAGGCAAGTTCAGTTAGTGTCGTAATGATTACCCCTTGCCTCATGTGGGGTCTTTGGTGGCAAAGGAATGGTCAGACTTTTGAGGGTTATTAAAAATCTGCTCATGACCTGAAGCTGTTATTCCTCAAGACCCTGTTTGAGTGGATTAACGGTTTTGGGATGTTTTCTATTACTTTGCATGATTTGATTGATCAATGTACTTTAGCATTTTATTTTGGTACTGTTGTACAGTTCCTATGTACATGGGTGGCGCCCTTCTATCTTTATTTTTTAATGAAATTTTACTTATCAAAAAAAAAAAAAGGAATAAAAGAAAAGGCAATGACAACATAGTGAAATAATAAGGTTCGCATTGCAATTAATACAGCAAGTCAAACTAGCAATCTTCCATTTTGTCCTGTCTCCAGGCGCCAAGCCATCTGTCCAATTTCAATCTTGACTAGTTTACAAGATTGAATAGCCAAAACTTGTCTAGAACCTCGATTCAGTTGTTTTGCAAAAATAATTAGGAGTTTATGTAACCCATGTATCTATAGGAACTTAAGAGAAGGATTTTCAGTTTTTTGCACCCTGTTTTAGTCTTCAAGCTACTAATCTTGTTAAAGATATGGGAGTGAAAAAAGTAATTTCAAAAAGAGAAGACAAGGAAACATGCAGAGATCCACCAGGGCACATCAGAGATTTTTGGATAAGTGTTGAGATGGTCAAAGGCATACCTTATAATAAATTGTTGAACAGTGAAGAAACATGCCCATGAAACTGAGTACAACAGGAATGAGGATGCCAAAAGAAAGGAAATATGAAAAAATAGAAGACAAAATCAAAGGAGCTTGTTGTCAAGCTATAGGAGGCAACATGATGGTACAACAGTAGGAAATTCAATTAATGTGGACCAGCCCAGGTCAGTAATGCTTATCCAAATACAGTTAAGGAGAGATTTGATCCATGTTGAAGGTGCAGAGAGGAAAGGAGGGAAAAGAGTGGTTAAAAATGACATAATGGCTAACAATTCAAACAAGCATGAGGGTACAAATAAATTAATATGGAGAAAATCTTCAATGTAATTGACCCTAGTTGTGGGGATCAAATTAATCACAGAATGACAGAACCTATCTCATAGACCAAGGCTACTTTGCAAATTAGATGTTGAGAAGGCTCTTGATCATGTAAACTGGAGATTTCTTATGCAGTTACTAGAATGGGGTGGGTTCTCTGCTAAATGGAGGCGGTGGATTTTCTTTTGTATATCTATAGTTCGCTTCTCTATTCTGATAAATGGCTCTCCTTGTGGGCTTTTTGAGAGTTCTAGGGGGTTGAGACAAAGCCATTGTCCCCTTTGCTATTTGTCTTGGTTATGGAAGCCCTTGGGAGAATGTTGGATAAAGCTGTTCATGATGGTCACATGTCAAGCTTTGGTGTGGGTCATTTAAAGAGAAGATCTTTGGCGGTGTCTCATCTTCTCTTTGTGGACGATACTTTAATTTTTTGTGATGCTGATCTGGATTAGGTTTTGTTTCTCCGTATAATCCTCATTTGGTTTGAGGTGGTTTCTAGTCTAGAGGTGGTTTCTAGTCTAAAGATAAATTTGGGCAAGTCAGAGTTGGTTCCTATTGGTATGGTGCAAAATTTTGACTTATTGTTGAATGTCCTTGGCTGTAAACAATATAATCTTCCAATGAAATATTTGGGTCTTCCTTTGGGAACTAAATTCAAGGATAAGAAAATATGGAATCCAATTCTGGAGAAGATAGAATGAAGATTAGCAGGATGGAAACGTTTGTACTTATCCAAGGGAGGTAGAGTCACTTTAATTTAAAGCACTCTATCTAATTTACCCACTTATTTTCTATCTTTATTTCCTATTCCTATTGCTGTGGCTAACCGAATTGAGAAACTTCAGAGGAATTTCTTATGGGGTGGCATCGTTGATGAACCAAAATTCCATTTGGTTAAATGGGCTACCGGCTGCACTCCCATTGCTTCGGGTGGTTTGGGGATAAGGAAGGTAAGACTTTTTAATGAAGCTTTACTTAGAAAATGGCTATGGAGATTTGAAATGGAGAGGGCTGCCCTTTGGAGGCAAGTGATAGCGGTAAAATATGGTTGTGGATGGGGTGACTGGTGTACTAGGCCTATTAATGGCCTATATGGTGTTGGCTTGCGGAAAACTATTAGTGGAGGATGGCCTTCTTTTTCTCGCCACATTCTATATGATATTGGGGATGGGTCTAGGGTGAAATTTTGGCAATACCGTTGGTGTGGTGAAACATCTCTTGCAATCAACTATCCTGAATTGTTTAGATTTTGCCGATATCAGGAGGTTAGTGTGGCTGAGATTATGAAGTTTGATAATGGTATCCTGTTTTGGGATGTAAGTTTCTTTAGGGGTGTGCATGCTCGGGAATTAGAGGCACTGGCCGGTTTCATGTATACCATATATGGTGCTTCAGTGAGAGGGTTTGGTGAGGATAAAATGTGTTGGAAATCTGATAGAGGAAAGGGCTTCATGGTTAAGGATTATTATAGTCTCTTAGTGGGCTCTAATGACTACTGCATTCCTTGGAAGAGCATTTGGAAACAGAAGATTCCTTCTTGAGTAGCTTTCTTTGTTTGGACTGCTGCTTTAGAGAAATGCTTAACGATTGACAATTTACGAAAAAGGTAGGTTTGGATATTGGATTGGTGCTACATGTGCAAGTGTAATGGTGAATCGGTTGATCATCTTTTTCTTCATTGTCCGGTTGCAATGGATCTGTGGGCTCTGGTGTTCAGTTTGTTTGGAGTGAGCTGGGTTATGCGACAATCTGTAGTAGGGCTTCTAGCATGTTGGCAAGGCAGATTTGGCCGTCATCGAAATGGGTATTTATGGCTAACGGTTCCCCATTGCTTATTGTGGTGCCTTTGAAGGGAGAGAAATAGTTGGTGCTTTGAAAATAAGGAGAGATCCATATCAAACTTGAAGCTATTTTTCTTTAGAACTTTAATGGATTGGTTTGCTGCTTTGCGGAACCAATCATTTTTATCTTTTCTTGATTTCTTAGATTCTTGTAATTTTTGTTCTTGAGTGTTTGACCCCTTGTACACTCCTTGTGTACTAGGGTGTTCCCCTTTTTTGACATCAATAAACTTATTACTTATTAAAAAAAATAACTTAGTCTATACCAACTCATAACTCCATAAGTTAGTTGTTGCATTTTTCTTAAAAGTGTAAAGTCATTAGTGCATTTATGGATTTATTTAAAAGTATTTCTTAATATCATTGGCACCTTTATTTGCTGTTGCTATTGCCTAAAGAATAGTTGATGTTGGGTACAACATGTCTTTTTCATTATATCAACAACATATATTTGATTTAATTAGAAATAAAGTCTTGTTCATAATATCATTTATTTGCATATCTTTTTTTTAATAAATATTTATTTGCATATCTTTAGATACAGCTCTTCAATAAAGAATCCTGCTCCAAAGCCAAGCAAAAGGCTTCTACAATTTGACAGTTCAGTGAGATTTAGTAATAATGGGATGGCATTTTTTGACCTAGTTGGGGCAGCATACACAATGATACTATACTGTATGACAATAGTACTAGAGTTTTCTCCCATTTAGAGGACGCAAGCAATTCCACCTCCTCGTATCAAGATTCCCACATCATCTAAAAACAAGCAGATATAATCCCTTTCCTCTTATTGAAGTAGCCAAAGAATGTATATTCAATGTATTATCAAGATCAAAGATTGGTAAACCATTTAGCATCCAGGTGTTACACACATACACGGAAAACATTATATATATATATATATGCATGTAATTATACCTTGAATAGACAAGAATATGGTTCTTATAAACAACTCAAAGTAACATTTCATAATGAGACCTCAACTGTATTGGACAGTCTGAAAAATATCATTTGAGGTGATATTTAAAAGCTAGTACCACAGTAACAGAAAACTTAAGTTATTTTCACTAAAAAAAAGCGTACTGTACTGTAACACAATGCTAACCTTCGCTAGTTTTGTAACAACTTCAATAGATGCCTTACGGATACTGTCAACTTTACTTAATATGCCTTCCACAAGCAAAAAAGGAAGAACAATATTCATCGCTTGACTTGCATCTGAGATTTCAGTTAAGGATGCATCACAAAGCCTCTTAGATAATGAAGTTACAGAACGGCATAATTTATCACCAGAAGTACGAACTGTCTCTTTTATGTCATCCATGGCTCGAAATGCTGCTGACCATAATTTCTTCAAATGCTTTCCGACCTACATGTCAAAAATACAATTAAATGATATCGCCAAGCAGCAAACACAAATGATATTTTAAAGATGCTGTATGTAGAAAAATAGGAACAATCTGAGTATAAGATGTATCAGATGGTATTGGATTCTGCTGAAAGTTATCGATGAATTCACATCTCCATTAAAAGGAAAGAATGGCCATATTGTGGATGTATATACAAATACAGAAACTTAATCTTGTTACTACAGTGGTAAAGAACGAAGAGTAAAGAAGGGCTTTTAATATTTCGGATTCTGCTGTGTATTGAACAAGATCAGGTTTGAGTGGACGACAGCAGTTGGGATGTTTTCCTTTTCTAATTTATCAGAGCTTATTGACTTTTGTAATTTTAGATCCTAGCTTGTTGAGCTGTTAGTATACTGCACTATACTTTTTTTTTAATAAATTTTTATTACCTATCAAAGAAAAGATCAGGTTTGAATCCAATTAGTTTAAGTCCAAATCACAGAAATGAAATGAACTTTGAATCCAACTGTAAAACCAAGATTCTGGATTGTAAATTTTTTTGATAGGTAAGAAAGATGTATTATCAAAGAACTGTTAAACGCAAATTAGCACAGAGCAAAAAAATAAGTACAAAAAAAATAGAGAAAAGCAAGAACATAAAAGAAGCACTAATTGCAAAGGATTCTGGATTGTAATGCATCCATATCTGTCTTATATAAAGAACAATGTACTCTTATAGTCTTATTTCCCATTAAAAAGGCCAAATCATTGTATAATTTTAATAAAAATATGGACAAAGTTTAGCCATAAAATTGTGTTGTAGCCTAAGGCTACAACCTTACTCAATATCTTTTTATTGGAGATGAATTTTGACAAATAGATCATTGGATTACATCTTCTTCTTATAACCTCCATACTTGTAAAATTTCTAAAAAATTAAAGATCAATAACTATGTCATCAATAATCAATAAATTGTTTAAATTACAAGTTTTTATAATTTAGAATTATGCATAAAATATAAGCGTTTATAGATCATATAGTAAATAATATACAATTGACACAAAATTTGACATGTGTATTAAGAGAGTAAAAAACATGTAATTCAACGGTTAGATTTCAAAATATGTAGTAATTTTTATTTTTATTGATGACACAAATCATAAAGCTTACTTAATTTTGAATGTCACAAGGCAATGGAGTAGATGATCAATAGTCTCCCCATCCCTTTTACACATACAACACCAGTCTAAGTCTAATGATTATACAACGCTTATTAAGGTTATCAAAAGTTAGAATTCTCCCCAAAGTTGATGTCCAAATGAAAAAGCTAACTTTAGAAGGAACTTTAGGCTTCCATAGACTCCTCCAAGGAAAAGAAAAATGAAACGTGGAATGTAAAATCTTATAATAGGATCTAACCTCAAAGACATTCGGTGAAGAAGGGTTCTAAAACAGAATATCCACCCCACTCTGCCTTATCAACACCATATAAAGTACATTCATAAAAGAGGCAAAAGACACCATTTCCCAATCATAAATCAGTCTAACAAAGCTAATACCCTAGTGGTAATAGCCCCCAAGTAAGTCAAATGATCCACAGTGGTGGCCCATCACACTAAGAGTCATGCCAAAAATTAATAGAAGAGCCATCGCCTACCTTGAAACTGTTGGACCGATGAAAACCCTCCCAACCCTTCCTGATGAATTTCCAAAGACTAACCCCATACGGACCTTGAGTTCTGTTTCAGCACGTCCTGAATATAAATTCTAGAAGTTGACACCACTCCATACTTTCCCCAAGGACAATCCAGTAATCAGATTGAGGCATGATATTTGCAGCTTATTGTAGTTACAAGCCCAGGATAAGAGATACTAAAATTTTTTCAAACTCTGCATTGCAAAAAAGTTTGTAAGGTGAGTTGTGGTCATTGGTGTTTTGTTTGTTTGGAATTCAATGGGTTATGCCACATAAGGTTATTGAGTTGTTTGAGTCTTGGCAAGGTAAGTTTGGGAAACATCACAATATAGATTTTTGGAGACTTGTGACAAATTACTTGATGTGTCTATTTGGAGTGAAAGGAATGCTAGATGTTTTCAGGGATGTGAACGGTCTTTGCTAGAGATTAAGTCTTTTTTCTTACATACTCTCCTTGTATGGAGTGTGGCTCTATTGCTTTTTTCTTGTTTTTCCCTTCTTGTTCTACTTTATCATTGTAATTTTGGTCCATGATTTTTGCCCCCACAGTACATTCCCAATGTACTCGGGTTGGCTATTTTTTTTAATAAAAATTTTCCTTACCTATCAAAAAAACTTGCAAGGTGTACTGATAAAGCCATGCCATACTAGGAAATATTTAAAATTTAAAATTGAGTTCTGAATCAATATCCTAATCTTCTGAGAAAACTTGGTTTACTACTACCGAGCAACCTAAGCAAGGATTGTATAGGTTACAATGTCAAACATGAGTTTACAATATACTAGGACAAAGAAATGAATATAGACCTCCTCACCTGATCAAATTTTCGTCCTTGGATGATATCTGCAAGGGCAAGACAGGATGCCTCACGTGAACGCCAAAGCCTCGATCCACATTGTATTAACAAATCATCAATAATGAGGTCCAAGTTTTCATCAATGGTTTTCTTTGAGTCTGTTACTAGTGACTTCCAGATGTGGGCCATTGCATCCTAAAACATTGCAAGAACAACAGGCAATGAGAAAATGACATTAGTAACATTAATTGGCCTAAAGCAAACAACAATATTAAGATATACAAGTTAGTATGCTCATTTGAAAGAGGGGGGAAAAGGAAACAAAATACTCGCAGAAACATACGCATTAAAGTGTGTGTGAAATTACAGAATGCAGCTGAAAATATTTACATTTTTAAGTAACAAACTACATCCAGTATAGAATAGAAATTCATAAATATAAATCAGAGCACTCAAAAATGTGTACCTGAACATTTTTATCAGGATCATATTGGTAACGAACAAGCCTTGGAATCAATGAGCGTAAATATGGTGTAAGAGCATCCCCTGCTTGCTTTGCTATCTTGGAAAACCCAAAAGCTGCACCCCTCTTGGAATTCAAAGAAGCTTGATAATTAGCAAGATCCATAAACTTATAGATTAAGTCGGGTTGCCCCATCTCATTTGCTAAGCTGCAAAGCTCCTTATAAGTGCTCAGTTTCCCTCCACTTAGATTTTCACCAATAGTCCCCTCTTGAAACACTTCAGAGTCTTCAACAAGCTGCATAAACACTCTAGAACTTCAGACTTCAATGGGAAGAGAGAGAGAAATAGAAGGTATCAGAACAGTAACTTATATATATAAGATACAGTAACTTATATATATAAGGTATCGAAACAGTTACCTTGATGGCTCTTTTTCTCTTCCCTGAACCAGTCAGAGTGCTTACAAGTGCATTGACCAAGTTTTCCTTCATTGCTGCATCACCAATTTCATACACAATACTCATGCCATGAGAGGCCAACTCCTGTGTAAGTTCATTCTGTTCACCAAGTAAGTGTGAGAAAGCCTCCTGCATTCATATGAAAATGTTTTATACTCAGAAATCCAATTATGGTATTACAAGAAGCTGGAAAGAAGGTTTTAACATCAACGCCTCTTTGGTATTTGCAAGAAAATGCAGCCGTATAGAATATTCATTGGCAGCATTAGCATTTGCGATTTGTACTAATAACAACAAAAAACCTTAATCACAAAACTTTGGGGTCAGCATGCATTTATTCTTCTTGAATTTCGGTACAATGCAAACAAGTAACTCTCAAAGATAAGAAAAAGGGGGGAAAATAACACAATAGATATTTTTGACTTGTAAAGGAATGGCAAACCTGAATTTCAGGAAGCATTTGTTGAATGGCTGGGTGATGGCCAGCATACATTGTAAGTGATAGCAACCAGACAGTTCCGGAACAGCGCTCTTCTTTTCTGGTACTGTATAAAAGAACGTCAAAAAGCTTTCTAGTAATTGCATCTCTAACCATGGCATGACAATCATCATTCACTTTGCCTTTCTCAACAGGGCCATATTTTGCAAGTGATGAGGTCACATCTCCAGTAAGGAAGTTTGAAAACATGGAAAGTGAAGTATAGTTAGTTTTGAGAATCGCATCGGCAGTCACAGGAACACCACCCCACAAAAATGATAGAGCCTCCCCAGCAGCAAAGAGGATATCTTCAACCTGTAAAACTCCAAAGTTGTAATTATTAGGGTTTTTCCAATCTCATCCACTAGGGTACAACTTAATCCAAAGCAACCTAAGAACTGAACAGAACCAATCCCTTGGTTGAGTTTGGCTCAGTATTTAAGCCATTTAAGCTTGGTCACAAACTCCTTATTCAAGAGATAAATAATTAACCAAAGTTACTCAAATTTAAAGATTAGAGGTTTGGGAATAAACGCAACCTGAGAATCATCCTTATTTACATGACATAAAAGGCCTATGAATGTGCAAACGTGTAGTCCTGTACTCATTGCTTCAAGTTAGAGATTTTTAACTTATTACAAAGCATAAGATGCAACAAACAACCCATTTCATCAACATTTAATTGCAATGAGGAACAAAATCCTCTTACTAATTTTTCCTTTTCTCTTAGTAGCTTTTTTTCCCTTTTTCTTTTTCCTAATTTGTTTTCCATCTTGGGTTTTTCTGGTGTAATCATGATAATGATTTCCACCCATCAAGATTCCCCACATATCATATAGAAAAAATAATAATTTTGACCTGAACCAAACCAGGATTTACACGTATTGGGTTGGATTAATTCTACTTCATTGGAGTAATTCCATGTTAGAAAAAAGAGAAATGACCGCCACTGGTCTGGTTTTGGTTTGAGACTAAAGTCATCCCTTACTGAATTTATTGTATCCAGATTTGTTTGTATAAGTTTAAAAAAATGAAAACACCATGCTAAATAATATTTACAAGCAGTCCAATGCGTGTACAAGCACATTAGCTGATTAAGAAATTACACCTACCTTAGACCGGCTAAGACTGAAAATCAAATCAAGGGTGATATTTAGATGTGAGGATGCTGTTTCCTTTACACATATATGTCCAATGGAAATAACAATCTTCTGAATCGCTTTAATATCATCACCAGAAAGTAGCTTCCTCAACTTTTCATGTAAAACCGTCAGAATGTCAACTGCATTTAATAAATGGGTTTATGTGATACCTCAAGTATAGCTGTAAAGATATAACAAGTACAGTACAGTAAAAGCAATCCATGAGGTTTCAGCAAATGCACAGAAACTTCACCTGAACTAGAATCATTAATAAGTGGAGGCAATGAAACACGCAGCCCAATATGACCTAGTGCCTGCATTGCAATTGAGGCCAGTGTAGCAGTCTCTGAAACAACAACATCAACCAGGCACTTAAGAGTAGTCTGAAATAATGTCTCTGGAATCTGTCAAAATATTTAAGAGAATTACAAATGCAAGTAAAAAAAAAAAAAAAAATCAGATTTTCAGTTTTAATTGATAAAGTAACCTGCATTTAGAGAACAGAAATAATTAAAGTAAAAAATAACAGAAAATTTTAGTCAGTACCAATAAATTTCATTGAGAGATGACGCAAAATTATGTTGGATACATGTCAGTACTGTATAGAACATTAGACATTCATTTGTAAAATTTGGCAACTTACAATTGAGTGTACTGTTTGAACCTATCCAACCCCATCATAATACTATTCCATAACCCACAACCATAGTTCCTTGAACAAGTTTTGTACTCTATCCACCCCAGTCCTCACCATACTTCACAGCAGTTTGTGTGATTTTATTGACTCATCGTACTATTGGTCTATGGTGGTTCCCCTATGTACATCTTGTATACTCCATACTGGCCCCTTTGCAGTGTTGGAGCCAACCAGCCACTCCAACTTTCATACATAGTACTCCCCTCCTTAATACTCCTCCCCATAACCCCCACACCACCATACCAAAAAAATAAAAAGTAAACCACCAAAGCCACTAACCTAAAAGCACCCTATTAAGAAGGAAGATTCCTAACAATAATTAAATTGGGATTAAGGCTTAGCTGTCTTCCTCTTCTTTCTACCCCTCACTGAATCTTTTTTCTTTTTTTCTTTATTTGGCAAGTAAAACATTTTAGGAAGTAAAACCAGCATTACCCCATCCATGAAAAGTAAAGGAACATCCCTTCCATGACCGAATGGTGTTCAAATAAATCATCCTTCCCATTCCAAAGGAGATCCCTCTGGCGTTTCTTAATCTATTAGAAAACTCAAGAGTAAGCTTATATTAAGATTGATATTCCTGCCTTTTCAAAGATACTGCCTCTTCTAAGCAGCCAATCTCTTTTCAACAGCTGCTGCTGCCTTAAAAGGGGCCATAGTAGTAATCCACAGTATGTAATCAGAAGAGAACACACATGGCAACCCAGCAACACCACCAAGTTCCAAATACTATCTTCTTACCCAGAGGGGAGAGTGGGGGGAAAGAATGAAAAAAGATACATAATAACATAACAACACAAACATCCAACTTACAGTAGGCGTTCTAGACATGCAATCTGCAGTAATATATCCTATTGCACATAATGCTCCATGCTGAGTCTCAAACCTAAACAGAGAAAGAATAAATAAAAGACTGAGAAATCTAATACAATTTACATATTCTGTTGCAAATATCAAATTCCTTACAAGATAACCATACAAACCTTAACTTGTGTGTTCCACTGATTGAGGCAATCAGCTCATGAATAAAAGCAGATGCTGCAGGCATAGGAAGAGCAGAGGAAGCTATTCCAAGTAAGCGTGCGACAGATTCACGAGTATCCAAGTCCACATGACTAAGTAGTGCCTTCAGCCATGACAACTTAAGTGCATAGTGTGAAGCTATCATCTAGATAGAACAATAATACGTAAGAAAAGAAAGATGCAACAACAAGAACCAGTGAAGAAACAAAGCAAGAGAATCTGTGCTAACCAACCTTTGGAAAGTGACATGCAATATCTATCAATGCTTTGGAAGCATTGGCATGCAACTCAACAGAGCCTTCAAAGGACATAGCATGCTCTAGTAATAAACACATTGCTTCCACTGAAGACTGAAATTCAGATGATCCTTCTAGAGAGTTGTTCAGTTCCAACTCTGACTCGAAGCACTTCAACAAAAATTTAATCATAGCCACATATGTTTTTGATGGGAAAAGAAGCTTATGTTCCCTTGTTTCATTGGACTCTAACAACTTCGGTTGCTGCTGAAGAATATAATCTAGCATGACACCAAGTTTTGGGTATCGAAGATCAAGACTTTGAGTCATTATCCGTCCTTCATCCTTATCAGGAAAAAGGCCTTCAAGTGCCATTTCCCTAAAAAATTAAGGGGGATGCGAGTGTTATAATTTATTGATAAAAACTATCTGAGTTCTTTCTTCATCTGACAGAAGGAAATTACATTAACAACAAAACATCATCATCATGTACTTATCAAAAAAAATAACGGCGTTAGTTAAAATTGTTAGATTTCAAGAAAGAAATAATACAAAAAGATGAGATATAGATATAAGAATCAAAACGTACAAGACATTATGAAACAGAATGGCATAAATTGTTTTCCATTCAATCACTTCATTCCAAAAGCAAGATTATAAAGAAGTTGAATTATAAATTGAATGTAAATTTTATTTATTTTAAATTATTGTACACACACACACACACATATATATATAAAGAGAGCCAGAAAGACAGACATAGGGAGAGAATTTTCTGCAAATTAAGCAGAGACCATTCCAAATACAAAATGAAAATTTACAGTACCTTATGTCCAACTTAGAATCTGCAGTTCCAAGGATACAAATAAACCGACTTGGGCAATGTTGCATATCATATAAAGAAGTAGCCCATCTCAGAGCACAAAACCGTACTTCACTTTTTTCCTGGTCAGCACCAATAAGTTAGCCATATATGGTTGAGCAGCAAGTTTCTTTAATGAATCATAGAAATTCTTATCCTCAAAGGAAGAACAAAGAGCAACAGACAAACGAAGTCAACAAATTAAAAGTGTGATACCTCTTGAGAACTTTTCAGTAAAAGAGTTTCCAAATCCCTTAGCACTGTTGCAGGGGCTTCCTGATGCTCAGATAATATAGCAGCATTAATTAGATTATTATAAAGGGCATGTGATGCAGAATAATCAAAACAAAAAAGTTAATATCATAGAACATGGCTCAGATGTACAGGTGCAAAGTGGTCAAGAAGTCAAATACTTCTGAATTGTAAGTTGTCAGCTTTATCAGCAAGCTAATTGTATTCACAAAAATGTGAATGCTTACGGTAAAGCAAAGAAAGAGAATGTCCAACAAACAAGAAGCATTCAAGCCAAGTAACCCACCCATCTTTGCCTCAAATAAACATTTGGAATATTTCTGACTGCACTGAGGAAGCTATGAGCATATAAATAAAGGTTGAGAGTGCATAATGACAAAGAAACAGAATTTAACTCTTGTTTTTCAGTTTTTAGTGGCCTTCCACCTGCAACCCCACCACCCCAAACAAATCTCCATCTCTACAAAGACGCCTAACTTAAGCTTTAGAGCACTAACCAATAATATACTTAAATTGATTGTAGGTTATAACTTGTATTGCAAAAGAAGATATGAATAGTAAAATCCAAATCAAGCAGTTGGGTATAAATACCACTCTTTCTAGGACTGCAATCAGTGATAACATATATTGGAAAGAATGGTTCACTTTCCACATCTTGAAATGGTTTTAAAAACCGAAACGGACAAAGAACCGAAAAAGGGACAGCTTATCAGTTTTGTGGTCTGACCAGGGTCAGACCAATGGTCTGACTGGTGACGTCATAAATAATTTAATTAAATTATAAAAATAAATAATAAGTCTTTTCATATAACTAATAAGCTAATAGTAGTAAATATGTTTAGTTAAAAATATATAAAAAAATTTAAAATGATTTAAGTAAGCTTTTAGATCTTATATTTACAAAATAAAAATACTAAAATATAACCAAAGACTTATTTAGCATATGAATTAATTAATTATATATAATATATTAAAATTTAGTTAATATATAATTATTTGGTTATTTAATTCATAACTATATATATATTTATGCTCATTTTCGTGTTTTTATATTAATGAAATGAGATGATGCTGTTTTTTTTTTTTTTAAGAGAAAGAAATGTCGTGATCACTCATGACTTCACGATTTATGACTAATGGAAAAATTTTACTACCCTGCATGCCAACGACATGGCACCACATGGAACACACAATTGAATGGAAAAAAATTTTAAAAAGCCCATAACCAATAGAAAACTGAAACGTGGCACAGCATTAAATATCTCAACCTACCCCAACTTCTTTCTATGCTATCCCTCTATTTCGGCATTTGCATTTCAGTTTCTTCAAATACCAATTTTAAAATTTCAAATGTTTCATACCAGTATACCACCACTAAAGCAGACAAGAGCAGCAAAAAAAGGCCTCAACTGAAGCACAGATCATATCATTGTAAAATTGTAAATCTGCTTCATCTTTGAGCTTCTTCCTCAACACAAAGATGGTAAATCTGATGTTTTTGCCTTTTTGGGGTCATTGTGGCCGTTTTAGGCTTCACCACTTCAAACTTAAGAGCATTTTCAATATAAAAATCTCTCTTCTCCTTAAATCTGAAACAAGATTGCTCTCTTTTTTTCTTTTTTCTTTTCAAAAACACAACAGCAGAAGTCTTTTATAAAGAACTGCTTAAAACCGGTTTAATCGTACTGATTTCCGGTTTTGCCGGTGGAACCAGCGGTTTCTTGTTTTTTGCAGTTTTTCTCTTATTTCCGGTTTTTAATAATAACCGGACCGGATTAATGTCCGGTTCCCAGTTGAACCAGCTGGTCTAGTCCAGTTCGGTTTTTAAAACCATGCATCTTGAAGACAAGACCAAGGAATTGATTGGTTGGAGTAAATGTAAATGATATTGATTAGAAAATTCAAATTCAAAATATATTTGTAATAAATTTATAGTTGACCTATTTTAAAATTCAATGAATCTCATTATAAACATGGTTTCCACCATAATGTACTGTCAATCAAGTGAGTTAAAGATGTTGCCCTTTAGCATTTGTTGTTCTGGACAGGTCTTAGTGACTAAATGATGGTAACTATATCTAATTCTACATCAAATTTATTTGAGGTAACTTTTGGGCATATATAACTTATACACTTCAATGGCTCTCTTTGAAATCCTTGTATAATATCTTTTTAACTAATATAATGGGTCTCTTTTAATCCTTCCATACTATGTCACAGATCTCAAAGATATCCTCTCTGACAATCTCAATTGTCTATAAATGAGTTTGTCCAGGATTATAAATGAATCTCAGACATCCTTTCTCTCATTTGGATCAGTTGGAGCATGAGTATTCCGTAAATAGAAGAATAGTCTTAAACATGATTCCCATCATGAGCATTTTCCTTAGAAAATAGCAAGTGTAGATATAAATACTAAAAAATACACCTTAATAAATAAAACAAAACAAAACCTTCCCTGCCACTGAACCAACCAGTATCACGTAGCAATAGTTCAATTGACAAAACCACAACAGAATTGCTAAAATTAACTTCACTAAAGTAGCAATGAGAGACAACAGCTTTGTGAATTAATTGCCACATCAGCGAAAGAGAATTTATTAATGATATATTCAACCCAGTGAAAAAAAAAAATACTAGCAAACCTTGTATGCTGCAGCAAGGGAATTGGTTGCTTCTTGAACAATGAAACGAAGAGACTGATCCTCTACTTTCAATGCATCAAAAAGACGTAGAGCCATGTCGATCTTACCACTGAGAAAAAAAATAGCCATCAGAACTTTTTCCCCTCCTACACAATGTTAAGAAATGCCTAATGGGGGGTCACAGAAGAAAGCAGAAAAGTTGGGTGATGAACCTGAAAAGTTGAGGCATGCGCTGTGCTAACAACCCAATTGCTTGAAAAGCAAAAGTCTTGGTGTCCCTAGCAGTAGCATCTGGGTGAATTTAGTACACTAGATCAATCAGAATGAAGTTCTACAAAGCCTAATAAAATAAAATTTTATACATACATACATACATAAATACACACACACACACACAGATATATATAAGAAGTTCAAAGAACTTCAAATGCAGGACCTGATTTTGAATCTGAATAACTGTCAAGTGACTTCAGGATTCCAGTGAGTATAACTGGGCCAATAAGCTTAAGTTGATCAATTTTTGCCTGCATAAATAATTATCAAAATGAAGTGAGGAAGAAGAGCATCAAAATCTCTAATTTGGTCATGTGCAGAGGAGAGTGATTAATACACCAGTAAGAAAGTGTGAGTTAATTCAGTTAAGGGAACAAAAGAAGTTAGAGGAAGACCAAAGATAACATTAGTAGAAGTAGTTAAAAATGACATGTCAATTAAGGAAGTAACAAAAGTTATGACTTTGAATATAATAAAATGGAGGAAAAGAACACATGTGGACCCAAACTAATCTTGTAGAGGATCCATAGCTGACCCCAAAAAATTTGATACAAAGGCCTTGTTGTTGTTGTTGTTGTTGTTTTTGTTAATGTAGAGCAACAGCGACTAACGGTTGATGGTTAGCTATCCCATGCTCACATTTGCATTGCAATTGGGGCACACGCAGCATGGGGTGTTTCACTACACATGATAAAGCTCCAACTTGAATAAGAAAAAACCTTTCTAATACAAAAAAAAAAAAAAAAAAAAAAAAAAAAAAAAGGACCCCCCATTGTTCAAAGGCTACAATATGTTTTTCATCTGGAAATTTGATCCAAGTTTGATTTTCATTCTTCAATATTAAATAATCAAAAATCAAACAAACAAACTGCAATTTTTTCCCCGAATTTTAAAAAGTACCAATTGCTTCCTTCTCTCCTTCAGCTACTAAAGGAATTGCGTACTAGGCAAGCAGAGTACTAACACGGCACATTAAAAAGTTGAGGTTGGTCATGAATAAATTATGAAATGACAAAATTGATACCTTTTATATTTTCCACAAAATTGCAACCTTTTACATTTGGAGGACGAAGATTGAATTTAGATCAAATTTTAGAGACAAAAGTGCATTTCAACCAAAACATATTAAAATTGACATGATTCATGGCAAACATCAATTAACTTATATACCAAACACGCAAAATATCTTAGTCATTAAAACCTCCCAACATATGTAATTTTAGATGTATGCTAGCGTAGGAAACTAGAACCAAAGGTTTGATCATAGCCCACAAAATGTAGTATCTAACATCTAGAACTTATAGTGGGAACCACAAATAGGAACCTGCACTAGCATGAGCACTCTTTCAGAACACCAAAGAAAAAGAAGAAGTTATAAGTTCCTTACGTGTTTAAATACCCAGACAGTAAACTCCATTCCCAACTGCTTCAACCTTGATGTGGTACCACTTCCTATCACATTTAAGAATTCAGGAAACCAAAGAAAAATAAGCATAAGGACATTCTATCACACAATCAACATGAAATTACCAAAATGAAAAGAAGATAAAAGTAAATCTGCCCTTTTATGACCAAGTAGTCAAAATGATGAGGTTTAGATAAACTATCACAAAATACAAAAATCCAAAACCATGGATATGACATTTCTATGACACTGCATTATTAAAGTAATGTACTTATACATAAACCCTACAAATTGCAGTACCAATCAGTATTTCCTGTTCTAAAAAGCATTTAGCCTTTCAAGCTCCTTTGCCCAAAGTAAAGTGTTCAATACAAAAGGATGGCATGAAAATGGGGTACCTGTTAGTTTGTATGTTATTTACAATTTTAGCAATATGAAGATTTATGTGTGACACCAATGGCAACAAGGCTTACATGGTTTTCAAAATCAAGTGATAAGTATTTGTGGTTAAATACTTGTGTACTCTGGCAGAATCAGAAAGACTGCATGACAAAGGCAATGGAGATAAGGATAGATATAGATTCTTTAACAGTCCGTGTTCCAAAATAATCTAAGGATGCATTTTTTTTCAAGATTATTTCCACTATTGAGTTTTACCACATTCAATACAGATTACATTTTCTTTTATAAGTATTGATTCCATACAGATTACATAAGGCATGAAACACAGATCCTTTGTTATTAAGCTTGATGCTTCAAAAGGTGAGCGAAAAGTTAATGCAATTTTTTTACCAAGATTGAAATGCATGTCTAGTGCTCATTGGAAAGAAATCAATTTCTGTGCTAGAAAAGCTCAGGCCAGATTTCTTCAAACTTGGGGAGAATGATGCAGCCATGGAAAGTCCTAAATTTCTATGTGATTTCCAATATGACAATTATAAGGATGTTTGCCTCTCTTTTTTTAAAGGAAACATCACTTTATGTAAAGGGGAGAATGCTACAGTACAAAGAGAGTACATTAGAGCAACTCTTAAGAAGTATATTCTAAAATTTAAAATATCAATCAATTCTACAAAAAAGCAGAATTAACCCTACCTAAGACAGACATCCAGTTATACAAAGTTCTTAGGTATAAAGATTTGATCAAGATCAATGTAAGCTCAGCCCCTTCAAAAGTTCAGATAATCTTCTCTCCAAATTACCCACAGAAGATGCCAAAAAAAAAAAAAAAAGAACTCCCAGATTTTACCACTCACAGAGTGACCATAGTTTCCTTGCAAAGAAGAGAACAATTCTACTACCGTGGCATCACCCAACAAAATGATTGTGTTTATTGATCTTTTCACAAGTCAGCATTACTCAAGCCCCACTGGGTGTGTGTAGTTTACCAAAACAAAACAAAATATTTGCAACCCAATAACAATGCTTCAGCAAATCTAGCAACAGGAACAATCCGGATGCAGGACAAACCAGAACAATGCAACAGAAAAATAAATGATAAAACCTAGGAGTCGGCACCTAGGGTTGCTTGGAGTAAACACCAAGTAAAGGAGAACCACTAGGAGTCAGCACTAGACCACAGATTTCAATCGAAACTTTATTCATCAAAAAAATCTCTCTCCATAGGAGTACAAAACTTAGCTTATCTAGGAATGCTAAACCTTAAGTCTGTAAGAAACCCTACTTATTGAATGACAAAAATACCCTAGACTTTAAATAAAAATACTAATTAACCTAATTAATTACTAGGGCCCAAACAAAAATACAATTGTCTTGCAAAACAATAAACAACTAAATTAAAATAATGATCTCTGTGTCTCCAGCATCAAGTCCCCATGTTTGAAATGGAACCATTCCAACAATGGGCAAACACAAAGTCAAGTTATATATATTATAAAATTAAAAATACATATATATTATAAAAATTTAAAAAAAAAAAATTAAGAGAAGCTAAGTACCATATATGCAGCCAAATATGCACTGCAAAGTTGATGGGAAACTGTTTGCGGCCATTACAGAATGGCAGAAAATAGACATCAGTCTGGATTTAAGAGCAGGATTCCCAGGATTGACTCTTAAATCTGGTTCAACATTTTCTGCTCCAACATTACCTACAAAAATCGTAATTATGTATCAAATATGTACTAGCATGATAGGAAAGAGGGTGAAAAAGACTTGCAAAAACCAATGTATTTCTTCCTCAAAAAAAAAAAAAAAACCAATGTATTTCAAACAAAAGCCTTAACATAAATTTTTCAGATAGAAAATATTACAATGTAAACTCCTCTTATTCAAACTATAAGCCAAAGCATACTAGCAGTCGCTATCATCAAATACTCAAACGAACCTTTAATGATGATCAGGATAAAAGGATGAGTCATAAATATTGTGAAAAGTGATTTTCTTCACATATTATCACTTCATGACCTTCTGTTACTTCATTATATCATTTTTTAGCGACTGTATATGAAAGCTCCCAAGACTTGCAAGGAGATTCAGATTCATTACAGTTAGTACAATCTAACAAATCCAACTAATAAAATTATGGTCAATTACCCATGGAATCTCAAGGTTAAGTATATGGTAATGATTTCCATCATCCAAAGATATTTTAAAAAGCCAAACTAATATGCCAAAATTATCAAAAAAAAAATTCAATTTAATGATAGAACTTATCAACAGATCATTTACTTCTTCATTGTGATATTGCTAGAGAGTTGTGGGTCATGGTTTATGACTATTTGAGATTAATTGGGCTAAGCCTAAAGGGTGATTTATTCATTAGCTTGTTGGAAGGGACAGCTCAGACAGCATCATCATATTTGACATTTGGAATGCGATTCCTTAGTGCCTGATATGGTATGGTGTATATGGAAAGCGAGAAATGCTTGTGGCTATGAAGGGTGTGAGAGATCAATTTTGGACTTAAAGCTTCTATTATTGCGTTCCCTGTACGTTGGATTGCTACCACTAGTTGTTATTCAAAATGATAGTGTTTATTGATCTTCATTTTCTTTTCTTTTTTCAAATAAAGCAACAAAAAGGTTTTTTTTTTTTTTTTTTTGATAGGTAATATGAGAACTATTTTTTTTGATAAGATAAAAAAGAAACATACAATGTTTATTGATTGTTTAATTTCAGATGATAGCTGTTTGGTATCTCTTGTATGCATTCCCTTTATTGAAGTTGCACCCATTTTTGTGCTTTTTTAATAAAATTTCTTAATAAAAAACGGATAAGATATCTAGCGAGGAAGAGAATGTGAGAAAAGAACATCACTTGATCAAATTATAACAAATCCATTACATCAAATTTAATTAAAAAGATAAATTAAGAATTACATACCATTAAATAATATAAATAGTTTGTTTATCAGGTTGGGATTCTCTAAATTCGCACCAGAACCCTTCTTCTTTAAAAGCTCCTCCCCTCTCTTAACAACAGGCTCCTGCCTTGAATCAATCAATCATAAAATAACACATTATAATTGATATATTAAACAAACCAAAGTAAAAAAAAGATAAGAAATATTTAAATAAACTTAAATAAATATACAAGAGGAACTATGACGTACCAATCTACACAAGCAGCCACATATATAGGATAAACAAGCTCAGGGGCGAACTCCATGGCTTCAATAACATTCAAGATCCCCAACTGCTTACAAAAAAAATATATATCTATCTCATGAAAGAATTCAAGGCATTGACCAATATAGACTGCGTGCATACATGTGTAAGGAGAGATATGTTGGTGCAAGTTGAAAATCAGCTAATTTTTACACTAAGGAGGAGTTTGCAATACATGAGAGCTGGATGAGTATAGTTCTGAACTGAAAATTATGTTTTGACCCCTATGTAACTAAACAGAGGAAATTAAACATGTTTATTGTGGATTCTAGTGCAAACAAATATATTAACCACAAGTACCAAATCTAAACCAACACAAGTAAGAACGCAAAGGTTTGGAATGAAGTGCAAAACCAATGAAGAGCCTATTCAATGGACAACCACTCCGAGAAATCCAATCCCATTGAAAATATACTATAAAGGAACAGTTACAATTAGTCAGAACTCTCAAACCTTTGTAACCTAGACTCTCTATATAACGTCTGCAAACACATGCTTACCTTCTTACCAAAATAGTACCAGAACCTATGGCATCCATTTACAGTGATATTCTCCACATCACAAACCAAACCTCTGTCACTTCAAGGACCTCCATTAAGATTTGCTGCAGTTTTTTTTTTTTTTTTTTTTTTGATAGGTAAAAATAATATTATTGAAATGAGGCTACTTTGTGAGAATAAGCACGAAGTAGCCTAAAGAATTACAATGGGAGAAATATCTACACATGAATTAATTCTTCAAAAGAGTGAATAGAGTTACTATCAGTAAGACCCGATACAAAAGACCACTCATAAACAGAACTGATGAAGGATGCTTGCAATTGAGATGACGCGCACTCCACATCTTCAAAAGTACACCGGCTTCGTTCCCTCCACATAGTCCACATCAAACATAAAGGAATAAGATTCCATATATCTGAATTCGGGCCTCAACATCACCACACACATGGTAAATCAAAACCTTCTCCGGTAAAACCCACTAAACCCCAAACATCATGAATATACAGCTCCACAACTTGAAAGCCAAGCTACAATAAATCAAGAGGTAATCCACAATCTTCCCGCTACAATGGCACATACAACACCAACTCACCATTGAATAAACTCTCTTGATGAGATTCTCAAAAGTGAGAATTTTCCCCCAAGCCACTGTCCACACAAAGAAAGAACCTCTTTGGGGGGCCTTGGCCCTCCATATGGCCTTCCAAGGAAAAGTCAGAGGGCATGAGCCCCGCAATATCTCATAAAAAGATTGCAAAGCGAACTCCCCAGTACTCTTTAACTTCCATCTCATCCTATCATTACTTTCCCTAAGGAGAATATGAGAATCTAACAAATGGAAAAACGCAATGTCTCATTAAAAGATTGCAAAGTGAACTCCCTAGTACTCTTTAACTTCTATCTCATCCTATCATTATTTTCCCTAAGAAGAATATGAGAATCTAACAAATGGAAAAATGAAGCCACCCCATCAAACTCCCAATCATTAAAATTTCTTATGAATTCCACATGCCAATAAGATTTGCTGCAGTGAACTCACTGGAAAGAATCTTTGTGGTTTCAAATAAACTCACAATCACTCTCTTTAGGATCACAAGATGAGTGGGCAAAATCTAAAAATTTTTAGTTTGGCACAAGGAAGGAAAGGCAAGAAGTTCTCTCCATTGCTCTTGGTGTGTCAACCTTTTTCAATGTCAAATAGTCACGCAATATAAAGCTTATATAGTGGCATAAGATAGGTTTAATCAGGTCTTCAAATTGCACTTGGAAACGACTTTTGCAGAATTAAGCTCAAGAGAATGGCGAGTAAGTTATAGGCAATATCTCTATCTGATTAATGCTTTTGCATTTAATGATTTGCTTGAGAGAAATTTCTGTCTTCAATTTCTTCAGTGACACAACCCAATGTACCCAAAACACACAGAAACAAATATCCACAAAGCATAAGCAAGGCCACAATGTTAAAAACGAAGTTTAATTTTATGAACATAAATCATTTCCTGGATTAGATACCAATTAACAATGAAACCATTTGCTATTTAATAGGCATGTTAGATATATAATGAGCTTTTGCTCCAACAATCAGTTTGGAAAAATAACAAAATACTTAAAGTCAGCTCAAGATTGGATTCATAAAAACGACTTGAACAATCAACTATAATCTTGAAAGATGAATGTACTAATCATAAGCACCTAATTGCTCAGGTTGGCTTGATTCTTTACCCTAGAAAAGCCAAATAACTTGATCAATCCTAACTGAAAATTTGCTCTAGATTGCTAATAAATAAATGAAATAGCTTGAGCAACCAACCTCACAGCTCATTTATTTTAGATTTTTTTTTTTTTCCACGTAGGATTGGAAATAGGACAAGCCATCTAATTTATTGCAGTTGAATTGCCCCATAATAAATTCACCTTTGTCGTTAAAAGCATATCGCTTTTCAATTGATTTTTCCCACTAACACGACTGGCTTGAGCAATTGAAAGTCCAGGTGGACATCCTCCACTGCAAAGAAACATGAGTCTTCAAAGTCAGCTATGATATAACAAACAACATGCTTAGTGATCAAGTATCACAAAAAAACTAAATTGATTTCTGTACCTTTGAGATGGTGGTTGATACAAAACTGTATGAAGACAAAATTCAATGAAGAGCTCCCTATCCTGAGAATCATTTATTGATCTATACTTGGCAGTAACTTCATCATCAATTTGACTTGAATGACATTCACCAATCACCTAAAAGCAAGCAACAGTCGATATTTGTGAATTGCCATAACTCCGAAAGAAACCCAGATGTAAAATGGAATGCCACATAAGCTGTTTCTTAGAATTAATAAGTTAGCTAACTTTTGCCAATTTTCACTGAACTCAACCACGTCTTAACTCCAAGCATGGTCAGAGTCAGTCATGAGAATCCTTTTCACTGTCTCAACTAAGTCTTAATTTGAATTGTATTTAAGGTCAGTTATGAGAATCTTTTTCCACCATTCAGCCGTTTCCAACTTTAGCTGGTCTGTTTACCTTGAGAAACTCATTAAGAACACTAAGATATTTTTGTGTAGGAAAGGCCTCTAACGAGGACACAAGGCATTTTGGAAAGGTTTACAAAAGACGTAAGAATCCGAACTCTAAATCATGAATTTTTATTTCGGACTACAATGATACTACAAGTCTCACCAGGGATTTATCTAGCTAGTTTGATTGCTGGAAGTTTGTTATATGTGGGTCTTATGCTAAAACAGAGCTGCTGCCAGATTATCCTTTTTTTTTTAAGTGCTTTATTTGATTTTAAAGTCAGGTATTTTACTTTTATTGTCATGTAGGGTTTTATTTAAAAAGCTGTTTGTAGCCAAGATATGAAATAAGGACAATTTCTGGAATTTTCTAGAGCCATTGTAAGAAGCATTCAAACCCTAAAAGTGAATCCTCGAACTCTAGAGTAAATCATGGCCTTTTTCCCTCTTTTGTTATAATTTCTTGATCCTTTTACTTTTACATGATTTCTTGGTGCACCTCTCAAATACTTCCCTTTTACATAGGTTACACCCCTTTGAGATATTAAAGAATTTTTATTTCCTTATTTTTTCCAAAAAAAAAAATATATATATATATATATATATATGAGCTACTTTTGGAAGACCTTATGAATAATATGGTTACTAAGCTGAGTGCTCAAATGCCTACTACCATAAGACCGATGGTTAGTCAGACAGAGGTTATTAACCAAAGTTCAAGAAACCTTTTATGATACCTTGTTGGGGAAAATGTACAATCATGCATGTGATTCTGCCTGCAGCATAATTTTCTTATAACAATTCTAATAATAAAATAACAGGTCGGTCACCATTTGAAATTGCCACAGGATTAAAAGCCAAGCCAACCTATTGACCTTATCCGTTACCAACAGATATTAGAACAAGCCAAAAGGCTGAGGATTTCGTGAGGCATATCTATGAGATCCATGAAGAAGTTTAAAAGAAGATTGCTATTAGCTCTGAGCAATTCAAGTCTCATGCAGATACACATCCTTTTGAAGGGGATGAAAGGTTGATTCATGAGTTGAAGCTTGTCTTCTTTCAGACTCTGTTTGAATGGGTAAATGCTTAGGGTGCTGTTACTTTCATGTCTCTGCCTGAAATGCTTGATTTGTGTACTTTCATTGCTATTTAGTTTTCTTTTTCTTTGTTGCCTCTTAGCACACTGCCTGTGTGCCTTGTTATATCTTTTTGTCCTTTTTCAATTCCAATGAAGTTTATTACTTATCAAAAAACAAAACAAAAAAAAAAAATTATGGCAAAGTTATGGTAACAACCTAAACAATTTGCCAAAGGAGCATTTAAAATATTACACATGAACCTTATTAGCTACTCAAAAGGCTTGGGCTAAATGCATATCTACTTGAGCTCCCAAAAGATCTTAGCATCAGCTCTATTTCAATGTGGAGAATCTCAACCCTTATTCTGAGCACCATGAAGCACTGAATGAAAACAATAAAGCTCTTAGACTGCTTGTGATACCTATGAAACCAGACATGATAAAAGATGTCCTTGATGAACAACTTGTCTCTACAAGAAAGGAAGGGTACCAGAAATTCCTAGTCAAGTGGAAAGGGAAACCAATTTCAGAAATAATTGTATCAGACTTCCAATGTATCAGTCAAGAACTTTTGGAAAGATATCAAGCTTTTCAATAGTTGGAGCTCAGTTGTTGATGGGAATAAAGCAACTAATAAATCTAAAATTATTTTTGAGTATTCAAATTCTAGAGGAGTCATCCTTAAATAAGCCAAATTCTTAGTTCTCCAAGAAGTCAAGTATTTATTATCTTAGTTACAAGAGAAGTTTTGAATGTTCTAAGCCTCTATGAACATGTGTCATTGTATGGTTCTAGAAGCAAGCAATGAATTTTTTTGTTTCTGATCTTTGTTCTGGCAAAAAAAGAACTGGAACCTCACCAAGGAAAGGTCCTTTGGACCGATCCCTAAGAGTAAACCACGAATACATGACCTAATCCAAGAGAACTCCTAGTGAGGATTGAACCCATATGACTAAGTCTACAGCTCATCCCAAGCCTCCAACCACTAGGCTGCACCCTGACATGTTCTAGGAAAAACAATAAAATAAAAATGTTTCCTTTCAAACATAGGATTAGACTTTGAGATAGTCTGTCCAAGAAGATGCACTCGCCACACCTAATTTTCCTCTATTTCCTTCCTTTTTTTTTTAATTAATGAAGATAAATATTTTATTCAAAGGAAAGAAAGCAAATAACATCCACAGTACACAGGAAATGAACAAATGGTATGAAAAATCAAGACAGAGTGCATAAATGTTAAAATTCCAGCAAAGAAAAAGAATGGCCGCTCAATGCAGCCACCCAGTCACAATTCCTCTATTTCCTTCCTATCCTCATAAACTAACAAAAATCATTCTAAGTTTTCCAGGGCGGCATCAACAATCTATTTTTAAAGCAGATAGGACAAAAAGATACCTTGGTTGCAATTCTCAGGATAATCTCTTGGTGCTGAAGAGGAAGCTTTGAAATGTTCACCAAAAGCATAGGTGCCAACTCTTCTTTTTGCTATTACCATCAGGTATCATCATTAATTCCAAATTGCTAGTATGGCATGCTGTCATTCCAAACTAGGCAAAATAATTTCCTAAAAAAGATGTAGACTGTAGAAAACAAACATACCTTTGCTTGAACACGTTCAAATGCCATTTCAATATACACAATGCAAAAATTTCTAACCATTGGAGCAGCATTGGCTTCTGAATACATTTTCCATAACTCCAATAGCGGTAAAGCAATCTCAGGCTGATGTTTCACTCTCTTGTTTACATGACTCAATATCTCAAGAACCTGTCACGACATGGAAGTTATTAACCTTGGAGGCTTTTAATTCAAATACCAAAGTTTTTGATAATTTGATAGTTGGAGGAAGGGATTTAAGCCCGGAACGTCTCCGTTGGAAACACCAAAAGGTACCAGTTGAGCTACAAGGCTCTTGGCAATTCAAATACCAAAGTATACATCTATTACCCTACATGTGTAGAAAATAAAGTATACAGAAAAATAAGGATACACTAGAGTAGAGATAAATGTTGATCACATGTAGTAAGAACAAACATCAAACATTCCATTTCCATCGAAATAAACTTTCCATTTCTATCTAGCGCACAAAGCTCTTACTTTTACACGGTCTAAGAGAGGTCATTGGTAGGCAGCCTTACCCTATTTTTTATTTTTTCTTCAAACTCACAACTTGTCACTTTTGGGGGGAAGGCACTTGCCATTGCACCAAGTGCCCCGATCTTTTGCCACAACACAACAATAAGAACATATATTGAATTTTCACAATCCGGGTACTGGTCAAGTTTTCGAGACCTAGCCTTTTGTTGTTGCTCATTCATTTTCCATTTTCAGGTTCAGAAAGTAGTACTTATGCATTAAAAATGTGTTAGTAATTGAGAAAACCTCTCGCCAGAACACAACAATAAGAACATAAAATTGAAAATTCACAATCCGGGTACTTGTCAATTTTTCAAGTCCTAACCTTTAGTCGTTGCTCATTCATTTTCCATTTTCAAATTCAGAAAGCAGTACTTATGCATTAACAATATATTAGTAATTGAGAAAACCTCTCGCCAGGACACAAAAAATAAGAGCATAAAATTGAAAATTCACAATCTGGGTACTTGTCAATTTTTCGAGTCCTACCCTTTTGTCATTGTCAATTCATTCTCCATTTTCAGGTTCAGAAAGCAGTACTTACGCATTAAAATTGTGTTAGTGATTGAGAAACCCTCTCGCCAGAACATAAAATTGAAAATTCAGAATCTGGGTACTGGTCAATTCTTCGAGTCCTACCCTATTGTCGTTGCTCATTCATTTTCCATTTTCAGGTTCAGAAAGCAGTACTTATGCATTAAAATGGTTTTAATAATTGAGAAAATTTGACACAGCAACAGCATGAATCAGAAAAAAAATAAATGGGTAGAGAGAGAGAGAGAGAGAGAGAAGAGACCTTGTTGCGGACTAGGGAGGATTGAAAAGATAGAGAGGAAATAGCGAAAGGGAGAAGCCTGCTGAGCAAGATATGGAGTTTGTCGTCTTCGCAGAAAGCCAAGACAGTGAGCAATTGATCCAACGCTTTTTCTCTCTCTGCATCGGTAGTTCCCCCTGGTGGTGGTGTTGATGATTTCGACGATGCCATTTTCTTTTGCTTTCGTTTTCGTTTTCTTGAGAAACAATCCAACTCCTGAGTTTCCTGAGGAGGAAGAAACAATGGGGAGAAGTGTGGACTGGACTGGGGTTTTATAGGGTCCGTTTGGGTCAAAATGGCCAAATGGACATAAAATCCTAAATAGTTAGTAGTTTTAGTTACCAAACTATATTATTTATTAACCTCTCGAGTCTAAAAGAGTCGATTTTGACCTATAAATCAAATTTTAAGGACTTGATTTTCATGGTCTAATTATTTTCGATATGGCATATTTTTTCACGTGATCACATGAAAATCGAGTCTCTAAGACTCGATTTATAAACCTTATAAATTTCAAAGAACATCCCAGACCCAGAAGAACCCAAAGAAAAAAAAAAAAAAAAACGAGAGAGAGGTGCGACCCAGGCCAGGCAGCGCGGTGCGCGGTGACCCAAGCTGACCGATCCAGGTTCTTCTCTCTTTTTGTTTCTGGTTTTTTTTTTTTTTTCTCTGGGTTCTTCTATGATATGTTCTGGGCAGGTCACCTCTCTTATCTGATCTGATTCTTTCTCCCTTTGATCTGATTCTTTCTCCCTTTGATCTGATTGTTGTGTTTCTGGATTTCTTAATTCTTTTTCTTTTTTTTTTTTGTATTTTGGCTTGTACGAGAGACTTAAGAGTTGAAATTTTTTAAAATTTTTTTGGTTTATAAATCAAGCCTTAGAGACTCAATTTTCAAGTAGGAAAAAAATCCACATCAGACCATAGAAATCGAGTCTTTGAAACTCGATTTATAGACCAAAATCGAATCTTTAAGACTCAAGATGCTAGTAAATAATATAGTTTGGTAACTAGAACTACTAACTAGATAGTTAGGATTTTATGGCCATTTGGCCATTTTGGCTGTCCGTTTGTTACATCTGTTTAAAAACTGGAAATTATTGTTTGAAAATATTTGTAGGAATATGTGTGAATAAAAAAGTATGTGGAAATATGTCTGATGCTGTTTAAAAATTGAAAATAATTGTTTGAAAATATTTGTAGGAATATGTGTGAATAAAAAAGTATGTGGAAATATGTCTGATGCTGTTTAAAAATTGAAAATAATTGTTTGAAAACACAAATCAAACACCCCATACTATCTGATTTTTCTTTTTTCTTTTTTTGGCATTCAATTTTATTTGATAGAATATTTTAGGCTGGTATTTAATTTAGTCAATTTAAATTTAATTACCAGATTAGTCATTGACATTTAATTTCTCTTTATTTTGTAAAATCCGTACAAATCTATTAGCAAATTATATTTGTTTAATCTTTCTGTTTCTATTAAAAATTTAATTGAAAATGTTTACGAAATGTGTTATTTAATAGATTTTGTTTTTTGTTTAGTATTATTTAAAATAATTTTTTAAAAAAAATTGTTTAAATGGGTCCATCTTTTTAACATATTTGGATGGCATGCACGGAGCCATGGTTTGACTTTCCCCCAAATTTTTTTGAAAATATATTATTATATATGTGGGTACTAATTTTAAGAATTTTATTTTATAAAATTATACTTTTGCCTCCTTAATAATGTCTTTGGTTTTTGACAAAAATGCAAAATTAACCCTCTAATTTTCACATTTTTTAATTTCAGTCCTCTAACTTCCATTAAACCCACTGAAACGATGTCGTTTTGCATTTTTTTTTTTTAATTTGGAATTAAAAGAAAATAAGAAAAATCTAAAAAAAAAAAAAAAAAATCTCAGGCTAAGTACTGGTTAGCGAGCGAATCGTAGTGATCGGAGCAGAGAGCAAGGTCTTAGACTAGCTAAGCAAAGCGACAATGAGGTTTCGGTCTAAGAGTTCCCAGGCGGTACGAGATCTGGCGAGATTGACATTGAGGAAAAGTTTCACTTCATTGTCGGTGAAGATGGCGGCGGCGTTAGAATTAGAGAGAAGATCAGTGGCTTTCTCGAAGCAAGAGGAAGCGAGGTCAAAGCGGCGAAGGTCATGCCAGATGAGGCTGGTTTTGTAGTAGAAGGAAGCGAACTTGATGGACGGAGATGGAACGCTGGAGACATTGCCATCGAGGGAGAGAGTATCGGCGGCAATGTGGCGGAGCTTGGCGAGATCCAAAGAGAAAGAAGAAGAAGAGGAGCGGAGTTTGGGATTGAGGTTGTAGAGGTCGACGCAAGAGTTCCAGAGACGGTAACTGAGTTGAAGAAGACGGTTTTCTTTTTCCTTCTTTTTTTTCGAGATTTTTCTTATTTTCTTTTAATTTCGAATTAAAAAAAATACAAAATGGTGTTGTTTCAGTGGGTCTAATGGCAGCCACTAACTGAGTTGTAACAGAGTCCTACATTGATAAAAATTAAAAGTTAAAGGACTGAATTGACAAAACTGAAAGTTAGAGAACTGAAATGAAAAAATGTGAAAGTTAGAGAATCAGTTTTGCATTTTTGCCTTGATTCTTTTAAGAGTATTGTTATAAACAAGATTTTCTACAACATTTTTACAAACTGTTAAAATAACAAATTCTTATTGGTTCGCATTTGAACCTACCACTTATATTCTTTTTTACTTACCAATAATCACTCATCACATCAGCAATTTGTAAAAAAGTTTGAAATTCTAACATTTTCCTCATTTTATAGACCAAATCTAAAACAAAATATACAAGGCCAAAAAAATTAGTCCAACAACAAAATTACCAATAGTAAAACTAAACAAAATTAAGCCTAATCAACCAATTTTACAAAAAACAAACAATCTAACCCTTTAAACAGCCAATAGCTAAGCAGTAGCAAAGTCAGAAGCCAAAATCACAGTATACAACCAGCAGCATAGCCGCCACCTTAACCCTAATGCTTTATTTGGATGTTAGGGAGAGTAGAGTGAGGGAGAGTAATTAAATTACCTTATTTGGAAGTTTTTAAGGAAAGAGGGGGAGGGATTTGGAGAGGTTTTAATTACTTATAACCCATCATTTTTTATTCCCCAAAATTGGAAAGATTTAAAGGGAGAGCAGAGTATAATGACCTGATTGGAAGTTTAGAGAGAGAGGAGAGTAGAAGGGAGGAGAGTAGAGGGGAATGATTATCCTCCACCTTGTTTAGATGTTTTTAAAATTAGTAAGGGAGAAGAGAGTAATTAGTCATTCCTCTTATTTGGATGTTTTAAAAATTAAGATGGAAAATAGAGAAAATTATTTAAATAGACAAATTTACCCCTATTTGAAAATGAACTTGCAACATTGGTCTATAATTAATTTGTTAGATTAAATAATTATGACTATAGCATGTAATATTTTTTTTGATAATTTTTTTTTCTTATGTGAATTAAATAATCAACATTGGTCTATGATTAAATATTTTTTCTGCTTTTTTATTATATTAAAAAAAACCATCCTTAATTGATAATAATTAAAATAAGAAAAAAAATGTTTGGTTTGTTTGTTTATTGAAAAAGTCAACAAAATATTGAATTTTGAGTGTTTCTTTCATTTATTATTATTATTTTTAATATATTTTTTATTTTTCTTAGTAAGTGAATTTAATTTTTTGAGAATTCGGAGAAGAATTGAGACCAAAAAAACAAAAAAAGTTAGGGAGAGTGACTCTATGAATTAACTCAAAAAATAAGATCCTACTATGTAATTTAAATTCAAATGTTTGCCCACTTACTATTCAAAAAAAAAAAAAAAAGCAACTCAAAATTCTCAAGAGAATATCCCTGCTAAATATTGAGCAATAACACACAAATTTCAATAAAAACAAATGACAATAATTTCTCAAAAAAATGCAAAATTTCACACACTGAAACATTTTTTCTCGTGACCATACTTATCCGCTTAGGAACCAATGCTACTTTGAATCATGACATGAGACACTGGAATTTGCCAAACATAGAGCCCATTGAGAATGCCTTGTCCATCTAATTAATAAAGCAAAATCTTTTTTATTTTTTTAATAAAATAGGGTCTAAAACTTTCAATAAAAAATAGCAAGATTCAAGTGGTCTAGCAACTAAGGCAAGTCTAGACCAGGCCCAAAAAGAAAGCCTTATCATTTACAAACAAGATTAAACCAAGGGCTGAAATTCTTGTACAATAACAAGGCAATTTAAACTAGCACCTATAACAGTAAACAGTATTGAACAACCAGGGACATAACACAAGACCTAAGAAGTCAGCTCATGGAGTCAACGACATTGTATCATGCCAAACAACTAAGATGTGAAAAAGCATAAAAATGAATGAATGTAAGCAGACAAAGTCTTCAAGCCACTGAAAAAAGGATAGTGTTATAATGAGCTATGACCATATCTGTAATTGCTAACAGACTTGTTTTAGAAAGCAAAACTAAAAATAAACATAAGCTGGTGCCAAAGAAAAATTAATCCCAAGAGTTTACAGTTCAATGATCAATTGAAAAGGGTTTTAGAAGCTAAAATTGTCTTGGAACATTTCTTGTCTAACTGTTAGAGAAATTTAAGGATCAGACATCATTGTGAACAATAGCTCCTTACGCTCCTCCACTGGATAGCCAATAAGCCCTCATTCGCAATCTAGAATCAATTTCTATCTCATCCAAGAGATGGAACACATCTTGCTCAGGAATGGGAAGACGTGCCAAGCTCCTCTCAAAAATTAAATTTCCTTCTCTCATTGCTAAAGCAACATCCTGAATTGCTCCCATAATTTGTTCCATGTCCTCATTTTTTGATGTTTTTCTCCTTTTGGCTTTTGAGGTGGCTTCACCCACATTATCACAACTCTCCAAAGTAACTTCATTTTGAGCAACTAAATTATCAATATCTTCAATGTTCTCCATGGAGCCCTCTTCGGTTGAAGTAGCCCACCGTTGCCTCATCTCCGATGTAGTTTTAGATTGTTCCCCAGTTGCTCTATCTTTTCCATAAAGCTCAACCAATTTGTCGTAGTTTGGAATTGGTTTGTTTTTAAGCTCTTTTGCTTTAGGTTTAGCCTGTTAAAAAATGACAACAAAATAAGGTTAGACAAGAAAACTCTCCAAACTCTCCGAACATTTCCCCCCTAATTAATCATAAAATGAACTACGTAATGTCAATTGAAAACTAAATAAATATAAACTAAATAATCCTAGTCATCAAACCTTCACAAATCCACGCTATCCTATTGCCCCGCCAATCTATAAATACAAAAATGTTCCTGCTTCTCATACATGTAAGAAAGAAATTTAAGAGAGAGAGCAAATAGAGAGCGCGCGCGATTGCGAGAGAGAGAGAGAGAGAGAGAGACTGAAGAGATTGAAGAGAGACTGAGAAATGGATGACCTGGTACAATTTTTTTTTTTTTGTTTTGTTTTCTGTAATAATTATTATTGTTTTTTTTTTTGTAATAATTATTATTGTTTTTTTTTTTTTGTTTTTTGGATTGAATTGGTGATTAGTCTAATCTTTTGTTAATATTAGGTTAATTTTGATATAAATTAGGTTAGTTATATATATTCCTAGTATAATTACTATATAATAAAATGTAATTGTAAAAAAAAAAAAAAGTATGTAATTAGTATATGGTATAATTACCATATAATAATATGTAATTATTTTTTTTATAAGGATTTAATTGGTAATTTTTATAATATATACTCTAACATTTGAATCATTATCTGAATTTCATTAATTTTTTTTATGAATCTAATTATTAGTCTAATAATCTTATTCTAAAATTAGGTTAATTTTGATATAAATTAGGTTAGTATATAGTCCTAGTATAATTACTATATAATAATATGTAATTATAAAAAAAATATAGTATGTAATTAATATATAGTATAATTACTATATAATAATATGTAATTATTATTATTATTATTGTGAGGACACGATTCGTAACGACCCGTAACAGTGTTGGGTTTGCACATAAAAAGGCCCAAACAATATCATTTATAGAGCGTGGGTTTGAAAAGCTAAGCCTTAGTCACAAAACAGTGGGTTTTTCGTGGTGGGTATACGTAATTAAAATCGTGTTTGCCCTAGGAGTTTTTTTCCTGGAGGCGGGCTGGGAGGCTCTGGTTTTTGGCCATTTTTCCCAGCCCCTGCTCTGGATTGCTTACTTTTCCTTTTATACTAGCATGTGTTCCTTATCTTTCGTCCACGTGTAGGATCGACTTTTCCAAGACTGATACTTGTCCCATTAGCCCATATCTAGAGTGGTTGGGGGTGGTTGTAAAAGCTGGAGAGTATGACTCTGTCAGGTGCAGAGTATTGAATGGCAGTAAGGGTAGCTTTTCCTGGTCGTTATACTTTCCAGCGTATACTTCTCTATTGACCTAGATATTTTAGATTTTTCCAAACTGCTCCTATACCGTTTTTGCCCTTCCTTTCAGTGAGATCTCGGACATGCCGATGACTAAATCGTCATCGGCTGTGTCCCAAGACTATTTTGTACTTGTATTACCAAGCTTGGACTATAACCTTCCTCGGCTCGGGCCTTAGGCCCCAATGAATAAATGGATCAGGGCCACAAATTATTGGACCCCACAATAGCCCCTCAAAATCCTGTTGTCCGACCTCTTGGTTGGAGAGAAGGGTTTTGGTAATGCCAAGCCTTTATTACGGCTCGTTTAACTCTGTCCTTCATTAATGTTGGTGTCTCTTCATCTACCTAGGGAACATACCGGGCTACGAGACATTCCTCTGAATTCATTCACAATGCGTTCCTGCCGTTTGATTATCCAAAACGCGCCTTTAATGATTTCTCTTTACGAGACCATTTAAATTCAACGATTATTGACGGTATGGGGAAGTGGAATGGGTATTTTCTCGTTTATAGATTTTCTTGGAAATCTGGACAGATTAAATACCTTCCGTTTTGCCCTTCATATAAGAAGAAAAGTAAGATGTTATTTCTTTTGTGCAGAGACCCTTTTAATCCTTCTGAAATCTGAAACCCTTAGCCTCCTCTAGAGTTTACTTTATCCACTAGTTACATCTTAACTTGTGATACGTTCGAGACAGAAGTAAGTAATGAAGGAACCATACCCTTCCCAGAAATACCATGTTCTTATGAAGCTCAAAATGGCTCGATCAGGGCAGGGATGGCAGAGACTCAAGATCCTTCTTACCCTCCTTTCAGCCAAAATCCGAAACAGGGGCTCGTCGCGTCAAACTTTTGGCGCAACTGAGCTGGGGTCACCCATTATCAGTACCAGTTGCTCTCTTATGAGCATAGCTAACATGGCACCAGCATGTTAGGAGTCAGGACTGACGCAGGGACAAAATATCCCTACTTCTTCCTCTCTTCCTTCACTGGTGCCTCCTTTTGCCTCTCTTTCTTCTTCTTTCCACCACCAGATCCATCCTAGTGCTTTTCCTTCTTCCTCTTCTTCTCCTCTCCCACTGAGGAAGGTCCTCCTCTCAATATGGATGCTAATGGAGCAGAGTTTGGAAAGACTTGGAAGCAGAGCTTAAAAAGATTTCTAGCTGTTCGTTTGTTTGTTTTTTTTTTTTTACTGTTTTAGTAACTTGTTTTCTATATAGGCTTGTTTAAGCCCTTCTTTGTACACTGTAATACCCCTTTATATTAATAAAAATCATCATTGCTTTATTTCGTATGTTCTATCTCTTCTTTTTGGAATGGATATGTCATGAATAGATGCGCTACTTTGCGACTTCTTTTTTATTTCTATACTTTGAACGAAACTTAGGGCCAAAATCCCAGTTAATAAAAAGATCTTGCTCTATGCTTATTGAAACTATCCGACTTAATAATACCGAATCGAACAAATGATATTTAGGGCTAAAATCCTTATTAAGAAAAAAAGAAAAAGATATTATGATGAGCTTATTAGGGCTGTCTGGCACAATAACGCTGACCTGAGAAAGCAACACTTAGGGACGAAATCCCTTATCAAGAAAAAAGGCGTTATCATGAACTTACGAGTGCTATTCGGCACAATAATGCCAACTTGAACAAATGACACTTAAGGTCGAAACTCTTGCTAAGGAAAATATATTATTATGAACTTAATAGAGTTGTTTGGCACAATAATGCCGACCTGAGAAAGCAACACTTACCCCAAAATAACTGAGACGACAGCTGAATGCTCGGTGCGGTGTAGGAGGTAATCATCCGAAGACATATAACCCAAAAATGAACAGCCCCTACAGGTTGCTGAGTAATAAGGTGTTTCACCATCTTCTTAATAACTTTCATAGTTTTAACCTCTTCTGGTATTTGATCTGAGGATTGAGCAACTTAGAATTTTTATTAAGTAGCTGACCTTTCCATAGGTTTGAGTCCGAGGACCATGCAATACCTTGGTTCTGTCCAAAACTCAGTTTTTCTTCTAAGTAGTTGGTTTTCCCATAGGTTTGAGTCCGAGGACCATACAATACCTTGATTCTGTCCAAAACTTGATATTTATAAGTAGTTGGGGGAATTAACCCCTCAACTATGGCATGTGACCTTGGTTTTAGGGGAATTAGTTCCTCGGCCAAGTCCCTAGAACCATCCGTGCGGCTAACGCTACGAAGCGTAGCTCTTAGTAAAGAAACATAGCTCCTAGTGGAATTTTACGCTAGAACACTACAACCGGCTGTTAGAAATGACAAGGGAACTGTCTCGACCTACCGCCTATGCCAACACACAAGCCTTCCCCACAGACGGCGCCAATTGGGAGGACACGATTCGTAACGACCCGTAATAGTGTTGAGTTCGCACGTAAAAAGGTCCAAACAATATCATTTATAGAGCGTGGGTTTGAAAGGCTAGGCCTTGGTCACAAGATAGTGGATTTTTCGTGGTGGGCATACGTAATTAAAATCGTGTTCGCCCTAGGAGTTTTTCTCCTAGAGGCGGGTTAGGAGGCTCTGGTTTTTGGCCATTTTTCCCAGCCCCTGCTCTGGATTGCTTACTTTTCCTTTTATACTAGCATGTGTTCCTTATCCTTCGTCCACGTGTAGGATCGACTTTTCCAAGACTGATATTTGTCCCATCAGCCCATATCCAGAGTGATTGAGGGTGGTTGTAAAAGCTGGAGAGTATGGCTCTGCCAGGTGCAGAGTATTGAATGGCAGTAAGGGCAGCTTTCCCTGGTCGTTATACTTTCCAGCATATCCTTCTCTATTGACCTAGATATTTTAGATTTTTTCCAAGCTGCTCATATACCGTTTTTGCCCTTCCTTTCAGTGAGACCTCGGACATGCCGAGGACTGAATCGTCCTCGGCTGTGTCCCAAGACTATTTTGTACTTGTATTACCGAGCCTGAGCTATAACTTTCCTCGACTCGGGTCTTGGGCCGCAATGAATAAATGGGCCAGGGCCACAAATTATTGGGCCCCACAATTATCATTATCATTATTTATAAGGATTCAATTGGTAATTTTTGTGATATATGCTCTAAAATCTGAATTTCATTAAGTAATTTTTGTTTTTTTGTTTTTTTATGAATCTAATTATTAGTCTAATAATCTTATTCTAAAATTAGGTTAATTTCGATATAAATTAGGTTAGTATATATTCCTAGTATAATTTCTATATAATAATATGTAATTATAAAAGAATATAATATGTAATTAGTATACAGTATAATTACTATATATTAATATTTTATTATTATTTTATTATTATACGGATTCAATTGATAATTTTTATAATATATACTCTGAAATCTGAATTATTATCCAAATTTCATTAAGTAATTTTTTTTTATGAATCTAATTATTAGTCTAAAATTAGGTTAATTTTAATATAAATTAGGTTAATTAGGTTTGTATATAGTCCTAGTATAATTACTATATAATAATATGTAATTATTCCTAGTATACATTCATATATATATATATATGTATTGTTGCAATAAACAATTTATTATTTCAAATATCTTGTAGGTGTAGGCTATTACTTCACAAAACTTATTACAATAGATTGCAAATAATTGACCAAAATAAGTTAGATTAAATTATTGCAATGAGATATTTATTGTTATAGATAATTACTTTATTTTGTCATTACAATAGATTATGAAATAACTGATACCAAGTTATTGCAACAATATATTCATTGCAGTTTCGTGTTTGTCATCGCAATAAATTATAAATGAATTAATATCAAATTATTGCAACGATAACTTCGTTGCAATAAGCTATTAATTTGAAATTTTCGTTGCAATAAATTACAAAAATAATTGATATCAATTTATTACTACGATTCCTTCATTTTAAATTATTGCAACAATTTTTTTCCTAATTAATGTAATTATTTTTTTTTATAAGGATTCAATTGGTAATTTTTATAATATATACTCTAACATTTGAATCATTATCTGAATTTCATTAAAATTTTTTTTTATGAATCTAATTATTAGTCTAATAATCTTATTCTAAAATTAGGTTAATTTTGATATAAATTAGGTTAATTAGGTTAGTATATATTCCTAGTATAATTACTATATAATAATATGTAATTATTATTATTATTATTTGGATTCAATTGGTATTTCTTTTATAAGGATTCAATTGGTAATTGTTATAATATATACTCTGAAATCTGAATTATTAACCGAATTTCATTAAGTAATTTTTTTTTATGAATCTAATCAATCATATAGCAGTTGTACATTGAAAAGTATAGGTCGGAATCATGTAATCTTGTGGAAATTAATCATGCATGTATAGCTGCTCTCATTGCTGTTTCTTGTGCCTTTCATGCAGGCTTCTTCAAAATTGTTTTGGAAAGGGAAATGGTTAAGCCTCCTTTGGATGTATTGAAGATTTGGATTAATTTTATATTTGTGAGTTTTGAAAAATTTGTGAATTGTGGTTGTAATTCACCAATTACATAAATCAACAGTTCAACCCGAATTAATATATATTAAAAGCGTTTTTTTTTTTTTTTTTGTGTGTGTCATTGATAGGTATCAAGTTTGCTGAACTACGTTAAATATTGTGTTTTATGGTGATGGTTAATTTATTGTTTGACACTTTAAAAAAAAACATGTTGGTATCAAAGCATGATAAAACAATAACAAATCATGCTAAAGAGAGAGAAAACATACAAGTGTCAAGATTTATGAGTGTCACATTAATCATTTCTGTCCCTTCTTAAAAGGGCTTTTGAGTGTTTTACATTCAACAATATCCACATTTTTTTACATCATGTGTAAAGTGTGGGCATTTTTGACAATTGGGGATACCTGAGTTTGAAAAATGTTGACATTGTGGAACTGTGAAGTATACATTACATTAGGTCCGTGAAGCATTAATTTGTCCTCCCTACCTACCTGCTGGACCACTACTCGGCCCATTACTAGAGTTTAAGAACAGTGGGCTTTTGACCACATGAAGACGGCCTTTTGTTTGCTTGAATGATCAAATTCTCTAAGGGCCCAATGAGTACTTAAGCATTTGTGGCCTTAGTGAGCCATGTAGTGTAATCTCGTCCTTTTAAACTTTTTGGGTTTGGAGGTCCATTGAAAATATGACAAAACAAAATTAGTCATGAACACTTTTGTAAGTACACTGTACATAGATTCTAAAAATAAATAATAATAAAAAATACACTGTATATCAAAATGTTCAGGTAAAATGCACATATATTTAATTTGAAATAAGCTTTTAGAAATACATCATAATTTGCACATAAAAATTTAAGAGTTGATGCATTTAGGATATATTTGACATAATGTAATAGATTTTGTAATAGAATGGTTATTCATAAGAAATAACTATTTGGTTATTTGGCATGCGTTTGGATTGAAATGAAAAATTAAAATTATTTTACTATCTAACTTATTTTTGCTATTATTTATGGATCACACTGTACTATTTTAACTAACTTTTACCTTTATCTACAATACTTTCAGTAATAAATTTTCAGTTTCAGTAAAATAAGTGGTATCCAAACAGACTCTTGGCTACATTTTTATTATAGAAAAGAGTTATTTCTTAGTGATTGCTATTCTTAAAATTCAGAAATAGTTATTTCTCTTAAAAATGACTATAATAATTATTCCTTGATGGTTGTAATAATTTTTACAATTAATATATTTCTAATAAATGCAAACTTTTTATATGCATATAACAATTAATTATTCTAATTTTACCAAACATATGAATAGTAATAGGTATACATACATACAATGTTTTTTTCATTATCAGTAATAAATTTTATTACTATTCCTACAGTAATCTACTAATTTTCATTCAGTATATTAGTGCCCTTATATTTCCAAGTCAAGCAAGAATGGTTGACCGATTACCACATTTAATGATAAATGTCCTAGAAGAAATTTAAAGGGTTTTTTTTTTTTTTTTTTTTTTTTTTTTGAGAAATTAAAAGTAGTTGTTGAAATGTTCTAGAAGAATTTTAATAGCAGTTTTTTTTTTTTTTTTTTTCTCAAAAAAAAAAGAAAGAAAAAAAGAGTAATCGATTCAACCTTTGGTTCTCCAACAAAAAAAGAAAAAAAAGAAAAAGAAAAAAAAAAGAAGAAGATTCAACGATTGGTCATCATCCCAGCAATCTGGACACATTTTCTTAAACATATTCAGAAATTGTGAACGTTACCAATATAGTACACAACAATTGTACTTCCAAATGTACTGCTTGCAAATGTACTTCCATATGATACTACAAAGAATTGGAGTTATAATCATTGGATCTAAATGTACTGCTTGCATTTTGTGTAATACAACTTCAACATTTTTAACAGTACAATGGAGTTTGCATAAAAGGGAGTACAAAGTTGTATGAGCTGTTAAATACTATCAAAATCTATTTGCAAGTACTGAGGTGTAGTACATTGTAGCAAAGTACTGGAATTTTAAAGTTTGCTAGGCTATATATATAACAATGGGATTATATCCATTGACATCACCAAAATCAAATGAAAAAAATGTAAGAAATCCAACAAAGGTGAAGGAGTCCTACGGGGGCAAACTGAGATCACGTGTGGGTATTCATATGGACACTCATTGTGCTTGTGTTCTTGTGTGTTAGATGTGTTCTCAGGTCGCCCCTGTGGGACTTCCCTCCACTGCATGTTCATCTTGCTATCAATGTTTGATCAATTTTGACTTTGATGGTGTAGAATCTGTAGATCAGTCGTGCGCCGACGTGCTTAGCATCGTAGATGATTGTGGCTCAACCGTTTGGATAAAAGTTATGTGGTCAAGGTAATAAGAAAAAATTCTACTGTTTATAATCATATTTTATTTTTATTGCTTAACACCGAAGACGATCGTGGTTCACTTAAACCTTATTATGTAGGGCGTAGGACCATACAAATACTAATGGTCTGTTTGGATTGAGAGAGAGAGAGAGAGAGGGAGAGTAGAGTAGAGTAAAGTAGATTTAGCACAAAAGTAACTTATTTTTAACTAACTCTACTTTACTCCCTTTTACTTTCTCTCTTTCCCCCCTCCATCCAAATAGGCCATAGGTTTTAGTTCCGTCCCTCTTGGATGGGAAATAAGATTGACTACCTTTGACAAATTAAGGAACTAACATAGAC